>NC_090728.1:87002934-87202934 GCF_036898095.1 Palaemon carinicauda
CATAAAAAAAAAAAAAAAAAAAATAAGGCAGCAGCAGCAGCAAGAGGAGGAGGAGAAGGAGGAGAAGTGGCTGAAGCAGCAGCAGCATAAAAAAAAAAAAAAAAAAAATAAGGCAGCAGCAGCAGCAAGAGGAGGAGGAGAGGAGGAGAAGTGGCTGAAGCAGCAGCAGCATAAAAAAAAAAAAAAAAAAAAAGGCAGCAGCAGCAGCAAGAGGAGGAGGAGGAGGAGGAGAAGTGGCTGAAGCAGCAGCAGCATAAGGAAAAAAAAAAAAAAAAAAAGGCAGCAGCAGCAGCAAGAGGAGGAGGAGAAGGAGGAGAAGTGGCTGAAGCAGCAGCAGCATAAGAAAAAAAAATAAGGCAGAAGCAGCAGCAAGAGGAGGAGGAGAAGGAGGAGAAGTGGCTGAAGCAGCAGCAGCATAAGAAAAAAAAAAAAAAAAAAAAGGCAGCAGCAGCAGCAAGAGGAGGAGGAGAAGGAGGAGAAGTGGCTGAAGCAGCAGCAGCATAAGAAAAAAAAAAAAAAAAAAAAAAAAGGCAGCAGCAGCAGCAAGAGGAGGAGGAGAAGGAGGAGAAGTGGCTGAAGCAGCAGCAGCATAAGAAAAAAAAATAAGGCAGAAGCAGCAGCAAGAGGAGGAGGAGAAGGAGGAGAAGTGGCTGAAGCAGCAGCAGCATAAGAAAAAAAAAAGATAAAAAATAAAGGCAGCAGCAGCAGCAAGAGGAGGAGGAGAAGGAGGAGAAGTGGCTGAAGCAGCAGCAGCATAAGAAAAAAAAAAAAAAAAAAAAAAAAAAAGGCAGCAGCAGCAGCAAGAGGAGGAGGAGAAGGAGGAGAAGTGGCTGAAGCAGCAGCAGCATAAGAAAAAAAAAAAGAAAAAAAAAGGCAGCAGCAGCAGCAAGAGGAGGAGGAGAAGGAGGAGAAGTGGCTGAAGCAGCAGCAGCATAAGAAAAAAAAAAAAAAAAAAAAAAAAAAAAAAAAAAGGCAGCAGCAGCAGCAAGAGGAGGAAGAGAAGGAGGAGAAGTGGCTGAAGCAGCAGCAGCATAAGAAAAAAAAAAAAAAAAAAAAAAGGCAGCAGCAGCAGCAAGAGGAGGAGGAGAAGGAGGAGAAGTGGCTGAAGCAGCAGCAGCATAAAAAAACAAAATAAGGCAGAAGCAGCAGCAAGAGGAGGAGGAGAAGGAAGGAGAAGTGGCTGAAGCAGCAGCAGCATAAGAAAAAAAAAAAAAAAAAAAGGCAGCAGCAGCAGCAAGAGGAGGAGGAGAAGGAAGGAGAAGTGGCTGAAGCAGCAGCAGCATAAGAAAAAAAAAAAAAAGGCAGCAGCAGCAGCAATCGGAGGAGGAGAAGGAGGAGAAGTGGCTGAAGCAGCAGCAGCATAAGAAAAAAAAAAAAAGGCAGCAGCAGCAGTAAGAGGAGGAGGAGAAGGAGGAGAAGTGGCTGAAGCAGCAGTAGCATAAGAAAAAAAAAAAAAAAAAAGTCAGCAGCAGCAGCAAGAGGAGGAGGAGAAGGAGGAGAAGTGGCTGAAGCAGCAGCAACATAAGAAAAAAAAAAAAAAAAAAAAAAAGCCAGCAGCAGCAGCAAGAGGAGGAGGAGAAGGAGGAGAAGTGGCTGAAGCAGCAGCAACATAAGAAAAAAAAAAAAAAAAAAAAAAAAAAAAAAAAAAGGCAGCAGCAGCAGCAAGAGGAGGAGGAGAAGGAGGAGAAGTGGCTGAAGCAGCAGCAGCATAAGAAAAAAAAATAAGGCAGAAGCAGCAGCAAGAGGAGGAGGAGAAGGAGGAGAAGTGGCTGAAGCAGCAGCAGCATAAGGAAAAAAAAAAAAAAAAAAAAAGGCAGCAGCAGCAGCAAGAGGAGGAGGAGAAGGAGGAGAAGTGGCTGAAGCAGCAGCAGCATAAGAAAAAAAAAAAAAAAAAAAAAAGGCAGCAGCAGCAGCAAGAGGAGGAGGAGAAGGAGGAGAAGTGGCTGAAGCAGCAGCAGCATAAGAAAAAAAAAAAAAAAAAAAAAAGGCAGCAGCAGCAGCAAGAGGAGGAGGAGAAGGAGGAGAAGTGGCTGAAGCAGCAGCAGCATAAGAAAAAAAAAAATAAAAAAAAAGGCAGCAGCAGCAGCAAGAGGAGGAGGAGAAGGAGGAGAAGTGGCTGAAGCAGCAGCAGCATAAGAAAAAAAAATAAGGCAGAAGCAGCAGCAAGAGGAGGAGGAGAAGGAGGAGAAGTGGCTGAAGCAGCAGCAGCATAAGAAAAAAAAAAAAAAAAAAAAGGCAGCAGCAGCAGCAAGAGGAGGAGGAGAAGGAGGAGAAGTGGCTGAAGCAGCAGCAGCATAAGAAAAAAAAAAAAAAAAAAAAAAAAAAGGCAGCAGCAGCAGCAAGAGGAGGAGGAGAAGGAGGAGAAGTGGCTGAAGCAGCAGCAGCATAAGAAAAAAAAAAAGGAGAAAAAAAAAGGCAGCAGCAGCAGCAGGAGGAGAAGGAGGAGAAGTGGCTGAAGCAGCAGCAGCATAAGAAAAAAAAAAAAAAAAAAAAAAAAGGCAGCAGCAGCAGCAAGAGGAAGGAGAAGGAGGAGAAGTGGCTGAAGCAGCAGCAGCATAAGAAAAAAAAAAAAAAAAAAAAAAAAAAGGCAGCAGCAGCAGCAAGAGGAGGAGGAGAAGGAGGAGAAGTGGCTGAAGCAGCAGCAGCATAAGAAAAAAAAAAAAAAAAAAAAAAAAAAGGCAGCAGCAGCAGCAAGAGGAGGAGGAGAAGGAGGAGAAGTGGCTGAAGCAGCAGCAGCATAAGAAGAAAAAAAAAAAAAAAGGCAGCAGCAGCAGCAAGAGGAGGAGGAGAAGGAGGAGAAGTGGCTGAAGCAGCAGCAGCATAAGAAGAAAAAAAAAAAAAAAGGCAGCAGCAGCAGCAAGAGGAGGAGGAGAAGGAGGAGAAGTGGCTGAAGCAGCAGCAGCATAAGAAAAAAAAAAAAAAAAAAAAAGGCAGCAGCAGCAGCAAGAGGAGGAGGAGAAGGAGGAGAAGTGGCTGAAGCAGCAGCAGCATAAGAAAAAAAAAAAAAAAAAAAAAGGCAGCAGCAGCAGCAAGAGGAGGAGGAGAAGGAGGAGAAGTGGCTGAAGCAGCAGCAGCATAAGAAAAAAAAAAAAAAAAAAAAAAGGCAGCAGCAGCAGCAAGAGGAGGAGGAGAAGGAGGAGAAGTGGCTGAAGCAGCAGCAGCATAAGAAAAAAAAAAAAAAAAAAAAAAGGCAGCAGCAGCAGCAAGAGGAGGAGGAGAAGGAGGAGAAGTGGCTGAAGCAGCAGCAGCATAAGAAAAAAAAAAAAAAAAAAAAGGCAGCAGCAGCAGCAAGAGGAGGAGGAGAAGGAGGAGAAGTGGCTGAAGCAGCAGCAGCATAAGAAAAAAAAAAAAAAAAAAAAAGGCAGCAGCAGCAGCAAGAGGAGGAGGAGAAGGAGGAGAAGTGGCTGAAGCAGCAGCAGCATAAGAAAAAAAAAAAAAAAAAAAAAGGCAGCAGCAGCAGCAAGAGGAGGAGGAGAAGGAGGAGAAGTGGCTGAAGCAGCAGCAGCATAAGAAAAAAAAAAAAAAAAAAAAAAAAAAAGGCAGCAGCAGCAGCAAGAGGAGGAGGAGAAGGAGGAGAAGTGGCTGAAGCAGCAGCAGCATAAGAAAAAAAAAAAAAAAAAAAAAAAGGTGGCAGCAGCAGCAGCAAGAGGAGGAGGAGAAGGAGGAGAAGTGGCTGAAGCAGCAGCAGCATAAGAAAAAAAAAAAAAAAAAAGGCAGCAGCAGCAAGAGGAGGAGGAGAAGGAGGAGAAGTGGCTGAAGCAGCAGCAGCATAAGAAAAAAAAAAAAAAAAAAGGCAGCAGCAGCAGCAAGAGGAGGAGGAGAAGGAGGAGAAGTGGCTGAAGCAGCAGCAGCATAAGAAAAAAAAAAAAAAAAAAAAAGGCAGCAGCAGCAGCAAGAGGAGGAGGAGAAGGAGGAGAAGTGGCTGAAGCAGCAGCAGCATAAGAAAAAAAAAAAAAAAAAAAAGGCAGCAGCAGCAGCAAGAGGAGGAGGAGAAGGAGGAGAAGTGGCTGAAGCAGCAGCAGCATAAGAAAAAAAAAAAAAAAAAAAGGCAGCAGCAGAAGCAAGAGGAGGAGGAGAAGGAGGAGAAGTGGCTGAAGCAGCAGCAGCATAAAAAAAAAAAAAAAAAAAGGCAGCAGCAGCAGCAAGAGGAGGAGGAGAAGGAGGAGAAGTGGCTGAAGCAGCAGCAGCATAAGAAAAAAAACTGCAGCAGCAAGAGGAGGAGGAGAAGGAGGAGAAGTGGCTGAAGCAGCAGCAGCATAAGAAAAAAAAAAAGAAAAAAAAGCAGCAGCAGCATAAGAAAAAAAACTGCAGCAGCAAGAGGAGGAGGAGAAGGAGGAGAAGTGGCTGAAGCAGCAGCAGCATAAGAAAAAAAAAAAAAAAAAAAAAGGCAGCAGCAGCAAGAGGAGGAGGAGAAGGAGGAGAAGTGGCTGAAGCAGCAGCAGCATAAGAAAAAAAAAAAAAAAAGGCAGCAGCAGCAAGAGGAGGAGGAGAAGGAGGAGAAGTGGCTGAAGCAGCAGCAGCATAAGAAAAAAAAAAAAAAAAAAAAAAAAGCAGCAGCAGCAAGAGGAGGAGGAGAAGGAGGAGAAGTGGCTGAAGCAGCAGCAGCATAAGAAAAAAAAACTGCAGCAGCAAGAGGAGGAGGAGAAGGAGGAGAAGTGGCTGAAGCAGCAGCAGCATAAGAAAAAAAAAAAAAAAAAAAAAAAAAAAGCAGCAGCAGCAAGAGGAGGAGGAGAAGGAAGGAGAAGTGGCTGAAGCAGCAGCAGCATAAGAAGAAAAAAAAATAATAATAATAAGGCAGCAGCAGCAAGAGGAGGAGGAGAAGGAGGAGAAGTGGCTGAAGCAGCAGCAGCATAAGAAAAAAAAAAAAAAAAAGGCAGCAGCAGCAAGAGGAGGAGGAGAAGGAGGAGAAGTGGCTGAAGCAGCAGCAGCATAAGAAAAAAAAAAAAAAAGGCAGCAGCAGCAGCAAGAGGAGGAGGAGAAGGAAGGAGAAGTGGCTGAAGCAGCAGCAGCATAAGAAAAAAAAAAAAAAAGGCAGCAGCAGCAGCAAGAGGAGGAGGAGAAGGAGGGAAGTGGCTGAAGCAGCAGCAGCATAAGAAGAAAAAAAAAAAAAAAAAAAAAGGCAGCAGCAGCAGCAAGAGGAGGAGGAGAAGGAGGAGAAGTGGCTGAAGCAGCAGCAGCATAAGAAAAAAAAAAAAAAAAAAAAAGGCAGCAGCAGCAGCAAAGGAGGAGGAGAAGGAGGAGAAGTGGCTGAAGCAGCAGCAGCATAAGAAAAAAAAAAAAAAAAAAAAAGGCAGCAGCAGCAGCAAGGAGGAGGAGAAGGAGGAGAAGTGGCTGAAGCAGCAGCCTAAAGAAAAAAAAAAAAAAAAAAAAAGGCAGCAGCAGCAGCAAGAGGAGGAGGAGAAGGAGGAGAAGTGGCTGAAGCAGCAGCAGCATAAGAAAAAAAAAAAAAAAAAGGCAGCAGCAGCAGCAAGAGGAGGAGGAGAAGGAGGAGAAGTGGCTGAAGCAGCAGCAGCATAAGAAAAAAAAAAAAAAAGGCAGCAGCAGCAGCAAGAGGAGGAGGAGAAGGAGGAGAAGTGGCTGAAGCAGCAGCAGCATAAGAAAAAAAAAAAAAAAAAAAAAAAGGCAGCAGCAGCAGCAAGAGGAGGAGGAGAAGGAGGAGAAGTGGCTGAAGCAGCAGCAGCATAAGAAAAAAAAAAAAAAAAAAAAAAAAGGCAGCAGCAGCAGCAAGAGGAGGAGGAGAAGGAGGAGAAGTGGCTGAAGCAGCAGCAGCATAAGAAAAAAAAAAAAAAAAAAAAAAAAGGCAGCAGCAGCAGCAACAGGAGGAGGAGAAGGAGGAGAAGTGGCTGAAGCAGCAGCAGCATAAGAAAAAAAAAAAAAAAAAAAAAAGGCAGCAGCAGCAGCAACAGGAGGAGGAGAAGGAGGAGAAGTGGCTGAAGCAGCAGCAGCATAAGAAAAAAAAAAAAAAAAAAAAAGGCAGCAGCAGCAGCAAGAGGAGGAGGAGAAGGAGGAGAAGTGGCTGAAGCAGCAGCCTAAAAAAAAAAAAAAAAAAAAAAAAGGCAGCAGCAGCAGCAAGAGGAGGAGGAGAAGGAGGAGAAGTGGCTGAAAGCAGCAGCATAAAGAAAAAAAAAAAAAAAAAGGCAGCAGCAGCAGCAAGAGGAGGAGGAGAAGGAGGAGAAGTGGCTGAAGCAGCAGCAGCATAAGAAAAAAAAAAAAAAAAAAAAGGCAGCAGCAGCAGCAAGAGGAGGAGGAGAAGGAGGAGAAGTGGCTGAAGCAGCAGCAGCATAAGAAAAAAAAAAAAAAAAGGCAGCAGCAGCAGCAAGAGGAGGAGGAGAAGGAGGAGAAGTGGCTAAAGCAGCAGCAGCATAAGAAAAAAAAAAAAAAAAAAAAAAAAGGCAGCAGCAGCAGCAAGAGGAGGAGGAGAAGGAGGAGAAGTGGCTGAAGCAGCAGCAGCATAAGAAAAAAAAAAAAAAAAAAAAAAAAAGGCAGCAGCAGCAGCAAGAGGAGGAGGAGAAGGAGGAGAAGTGGCTGAAGCAGCAGCAGCATAAGAAAAAAAAAAAAAAAAAAAAAGGCAGCAGCAGCAGCAAGAGGAGGAGGAGAAGGAGGAGAAGTGGCTGAAGCAGCAGCAGCATAAGAAAAAAAAAAAAAAGGCAGCAGCAGCAGCAAGAGGAGGAGGAGAAGGAGGAGAAGTGGCTGAAGCAGCAGCAGCATAAGAAAAAAAAAAAAGGCAGCAGCAGCAGCAAGAGGAGGAGGAGAAGGAGGAGAAGTGGCTGAAGCAGCAGCAGCATAAAAAAAAAAAAAAAGAAAAAAAAAGGCAGCAGCAGCAGCAAGAGGAGGAGGAGAAGGAGGAGAAGTGGCTGAAGCAGCAGCAGCATAAAAAAAAAAAAAAAAAAAAAAAAAGGCAGCAGCAGCAGCAAGAGGAGGAGGAGAAGGAGGAGAAGTGGCTGAAGCAGCAGCAGCATAAAAAAAAAAAAAAGGCAGCAGCAGCAGCAAGAGGAGGAGGAGAAGGAGGAGAAGTGGCTGAAGCAGCAGCAGCATAAGAAAAAAAAAAAAGGCAGCAGCAGCAGCAAGAGGAGGAGGAGAAGGAGGAGAAGTGGCTGAAGCAGCAGCAGCATAAAAAAAAAAAAAAAAAAAAAGCAGCAGCAGCAAGAGGAGGAGGAGAAGGAGGAGAAGTGGCTGAAGCAGCAGCAGCATAAGAAAAAAAAAAAAAAAAAAAAGGCAGCAGCAGAAGCAAGAGGAGGAGGAGAAGGAGGAGAAGTGGCTGAAGCAGCAGCAGCATAAGAAAAAAAAAAAAAAAGGCAGCAGCAGCAGCAAGAGGAGGAGGAGAAGGAGGAGAAGTGGCTGAAGCAGCAGCAGCATGAGAAAAAAAAAAGAAAAAAAAAAAAGGCAGCAGCAGCAGCAAGAGGAGGAGGAGGAGAAGGAGGAGAAGTGGCTGAAGCAGCAGCAGCATAAGAAAAAAAACTGCAGCAGCAAGAGGAGGAGGAGAAGGAAGAGAAGTGGCTGAAGCAGCAGCAGCATAAGAAAAAAAAAAAAAAAAAAAAGAGGCAGCAGCAGCAGCATAAGAAAAAAAAACTGCAGCAGCAAGAGGAGGAGGAGGAGGAGGAGAAGTGGCTGAAGCAGCAGCAGCATAAGAAGAAAAAAAAATAAAAAATAATAAGGCAGCAGCAGCAAGAGGAGGAGGAGAAGGAGGAGAAGTGGCTGAAGCAGCAGCAGCATAAGAAAAAAAAAAAAAAAAGGCAGCAGCAGCAACAGGAGGAGGAGAAGGAGGAGAAGTGGCTGAAGCAGCAGCAGCATAAGAAAAAAAAAAAAAAAAAAAAAAAAAGGCAGCAGCAAGAGGAGGAGGAGAAGGAGGAGAAGTGGCTGAAGCAGCAGCAGCATAAGAAAAAAAAAAACTGCAGCAGCAAGAGGAGGAGGAGGAAGGAGGAGAAGTGGCTGAAGCAGCAGCAGCATAAGAAAAAAAAAAAAAAAAAAAAAAAAAAAAAAGGCAGCAGCAGCAAGAGGAGGAGGAGAAGGAGGAGAAGTGGCTGAAGCAGCAGCAGCATAAGAAGAAAAAAAAATAATAATAATAAGGCAGCAGCAGCAAGAGGAGGAGGAGAAGGAGGAGAAGTGGCTGAAGCAGCAGCAGCATAAGAAAAAAAAAAAAAAAAAGGCAGCAGCAGTAGCAAGAGGAGGAGGAGAAGGAGGAGAAGTGGCTGAAGCAGCAGCAGCATAAGAAAAAAAAAAAAAAAAAGGCAGCAGCAGCAGCAAGAGGAGGAGGAGAAGGAAGGGAAGTGGCTGAAGCAGCAGCAGCATAAGAAAAAAAAAGAAAAAAAAAAAAAAAAAAAAAAAGGCAGCAGCAGCAACAGGAGGAGGAGAATGAGGAGAAGTGGCTGAAGCAGCAGCAGCATAAGAAAAAAAAAAAAAAAAAAAAAAAAAGGCAGCAGCAGCAGCAACAGGAGGAGGAGAAGGAGGAGAAGTGGCTGAAGCAGCAGCAGCATAAGAAAAAAAAAAGAAAAGAAAAAAGGCAGCAGCAGCAGCAAGAGGAGGAGGAGAAGGAGGAGAAGTGGCTGAAGCAGCAGCCTAAAGAAAAAAAAAAAAAAAAAAAAAAAGGCAGCAGCAGCAGCAAGAGGAGGAGGAGAAAGAGGAGAAGTGGATGAAGCAGCAGCATAAGAAAAAAAAAAAAAAAAAAAGGCAGCAGCAGCAGCAAGAGGAGGGGGAGAAGGAGGAGAAGTGGCTGAAGCAGCAGCAGCATAAGAAAAAAAAAAAAAAAAGGCAGCAGCAGCAGCAAGAGGAGGAGGAGAAGGAGGAGAAGTGGCTGAAGCAGCAGCAGCATAAGAAAAAAAAAAAAAAAAAAAAAGGCAGCAGCAGCAGCAAGAGGAGGAGGAGAAGGAGGAGAAGTGGCTAAAGCAGCAGCAGCATAAGAAAAAAAAAAAAAAAAGAAAAAAAAAAAAAAGGCAGCAGCAGCATCAAGAGGAGGAGGAGAAGGAGGAGAAGTGGCTGAAGCAGCAGCAGCATAAGAAAAAAAAAAAAAAAAAAAAAAAAAGGCAGCAGCAGCAGCAAGAGGAGGAGGAGGAGGAGAAGTGGCTGAAGCTGCAGCAGCATAAGAAAAAAAAAAAAAAAAAAAAAAGGCAGAGGCAGCAGCAAGAGGAGGAGGAGAAGGAGGAGAAGTGGCTGAAGCAGCAGCAGCACAAGAAAAAAAAAAAAAAAAAAAGGCAGCAGCAGCAGCAAGAGGAGGAGGAGAAGGAGGAGAAGTGGCTGAAGCAGCAGCAGCATAAGAAAAAAAAAAAAAAAAGGCAGCAGCAGCAGCAAGCGGAGGAGGAGAAGGAGGAGAAGTGGCTGAAGCAGCAGCAGCATAAGAAAAAAAAAAAGGCAGCAGCAGCAGTAAGAGGAGGAGGAGAAGGAGGAGAAGTGGCTGAAGCAGCAGTAGCATAAGAAAAAGAAAAAAAAAATAAGAAAAGAGAAAAGGCAGCAGCCGCAGCAAGAGGAGGAGGAGAAGGAGGAGAAGTGGCTGAAGCAGCAGCAGCATAAAAAAAAAAAAGAAAAAAAAAAAGGCAGCAGCAGCAGCAAGAGGAGGAGGAGGAGGAGGAGAAGTGGCTGAATCAGCAGCAGCAGCATAGGGAAAAAAAAAAAAAAAAAAAAGGCAGCAGCAGAAGCAAGAGGAGGAGGAGAAGGAGGAGAAGTGGCTGAAGCAGCAGCAGCATAAAAAAAAAAAAAAAAAAAGCAGCAGCAGCAAGAGGAGGAGGAGAAGGAGGAGAAGTGGCTGAAGCAGCAGCAGCATAAGAAAAAAAAAGAAAAAAGGCAGCAGCAGCAGCAAGAGGAGGAGAAGAAGGAGGAGAAGTGGCTGAAGCAGCAGCAGCATAAGAAAAAAAAAAAGAAAAAAAAAGGCAGCAGCAGCAGCAAGAGGAGGAGGAGAATGAGGAGAAGTGGCTGAAGCAGCAGCAGCATAAGAAAAAAAAAGCAGCAGCAGCAGCAAGAGGGGGAGGAGAAGGAGGAGAAGTGGCTGAAGCAGCAGCAGCATGAGAAAAAAAAAGATAAAAAAAAAAGGCAGCAGCAGCAGCAAGAGGAGGAGGAGAAGGAGGAGAAGTGGCTGAAGCAGCAGCAGCATAAGAAAAAAAAAAAAAGGCAGCAGCAGCAGCAAGCGGAGGAGGAGAAGGAGGAGAAGTGGCTGAAGCAGCAGTAGCATAAGAAAAAGAAAAAAAAAAGAAAAGAAAAAAGGCAGCAGCAGCAGCAGCAAGAGGAGGAGGAGAAGGAGGAGAAGTGGCTGAAGCAGCGGCAGCATAAGAAAAAAAAAAAAAAAAAAAAGGCAGCAGCAGCAGCAAGAGGAGGAGGAGAAGGAGGGGAAGTGGCTGAAGCAGCAGCAGCATAAGAAAAAAAAAAAGGCAGCAGCAGCAGCAAGAGAAGGAGGAGAAGTGGCTGAAGCAGCAGCAGCATAAGGAAAAAAAAAATAAGGCAGCAGCAGCAGCAAGAGGAGGAGGAGAAGGAGGAGAAGTGGCTGAAGCAGCAGCAGCATAAGAATAAAAAAAAAAAAAAAAAAAAAAAAGGCAGCAGCAGCAGCAAGAGGAGGAGGAGAAGGAGGAGAAGTGGCTGAAGCAGCAGCAGCATAAAAAAAAAAAAAAAAAAAAAAGGCAGCAGCAACAGGAGGAGGAGAAGGAGGAGAAGTGGCTGAAGCAGCAGCAGCATAAGAAAAAAAAATAATAATAATAGGGCAGCAGCAGCAAGAGGAGGAGGAGAAGGAGGAGAAGTGGCTGAAGCAGCAGCAGCATAAGAAAAAAAAAAAAAAAAAAAGGCAGCAGCAGCAGCAGCAGCAGCAAGAGGAGGAGGAGAAGGAGGAGAAGTGGCTGAAGCAGCAGCAGCATAAGAAAAAAAAAAAAAAAAAAAAGGCAGCAGCAGCAGCAAGAGGAGGAGGAGAAGGAGGAGAAGTGGCTGAAACAGCAGCAGCATAAGAAAAAAAAAAAAAAAAAAAAGGCAGCAGCAGCAGCAGCAGCAGCAAGAGGAGGAGGAGAAGGAGGAGAAGTGGCTGAAGCAGCAGCAGCATAAGAAAAAAAAAAAAAAAAAAAAGGCAGCAGCAGCAGCAAGAGGAGGAGGAGAAGGAGGAAAGTGGCTGAAGCAGCAGCAGCATAAGAAAAAAAAATAATATTAAGGCAGCAGCAGCAAGAGGAGGAGGAGAAGGAGGAGAAGTGGCTGAAGCAGCAGCAGCATAAGAGAAAAAAAAAAAAAAAAAAAAAAGGCAGCAGCAGCAGCAAGAGGAGGAGGAGAAGGAGGAGAAGTGGCTGAAGCAGCAGCAGCATAAGAAAAAAAAAAAAAGGCAGCAGCAGCAGCAAGAGGAGGAGGAGAAGGAGGAGAAGTGGCTGAAGCAGCAGCAGCATAAGAAGAAAAAAAATAATAATAATAAGTCAGCAGCTGCAAGAGGAGGAGGAGAAGGAGGAGAAGTGGCTGAAGCAGCAGCAGCATAAGAAAAAAAAAAAGGCAGCAGCAGCAGCAAGAGGAGGAGGAGAAGGAGGAGAAGTGGCTGAAGCAGCAGCAGCATAAGAAAAAAAAAAAAAAAAAAAAGAAAAAGGCAGCAGCAGCAGCAAGAGGAGGAGGAGAAGGAGGAGAAGTGGCTGAAGCAGCAGCAGCATAAGAAAAAAAAAAGATAAAAAAAAAGGCAGCAGCAGCAGCAAGAGGAGGAGGAGAAGGAGGAGAAGTGGCTGAAGCAGCAGCAGCATAAGAAAAAAAAAAAAAAAAAAAGCAGCAGCAGCAGCAAGAGGAGGAGGAGAAGGAGGAGAAGTGGCTGAAGCAGCAGCACCTTAGAAAAAAAAAAAAAAAAAAAAAAAGGCAGCAGCAGCAAGAGGAGGAGGAGAAGGAGGAGAAGTGGCTGAAGCAGCAGCAGCATAAGAAAAAAAAAAAGATAAAAAAAAAGGCAGCAGCAGCAGCAAGAGGAGGAGGAGAAGGAGGAGAAGTGGCTGAAGCAGCAGCAGCATAAGAAAAAAAAAAAAAAAAAAGGCAGCAGCAGCAGCAAGAGGAGGAGGAGAAGGAGGAGAAGTGGCTGAAGCAGCAGAAGCATAAGAAAAAAAAAAAAAAAAAAAAAAAAAAAAAAGGCGGCAGCAGCAGCAGCAAGAGGAGGAGGAGAAGGAGGAGAAGTGGCTGAAGCAGCAGCAGCATAAGAAGAAAAAAAAATAATAATAATAAGGCAGCAGCTGCAAGAGGAGGAGTAGAAGGAGGAGAAGTGGCTGAAGCAGCAGCAGCATAAGAAAAAAAAAAAAAAAAAAGGCAGCAGCAGCAACAGGAGGAGGAGAAGGAGGAGAAGTGGCTGAAGCAGCAGCAGCATAAGAAAAAAAAAAAGGCAGCAGCAGCAGCAAGAGGAGGAGAAGAAGGAGGAGAAGTGGCTGAAGCAGCAGCAGCATAAGAAAAAAAAAAGAAAAAAAAAGGCAGCAGCAGCAGCAAGAGGAGGAGGAGAAGGAGGAGAAGTGGCTGAAGCAGCAGCAGCATAAGAAAAAAAAAAAAAAAAGGCAGCAGCAGAAGCAAGAGGAGGAGGAGAAGGAGGAGAAGTGGCTGAAGCAGCAGCAGCATAAGAAAAAAATAAAAAAAAAGGCAGCAGCAGCAGCAAGAGGAGGAGGAGAAGGAGGAGAAGTGGCTGAAGCAGCAGCAGCATGAGAAAAAAAAAGAAAGAAAAAAAAAGGCAGCAGCAGCAGCAAGAGGAGGAGGAGAAGGAGGAGAAGTGGCTGAAGCAGCAGCAGCATAAGAAAAAAAACTGCAGCAGCAAGAGGAGGAGGAGAAGGAGGAGAAGTGGCTGAAGCAGCAGCAGCATAAGAAAAAAAAAAAAAAAAGGCAGCAGCAGCATAAGAAAAAAAAACTGCAGCAGCAAGAGGAGGAGGAGAAGGAGGAGAAGTGGCTGAAGCAGCAGCAGCATAAGAAGAAAAAATAATAATAATAATAAGGCAGCAGCAGCAAGAGGAGGAGGAGGAGGAGGAGAAGTGGCTGAAGCAGCAGCAGCATAAGAAAAAAAAAAAAAAAGGCAGCAGCAGCAACAGGAGGAGGAGAAGGAGGAGAAGTGGCTGAAGCAGCAGCAGCATAAGGAAAAAAAAAAAAAAAAAAAAAAAAGGCAGCAGCAAGAGGAGGAGGAGAAGGAGGAGAAGTGGCTGAAGCAGCAGCAGCATAAGAAAAAAAACTGCAGCAGCAAGAGGAGGAGGAGGAGGAGGAGAAGTGGCTGAAGCAGCAGCAGCATAAGAAAAAAAGAAAAAAAAAAAAAAAAAAAAAAAAGGCAGCAGCAGCAGCAAGAGGAGGGGGAAAAGGAGGAGAAGTGGCTGAAGCAGCAGCAGCATAAGAAGAAAAAAAAATAATAATAATAAGGCAGCAGCAGCAAGAGGAGGAGGAGAAGGAGGAGAAGTGGCTGAAGCAGCAGCAGCATAAGAAAAAAAAAAGGCAGCAGCAGCAGCAAGAGGAGGAGGAAAAGGAAGGAGAAGTGGCTGAAGCAGCAGCAGCATAAGAAAAAAAAAAAAGGCAGCAGCAGCAGCAAGAGGAGGAGGAGAAGGAAGGGGAAGTGGCTGAAGCAGCAGCAGCATAAGAAAAAAAAAGAAAAAAAAAAAAAAAAAAAAAGGCAGCAGCAGCAGCAAGAGGAGGAGGAGAAGGAGAAGTGGCTGAAGCAGCAGCAGCATAAGAGAAAAAAAAAAAAAAAAAAAAAAAAAGGCAGCAGCAGCAGCAACAGGAGGAGGAGAAGGAGGAGAAGTGGCTGAAGCAGCAGCAGCATAAGAAAAAAAAAAGAAAAGAAAAAAGGCAGCAGCAGCAGCAAGAGGAGGAGGAGAAGGAGGAGAAGTGGCTGAAGCAGCAGCCTAAAGAAAAAAAAAAAAAAAAAAAAAAAAAAGGCAGCAGCAGCAGCAAGAGGAGGAGGAGAAGGAGGAGAAGTGGATGAAGCAGCAGCATAAAGAAAAAAAAAAAAAAAAAAAGGCAGCAGCAGCAGCAAGAGGAGGAGGAGAAGGAGGAGAAGTGGCTGAAGCAGCAGCAGCATAAGAAAAAAAAAAAAAAAAAAGGCAGCAGCAGCAGCAAGAGGAGGAGGAGAAGGAGGAGAAGTGGCTGAAGCAGCAGCAGCATAAGAAAAAAAAAAAAAAGGCAGCAGCAGCAGCAAGAGGAGGAGGAGAAGGAGGAGAAGTGGCTGAAGCAGCAGCAGCATAAGAAAAAAAAAAAAAAAAAAAAAAAGGAAGCAGCAGCAGCAAGAGGAGGAGGAGAAGGAGGAGAAGTGGCTAAAGCAGCAGCAGCATAAGAAAAAAAAAAAAAGAAAAAAAAAAAAAAGGCAGCAGCAGCAGCAAGAGGAGGAGGAGAAGGAGGAGAAGTGGCTGAAGCAGCAGCAGCATAAGAAAAAAAAAAAAAAAAAAAAAAAGGCAGCAGCAGCAGCAAGAGGAGGAGGAGAAGGAGGAGAAGTGGCTGAAGCAGCAGCAGCATAAGAAAAAAAAAAAAAAGGCAGCAGCAGCAGCAAGCGGAGGAGGAGAAGGAGGAGAAGTGGCTGAAGCAGCAGCAGCATAAGAAAAAAAAAAAGGCAGCAGCAGCAGTAAGAGGAGGAGGAGAAGGAGGAGAAGTGGCTGAAGCAGCAGTAGCATAAGAAAAAGAAAAAAAAAATAAGAAAAGAGAAAAGGCAGCAGCCGCAGCAAGAGGAGGAGGAGAAGGAGAAGTGGCTGAAGCAGCAGCAGCATAAAAAAAAAAAGAAAAAAAAAAGGCAGCAGCAGCAGCAAGAGGAGGAGGAGGAGAAGTGGCTGAATCAGCAGCAGCAGCATAGGAAAAAAAAAAAAAAAAAAAAAAAAGGCAGCAGCAGAAGCAAGAGGAGGAGGAGAAGGAGGAGAAGTGGCTGAAGCAGCAGCAGCATAAGAAAAAAAAAAAAAGGCAGCAGCAGCAGCAAGAGGAGGAGGAGAAGGAGGAGAAGTGGCTGAAGCAGCAGCAGCATAAAAAAAAAAAAAAAAAAAAGCAGCAGCAGCAAGAGGAGGAGGAGAAGGAGGAGAAGTGGCTGAAGCAGCAGCAGCATAAGAAAAAAAAAAAGAAAAAAAAAGGCAGCAGCAGCAGCAAGAGGAGGAGGAGAAGGAGGAGAAGTGGCTGAAGCAGCAGCAGCATAAGAAAAAAAAAAAAAAAAAAAAAGGCAGCAGCAGAAGCAAGAGGAGGAGGAGAAGGAGGAGAAGTGGCTGAAGCAGCAGCAGCATAAGAAAAAAAAAAAAAAAGGCAGCAGCAGCAGCAAGAGGAGGAGGAGAAGGAGGAGAAGTGGCTGAAGCAGCAGCAGCATGAGAAAAAAAAAAGAAAGAAAAAAAAAAGGCAGCAGCAGCAACAAGAGGAGGAGGAGGAGAAGGAGGAGAAGTGGCTGAAGCAGCAGCAGCATAAGAAAAAAAACTGCAGCAGCAAGAGGAGGAGGAGAAGGAGGAGAAGTGGCTGAAGCAGCAGCAGCATAAGAAAAAAAAAAAAAAAAAGAGGCAGCAGCAGCAGCATAAGAAAAAAAAACTGCAGCAGCAAGAGGAGGAGGAGAAGGAGGAGAAGTGGCTGAAGCAGCAGCAGCATAAGAAGAAAAAATAATAATAATAATAAGGCAGCAGCAGCAAGAGGAGGAGGAGAAGGAGGAGAAGTGGCTGAAGCAGCAGCAGCATAAGAAAAAAAAAAAAAAAAGGCAGCAGCAGCAACAGGAGGAGGAGAAGGAGGAGAAGTGGCTGAAGCAGCAGCAGCATAAGAAAAAAAAAAAAAAAAAAAAAAAGGCAGCAGCAAGAGGAGGAGGAGAAGGAGGAGAAGTGGCTGAAGCAGCAGCAGCATAAGAAAAAAAAAACTGCAGCAGCAAGAGGAGGAGGAGGAGGAGGAGAAGTGGCTGAAGCAGCAGCAGCATAAGAAAAAAAAAAAAAAAAAAAAAAAGGCAGCAGCAGCAGCAAGAGGAGGAGGAGAAGGAGGAGAAGTGGCTGAAGCAGCAGCAGCATAAGAAGAAAAAAAAAATAATAATAATAAGGCAGCAGCAGCAAGAGGAGGAGGAGAAGGAGAAGTGGCTGAAGCAGCAGCAGCATAAGAAAAAAAAAAAAGGCAGCAGCAGCAGCAAGAGGAGGAGGAAAAGGAAGGAGAAGTGGCTGAAGCAGCAGCAGCATAAGAAAAAAAAAAAAAAAAAAAAAAAAAAAAAAAAAAAAAAAAAAAGGCAGCAGCAGCAGCAAGAGGAGGAGGAGAAGGAGGAGAAGTGGCTGAAGCAGCAGCAGCATAAGAAGAAAAAAAAATAATAATAATAAGGCAGCAGCAGCAAGAGGAGGAGGAGAAGGAGGAGAAGTGGCTGAAGCAGCAGCAGCATAAGAAAAAAAAAAAGGCAGCAGCAGCAGCAAGAGGAGGAGGAAAAGGAAGGAGAAGTGGCTGAAGCAGCAGCAGCATAAGAAAAAAAAAAAAAAAAAAAAAAAAAAAAAAAGGCAGCAGCAGCAGCAAGAGGAGGAGGAGAAGGAAGGGGAAGTGGCTGAAGCAGCAGCAGCATAAGAAAAAAAAAGAAAAAAAAAAAAAAAAAAAAAAGGCAGCAGCAGCAGCAAGAGGAGGAGGAGAAGAAGTGGCTGAAGCAGCAGCAGCATGAGAGAAAAAAAAAAAAAAAAAAAAAAAAAAAAAAAGGCAGCAGCAGCAGCAACAGGAGCAGGAGAATGAGGAGAAGTGGCTGAAGCAGCAGCAGCATAAGAAAAAAAAAAAAAAAAAAAAAAAAAAAGGCAGCAGCAGCAGCAACAGGAGGAGGAGAAGGAGGAGAAGTGGCTGAAGCAGCAGCAGCATAAGAAAAAAAAAGAAAAGAAAAAAGGCAGCAGCAGCAGCAAGAGGAGGAGGAGAAGGAGGAGAAGTGGCTGAAGCAGCAGCCTAAAGAAAAAAAAAAAAAAAAAAAAAGGCAGCAGCAGCAGCAAGAGGAGGAGGAGAAGGAGGAGAAGTGGATGAAGCAGCAGCATAAAGAAAAAAAAAAATAAAAAAGGCAGCAGCAGCAGCAAGAGGAGGAGGAGAAGGAGGAGAAGTGGCTGAAGCAGCAGCAGCATAAGAAAAAAAAAAAAAAAAAAAAAGGCAGCAGCAGCAGCAAGAGGAGGAGGAGAAGGAGGAGAAGTGGCTAAAGCAGCAGCAGCATAAGAAAAAAAAAAAGGCAGCAGCAGCAGCAAGAGGAGGAGGAGAAGGAGGAGAAGTGGCTAAAGCAGCAGCAGCATAAGAAAAAAAAAAAAAAAAGAAAAAAAAAAAAAAAAAGGCAGCAGCAGCAGCAAGAGGAGGAGGAGAAGGAGGAGAAGTGGCTGAAGCAGCAGCAGCATAAGAAAAAAAAAAAAAAAAAAAAAAAAAGGCAGCAGCAGCAGCAAGAGGAGGAGGAGGAGGAGAAGTGGCTGAAGCTGCAGCAGCATAAGAAAAAAAAAAAAAAAAAAAAAAAAAGGCAGAGGCAGCAGCAAGAGGAGGAGGAGAAGGAGGAGAAGTGGCTGAAGCAGCAGCAGCACAAGAAAAAAAAAAAAAAAAAGGCAGCAGCAGCAGCAAGAGGAGGAGGAGAAGGAGGAGAAGTGGCTGAAGCAGCAGCAGCATAAGAAAAAAAAAAAAAGGCAGCAGCAGCAGCAAGCGGAGGAGGAGAAGGAGGAGAAGTGGCTGAAGCAGCAGCAGCATAAGAAAAAAAAAAAAAAGGCAGCAGCAGCAGTAAGAGGAGGAGGAGAAGGAGAAGTGGCTGAAGCAGCAGTAGCATAAGAAAAAGAAAAAAAAAATAAGAAAAGAGAAAAGGCAGCAGCCGCAGCAAGAGGAGGAGGAGAAGGAGGAGAAGTGGCTGAAGCAGCAGCAGCATAAAAAAAAAAAAAGGCAGCAGCAGCAACAAGAGGAGGAGGAGGAGGAGGAGAAGTGGCTGAATCAGCAGCAGCAGCATAGGAAAAAAAAAAAAAAAAAAAAAAGGCAGCAGCAGAAGCAAGAGGAGGAGGAGAAGGAGGAGAAGTGGCTAAAGCAGCAGCAGCATAAGAAAAAAAAAAAAAAAGGCAGCAGCAGCAGCAAGAGGAGGAGGAGAAGGAGGAGAAGTGGCTGAAGCAGCAGCAGCATAAAAAAAAAAAAAAAAAAGCAGCAGCAGCAAGAGGAGGAGGAGAAGGAGGAGAAGTGGCTGAAGCAGCAGCAGCATAAGAAAAAAAAAGAAAAAAGGCAGCAGCAGCAGCAAGAGGAGGAGAAGGAGGAGAAGTGGCTGAAGCAGCAGCAGCATAAGAAAAAAAAAAGAAAAAAAAAAAAGGCAGCAGCAGCAGCAAGAGGAGGAGGAGAATGAGGAGAAGTGGCTGAAGCAGCAGCAGCATAAGAAAAAAAAAAGCCAGCAGCAGCAGCAAGAGAAGGAGGAGAAGGAGGAGAAGTGGCTGAAGCAGCAGCAGCATAAGAAAAAAAAAAAAAAGGCAGCAGCAGCAGCAAGCGGAGGAGGAGAAGGAGGAGAAGTGGCTGAAGCAGCAGTAGCATAAGAAAAAGAAAAAAAAAAGAAAAGAAAAAAGGCAGCAGCAGCAGCAGCAAGAGGAGGAGGAGAAGGAGGAGAAGTGGCTGAAGCAGCGGCAGCATAAGAAAAAAAAAAAAAAAAAAAAGGCAGCAGCAGCAGCAAGAGGAGGAGGAGAAGGAGGGGAAGTGGCTGAAGCAGCAGCAGCATAAGAAAAAAAAAAAGGCAGCAGCAGCAGCAAGAGAAGGAGGAGAAGTGGCTGAAGCAGCAGCAGCATAAGGAAAAAAAAAATAAGGCAGCAGCAGCAGCAAGAGGAGGAGGAGAAGGAGGAGAAGTGGCTGAAGCAGCAGCAGCATAAGAAAAAAAAAAAAAAAAAAAAAAAAAAAAGGCAGCAGCAGCAGCAAGAGGAGGAGGAGAAGGAGGAGAAGTGGCTGAAGCAGCAGCAGCATAAAAAAAAAAAAAAAAAAAAAAAGGCAGCAGCAACAGGAGGAGGAGAAGGAGGAGAAGTGGCTGAAGCAGCAGCAGCATAAGAAAAAAAAAAAATAATAATAGGGCAGCAGCAGCAAGAGGAGGAGGAGAAGGAGGAGAAGTGGCTGAAGCAGCAGCAGCATAAGAAAAAAAAAAAAAAAAAAAAAAAAAAGGCAGCAGCAGCAGCAAGAGGAGGAGGAGAAGGAGGAGAGGTGGCTGAAGCAGCAGCAGCATAAGAAAAAAAAAAAAAAAAAAAAAAAAAAAAGGCAGCAGCAGCAGCAAGAGGAGGAGGAGAAGGAGGAGAAGTGGCTGAAGCAGCAGCAGCATAAGAAAAAAAAAAAAAAAAAAAAAGGCAGCAGCAGCAGCAAGAGGAGGAGGAGAAGTAGGAAAGTGGCTGAAGCAGCAGCAGCATAAGAAAAAAAAATAATATTAAGGCAGCAGCAGCAAGAGGAGGAGGAGAAGGAGGAGAAGTGGCTGAAGCAGCAGCAGCATGAGAGAAAAAAAAAAAAAAAAAAAAAAAAGGCAGCAGCAGCAGCAAGAGGAGGAGGAGAAGGAGGAGAAGTGGCTGAAGCAGCAGCAGCATAAGAAAAAAAAAAAAAGGCAGCAGCAGCAGCAAGAGGAGGAGGAGAAGGAGGAGAAGTGGCTGAAGCAGCAGCAGCATAAGAAAAAAAAAAAAAAAAAAAAAAAAAAGGCAGCAGCAGCAGCAAGAGGAGGAGGAGAAGGAGGAGAAGTGGCTGAAGCAGCAGCAGCATAAGAAAAAAAAAAAAAAAAGGCAGCAGCAGCAGCAAGAGGAGGAGGAGAAGGAAGAGAAGTGGCTGAAGCAGCAGCAGCATAAGAAAAAAAAAAAAAAAAGGCAGCAGCAGCAGCAAGAGGAGGAGGAGAAGGAGGAGAAGTGGCTGAAGCAGCAGCAGCATAAGAAAAAAAAAAAAAAAAGGCAGCAGCAGCAGCAAGAGGAGGAGGAGAAGGAGGAGAAGTGGCTGAAGCAGCAGCAGCATAAGAAAAAAAAAAAAGGCAGCAGCAGCAGCAAGAGAAGGAGGAGAAGGAGGAGAAGTGGCTGAAGCAGCAGCACCATAAGAAAAAAAAAAAAAAAAAAAAAAAAAAAGGCAGCAGCAGCAGCAAGAGGAGGAGGAGAAGGAGGAGAAGTGGCTGAAGCAGCAGCACCATAAGAAAAAAAAAAAAAAAAAAAAAAAAAAGGCAGCAGCAAGAGGAGGAGGAGAAGGAGGAGAAGTGGCTGAAGCAGCAGCAGCATAAGAAAAAAAAAAAGCCAGCAGCAGCAGCAAGAGAAGGAGGAGAAGGAGGAGAAGTGGCTGAAGCAGCAGCACCATAAGAAAAAAAAAAAAAAAAAAAAAAAAAAGGCAGCAGCAGCAGCAAGAGGAGGAGGAGAAGGAGAAGTGGCTGAAGCAGCAGCAGCATAAGAAAAAAAAATAAAAAAAAAATAATAATAAGGCAGCAGTAGCAAGAGGAGGAGGAGAAGGAGGAGAAGTGGCTGAAGCAGCAGCAGCATAAGAAAAAAAAAAAAAAGAAAAAAAAAAAAAAAGGCAGCAGCAGCAGCAAGAGGAGGAGGAGAAGGAGGAGAAGGAGGAGAAGTGGCTGAAGCAGCAGCAGCATAAGAAAAAAGAAAAAAAAAAAAAGAAAAAAAAAAAAAAAAAAAGGCAGCAGCAGCAGCAAGAGGAGGAGGAGAAGGAGAAGTGGCTGAAGCAGCAGCAGCATAAAAAAAAAAAAAAAAAAAGGCAGCAGCAGCAGCAAGAGGAGGAGGAGAAGGAGGAGAAGTGGCTGAAGCAGCAGCAGCTTAAGAAAAAAAAAAAATAAAGGCAGCGGCAGCAGCAAGAGGAGGAGGAGAAAGAGGAGAAGTGGCTGAAGCAGCAGCTGCATAAGAAAAAAAAAAAAAAAAAGGCAGCAGCACTAGCAAGAGGAGGAGGAGAAGGAGGAGAAGTGGCTGAAGCAGCAGCAGCATAAGAAAAAAAAATAAAACAAATAATAAGGCAGCAGCAGCAGCAAGAGGAGGAGGAGAAGGAAAAGTGGCTGAATAAGCAGAAGCATAAAAAAAATGAGAAAAAAAAATAAATGAAATAAAATAAGGCAGCATCAGCAGCAAAGAGAAGAGGAGAAGGAGGAGAAGTGGCTGAAGCAGCAGCAGCATGAAAAAAAAAATATATATATAAGGTAAAGGATTGACTCAGTTGGAAGGATTAAGTTCACGGGATAAGAAAGGATAAGAAAAATGTATTTTTTTTTAGGAGGAAATATCCTTTGATGTAGGTGGTACAAGTCCTACATCATAGGGTAAAGGATTGACTCAGTGTAAAGGATTAAGTTCACGGGATAAGAAAGGATAAGAAAGATATATATTTTTCTAGGAGGAAATATCCTTTGATGTAGGTGGTACAAGTCCTACATCATGGGGTAAAGGATTGACTCAGTTGAAACGATTAAGTTCACTGGATAAGAAAGGATAATAAAAATTTATTTTTTTAGGAGGAAATATCCTTTAATGTAGGTGGTACAAGTCCTATATCATGAGGTAAAGGATTGACTCAGTTCAAAGGATTAAGTTCATGGAAAAGGAAAGGATAAGAAAAATGTATTTTTTTTTTTCAGGAGGAAATATCCTTTGATGTAGGTGGTACAAGTCCTACATCATGGGGTAAAACAACGACTCAGTTCGAAGGATTAAGTTCATGGAAAAGGAAAGGATAAGAAAAAATGTATTTATTTTTAGGAGGAAATATCCTTTGATGTAGGTGGTACAAGTCCTACATCATGGGGTAAAAGATTGACTCAGTTCGAAAGATTAAGTTCACGGGACAGGATAGGATAAGAAAAAATGTATTTTTTTTAGGAGGGAATATCCTTTGATGTAGGTGTTACAAGTCCTACATCATTGTAGGTGTTACAAGTCCTACATCATTGGGTAAAAGATTGACTCAGTTGAAAGGATTAAGTTCACGGGACAAGAAAGGATAAGAAAAAATTATTTTTTAGGAGGAAAAATGTATCTTTCTTATGAGGAAAAATGTATTTTTTTAGGAGGAAATATCCTTTGATGTAGGTTGTACAAGTCCTACATCATGGGGTAAAGAATTGACTCAGTTGGAAGGTTTAAGTTCACGGGATAAGAAAGGATAAAAAAAATCTATTTTTTTTAAGAGGAAATATCCTTTGATATAGGTGGTACAAGTCCTATATCATGGGGTAAAGGATTGACTCATTTGGAAGGATTAAGTTCATGGAAAAGGAAAGGATAAGAAAAATGTATCTTTTTTTAGGAGAAAATATCCTTTGATGTGGGTGGTACAAGTCCTACATCATCGGGTGAAGGATTGACTCAGTTGGAAGGATTGAGTTCAAGGGAAAGGAAAGGATAAAAAAATGTATCTTTTTTAGGAGGAAATATCCTGTGATGTAGGTTGTACAAGTCCTACATCATGGGGTAAAGGGTTGACTTAGTTGGAAGGATTAGGTTCACGGGATAAGAAAGGATAAGAAAAATATAATTTTTTTAGAAGGAAATATCCTTTGATGTAGGTGGTACAAGTCCTACATCATTGGGTAAAAGATTGACTCAGTTGGAAGGATTAAATTCACGGGATAAGAAAGGATAAGATAATTTTTTTTTTTTTTTTAGGAGGAAATATCCTTTGACATAGGTGGTACAAGTCCTACATCATGGGGTAAAGGATTGACTCAGTTGAAAGGATTAAGTTTATGGGACAGGAAAGGATAAGAAAAATGTGTTTTTTTATAGGAGGAAAAATATATCTTTCTTATGAGGAAAAATGTATCTTTTTTGGAGAAAATATCCTTCGATGTAGGTGGTAAAAGTCCTACATCATGGGGTAGAGGATTGACTCAGTTGGAAGGATTAAGTTCATGGAAGAGGAAAGGATAATAAAGAAAAAAATTTTTAGGAGGAAATATCTTTTGATGTAGGTGGTACAAGTCTTACATCATCGGGTAAAGGATTGACTCAGTTGGAAGGATTAAGTTCATGGAAAAGGAAAGAATAAGAAAAATGTATTTTTTTTTTTTAAGAGGAAATATCCTTTGATGTAGGTGGTACAAGTCCTACATCATGGGGTAAAGGATTGACTCTGTTGGAAGGATTAAGTTCACGGGATAAGAAAGGATAAGAAAAATGTATTTTTTTTTTTTTGAGGAAATATCCTTTGATGTAGGTGGTGCAAGTCCTACATCATGGTGTAAAAGAACGATTCAGTTCAAAGGATTAAGTTCATGGAAAAGGAAAGGATAAGAAAAAAGTGTACAACCTACATCAAAGGATATTTCCTCCTAAAAATGAATACAAGTCCTACATCATGGGGTAAAGGATTGACTCAGTTGAAAGGATTAAGTTCACGGAATAAGGAAGGATAAGAAAAATGTATTTTTTTTTTTTTTGAGGAAATATCCTTTGATGTAGGTGGTACAAGTCCTACATCATGGGGTGAAAGAACGACTCAGTTCGAAGGATTCAGTTCATGGAAAAGGAAAGGATTAGAAAAAACGTATTTATTTTTAGGAGGAAATATCCTTGGATGTAGGTGGTACAAGTCCTACATCATGGGGTAAAAGATTGACTCAGTTCGAAAGATTAAGTTCACGGGACAGGAAAGATGGAAAAAAAATGTATTTTTTTAAGAGGAAATATCCTTTGATGTAGGTGGTACAAGTCGTACATCATGGGGTTACGGATTGACTCAGTTGGAAGGATTAAGTTCACGGGATAAGAAAGGATAAGAAAAACGTATTTATTTTTAGGAGGGAATATCCTTTGATTTAGGTGGTACAAGTCCTACATTATGGGGTAAAGGATTGCCTCAGTTGAAAATATTAAGTTCACGGGATAAGAAAGGATAAGAAAAATATATTTTTTTTTTTTAGGAGGAAATATCCTTTGATGTAGGTGGTACAAGTCCTACATCATGGGGTAAAAGATTGACTCAGTTGGAAGGATTAAGTTCACAGGACAAGAAAAGATAAGAATAATGTATTTTTTTTTTTTAGGAGGAAAAATGTATCTTTCTTATGAGGAAAAATGTATCTTGTTTAGGAGGGAATATCCTTTGATGTAGGTTGTAAAAGTCGTACATCATGGGGTTACGGATTGACTCAGTTGGAAGGATTAAGTTCACGGGATAAGAAAGAAATAGAAAAATGTGATTTTTTTAGGAGGATATGTTCTTTGATGTAGGTGGTACAAGTCCTACATCATGGGGTATAGGATTGACTCAAGTGGAAGGATTAAGTTCATGGAAAAGGAAAGGATAAGAAAAATGTATTTTTTTAGGAGGAAATATCCTTTGATGTGGGTGGTACAAGTCCTACATCATGGGGTAAAGGATTGACTCAGTTGAAAGGATTAAGTTCACGGGATAAGAAAGGATAAGAAAAATGTATTTTTTTTTTAGGAGGAAATATCCTTTGATGTAGGTGGTACAAGTCCTACATCATGGGGTAAAGGATTGACTCAGTTGAAAGGATTAAGTTCACGGGATAAGAAAGGATAAGAAAAATGTATTTTTTTTTAGGAGGCAATATCCTTTAATGTATATGGTACAAGTCCTATATCATGGGGTAAAAGATTGACTCACTTGGAAGGATTAAGTTCAAGGAAAAGGAAAGGATAAGAAAAATGTATTTTTTTAGGAGGAAATATCCTTTGATGTAGGTGGTACAAGTCCTATATCATGGGGTAAAGGATTGACTCACTTGGATGGATTAAGTTCATGGAAAAGGAAAGGATAAGAAAAATGTATTTTTTTAGGAGGAAATATCCTTTGATTTAGGTTGTACAAGTCCTACATCATGGGGTAAAGGATTGACGCAGTTGGAAGGATTAAGTTCATGGAAAAGGAAAGGATAAGAAAAATGTATTTTTTTAGGAGGAAATATCCTTTGATGTGGGTGGTACAAGTCCTATATCATCGGGTGAAGGATTGACTCAGTTGGAAGGATTGAGTTCAAGGAAAAGGAAAGGATAAGAAAAATGTATTTTTTTAGGAGGAAATATCCTTTGATATAGGTGGTACAAGTCCTACATCATCGGGTGAAGGATTGACTCAGTTGGACGGATTAAGTTCACGGGATAAGAAAGGATAAGAAAAAAAATTTTTTTTTAGGAGGAAATATCATTTGATGTAGGTGGTACAAGTCCTACATCTTGGGGTAAAGGATTGACTCAGTTGAAAGGATTAGGTTCACGGGATAAGAAAGGATAAGAAAAATTTATTTTTTTTAGGAGGAAATATCCTTTGATGTAGGTGGTACAAGTCCTACATCTTGGGGTAAAGGATTGACTCAGTTGAAAGGATTAGGTTCACGGGATAAGAAAGGATAAGAAAAATTTATTTTTTTTAGGAGGAAATATCCTTTGATGTAGGTGGTACAAGTCGTACATCATGGGGTTACGGATTGACTCAGTTGGAAGGATTAAGTTCACGGGATAAGAAAGGATAAGAAAAATGTGATTTTTTTAGGAGGATATGTTCTTTGATGTAGGTGGTACAAGTCCTACATCATGGGGTATAGGATTGACTCAAGTGGAAGGATTAAGTTCATGGAAAAGGAAAGGATAAGAAAAATGTATTTTTTTAGGAGGAAATATCCTTTGATGTGGGTGGTACAAGTCCTACATCATGGGGTAAAGGATTGACTCAGTTGAAAGGATTAAGTTCACGGGATAAGAAAGGATAAGAAAAATGTATTTTTTTTTTAGGAGGAAATATCCTTTGATGTAGGTGGTACAAGTCCTACATCATGGGGTAAAGGATTGACTCAGTTGGAAGGATTAAGTTCACGGGATAAGAAAGGATAAGAAAAATGTATTTTTTTTAAGAGGAAATATCCTTTGATGTAGGTGGTACAAGTCCTACATCATGGGGTAAAGGATTGACTCAGTTCGAAGGATAAAGTTCACGGGATAAGAAAGGATAAGAAATTTTTTTTTTTTTTAGAAGAAAATATCCTTTGTTGTAGGTGGTACAAGTCCTACATCATGGGGTAAAAGAACGACTCAGTTCGAAGGATTAAGTTCATGGAAAAGGAAAGGATAAGAAAAAATGTATTTATTTGTAGGAGGAAATATCCTTTAATGTAGGTAGTACAAGTCCTACATCATGGGGTAGAGGATTGACTCAGTTGAAAGGATTAAGTTCACGGGATAAGAAAGAATAAGAAAAATTTATTTTTTTTTAGGAGGAAATATCCTTTTATGTAGGTGGTACAAGTCCTACATCATGGGGTAAAAGATTGACTCACTTCGAAGGATTACGTTCATGGAAAAGGAAAGGATAAGAAAAATGTATTTTTTTTTTTTTGAAGGAAATATCCTTTGATGTAGGTGGTACAAGTCCTACATCTTGGGGTAAAAGATTGACTCACTTCGAAGGATTACGTTCATGGAAAAGGAAAGGATAAGAAAAAATGTATTTATTTTTAGGAGGAAATATCCTTTGATGTAGGTGGTACAAGTGCTACATCATGGGGTAAAAGATTGACTCAGTTCGAAAGATTAAGTTCACGGGAAAGGAAAGGATAAGAAAAATGTATTTTTTTTTTAGGAGGAAATATCCTTTGATGTAGGTGTTACAAGTCCTACATCATTGGGTAAAAGATTGACTCAGTTGAAAGGATTAAGTTCACGGGACAAGAAAGGATAAGAAAAAATTATTTTTTAGGAGGAAAAATGTATCTTTCTTATGAGGAAAAATGTATCTTTTTTAGAAGGAAATATCCTTCGATGTAGGTGGTAAAAGTCCTACAACATGGGGTAAAGGATTGACTCAGTTGGAAGGAATAAGTTCATGGAAGAGGAAAGGATAATAAAAAAAAAAAAATTAGGAGGAAATATCCTTTGATGTAGGTTGTTCAAGTCCTAAATCATCGGGTAAAGGATTGACTCAGTTCGAAGGATTAAGTTCATGGAAAAGGAAAGGATAATAAAAATATATATTTTTTAGGAGGAAATATCCTTTGATGTAGTTTGTACAAGTCCTACATCATGGGGTAAAGGATTGACTCAGTTGGAAGGATTAAGTTCACGGGATGAGAAAGGATAAGAAAAAATTTATTTTTTTTCAGGAGGATATATCCTTTGATGTAGGTTGTACAAGTCCTACATCATGGGATAATGGATTGACTCAGTTGGAAGGATTAAGTTCAGGGGATAAGAAAGGATAAGAAAAAAGTTTTTTTTTTTTTTTTTTTTTTTTTTAGGAGGAAATATCCTTTGATGTAGGTGGTACAAGTCCTACATCATGGGGTACAGGATTGACTCAGTTCGAAGGATTAAGTTCATGGAAAAGGAAAGGATAAGAAAAATCTATTTTCTTTAGGAGGAAATATCCTTTGATGTAGGTGGTACAAGTCCTACATCATGGGGTAAAGGATTGACTTAGTTCGAAGGATTAAGTTCATGGAAAAGGAAAGGATAGAAAATATGTATTTTTTTTTTTTAGGAGGAAATATCATTTGATGTAGGTGGTACAAGTCCTACATCATGGGGTAAAGGATTGACTCAGTTGAAAGGATTAAGTTCACGGGCTAAGAAAGGATAAGAAAAATTTATTTTCTTTAGGAGGAAATATCCTTTGATGTAGGTGGTACAAGTCCTACATCATGGGGTAAAGGATTGACTCAGTTGGAAGGATTAAGTTCATTGAAAAGGAAAGGATAAGAAAAATTTATTTTTTCTTAGGAGGAGATATCATTTGATGTAGGTGGTACAAGTCCTACATCATGTGGTAAAAGATTGACTCAGTTTTAAGGATTAAGTTCATGGAATAAGAAAGGATAAGAAAATTTTTTTTTTTTTTTAGGAGGAAATATCATTTGATGTAGGTGGTACAAGTCCTACATCATGTGGTAGAAGATTGACTCAGTTTTAAGGATTAAGTTCATGGAAAAGGAAAGGATAAGAAAAAATTATTTTTTCTTAGGAGGAGATATCGTTTGATGTAGGTGGTACAAGTCCTACATCATGGGGTAAAGGATTGACTCAGTTCAAAAGATTACGTTCATGGAAAAGGAAAGGATAAAAAAAATGTACTTTTTTTTTTAGGAGGAAATATAGTTTGATGTAGGTGGTACAAGTCCTCCATCATGGGGTAAAGGATTGACTTAGTTTAAAGGATTAAGTTCACGGGCTAATAAAGGATAAGAAAAATTTATTTTCTTTAGGAGGAAATATCCTTTGATGTAGGTGGTACAAATCCTACATCATGGGGTAAAGGATTGACTCAGTTGGAAGGATTAAGTTCACGGGATAAGAAAGGATAAGAAAAATTTATATTTTTTTAGGAGGAAATATCTTTTGGTGTAGGTGGTACAAGTCCTACATCATGGGGTAAAGAATTGACTCAGTTCGAAGGATCAAGTTCATGGAAAAGGAAAGGATAAGAAAAATGTAATATTTTTAGGAGGAAATATCCTTTGATGTAGGTGGTACAAGTCCTACATCATCGGGTAAAGGATTGACTCAGTTGGAAGGATTAAGTTCATGGAAAAGGAAATGATAAGAAAAATGTATTTTTTTTTAGGAGGAAATATCCTTTGATGTAGGTGGTACAAGTCCCACATCATCGGGTAAAGGATTGACTCAGTTGGAAGGATTAAGTTCACAGAATAAAAAAAGGATAAGAAAAATTTATTTTTTTTAGGAGGAAATATCCTTTGATGTAGGTGGTACAAGTCCTACATCATGGGGTAAAAGATTGACTCAGTTAGAAGGATTAAGTTCATGGAAAAGGAAAAGATAAGAAAAATGTATTTTTTTAGGAGGAAATATCCTTTGATGTAGGTTGTACAAGTCCTACATCATGGGGTAAAGGATTGACTCATTTGGAAGGATTAAGTTCACGGGATAAGAAAGGATAAGAAAAATGTATTTTTTTTTTTAGGAGGAAATATCCTTTGTTGTAGTTGGTACAAGTCCTACATCATGGGGTAAAGGATTGACTCAGTTCGAAGGATTAAGTTCACAGGATAAGAAAGGATAAGAAAAATGTATTTTTTTTAGGAGGAAATATCCTTTGATGTAGGTGGTACAAGTCCTATATCATGGGGTAAAGGATTGACTCAGTTGGAAGGATTAAGTTCATGGAAAATTAAAGGATAAGAAAAATCTATTTTTTAGGAGGAAATATCCTTTGATGTAGGTGGTACAAGTCCTACATCATGGGGTAAAGGATTGACTCTGTTGGAAGGATTAAGTTCATGGAATAAGAAAGAATAAGAAAAATTTATTTTTTTCAGGAGGAAATATCCTTTGATGTAGGTGGTAAAAGTCCTACATCATGTGGGTAATGGATTGACTAAGTTGAAAGGATTAAGTTCACGGGATAAGAAAGAATAGTAAAAATTTATTTTTTTTTTAGGAGGAAATATCCTTTGATGTAGGTGGTACAAGTCCTACATCAAAGGGCAAAGGATTGACTCAGTTTAAAGGATTAAGTTCACTGGATAAGGAAGGATAAGAATTTTTTTTTTCAGGAGGATATATCCTTTGATATAGGTGGTACAAGTCCTAAATCTTGCGGTAAAGGATTGACTCAGTTCGAAGGATTAAGTTCATGGAAGAGGAAAGGATAAAAACTATTTTTTTAGGAGGAAATTTCCTTTTATGTGGGTGGTACAAGTCCTACATCATGGGGGTAATGGATTGACTCAGTTGAAAGGATTAAGTTCACTGGATAAGAAAGGATGAGAAAAATGTATTTTTTTAGGAGGAAATATCCTTTGATGTACGTGGTACAAGTCCTGTATCATGGTTTAATGGATTGACTCAGTTCGAAGGATTAAGTTCATGGAAAAGGAAAGGATAAGAAAAATTTATTTTTTTAGAAGGAAATATTCTTTGATGTAGGTGGTACAAGTCCTACATCACGGGGTAAAGGATTGACTCAGTTCGAAGGATTAAGTTCACTGGATAAGAAAGGATGAGAAAAATGTATTTTTTTAGGAGGAAATATCCTTTGATGTACGTGGTACAAGTCCTATATCATGGTTTAATGGATTGACTCAGTTCGAAGGTTTAAGTTCATGGAAAAGGAAAGGATAAGAAAATTTTTTTTTTTTTTTAGGAGGAAATATCTATTGATGTAGGTTTTACAAGTCCTACATCATGGGGTAAAGGATTGACTCAGTTCGAAGGATTAAGTTCACTGGATAAGAAAGGAGGAGAAAAATGTATTTTTTTAGGAGGAAATATCCTTTGATGTACGTGGTACAAGTCCTATATCATGGTTTAATGGATTGACTCAGTTCGAAGGTTTAAGCTCATGAAAAAGGAAAGGATAAGAAATTTTTTTTTTTTTTAGGAGGAAATATCTATTGATGTAGGTGGTACAAGTCCTACATCATGGGGTAAAGGATTGACTCAGTTGAAAGGATTAAGTTCACGGGATAAGAAAGGATAAGAAAAATGTATTATTTTTTAGGAGGCAATATCCTTTAATGTAGGTAGTACAAGTCCTACATCATGGGGTAAAGGATTGACTCAGTTGAAAGGATTAAGTTTATGGAAAATTAAAGGATAAGAAAAATCTATTTTTTAGGAGGAAATATCCTTTGATGTAGGTGGTACAAGTCCTACATCATGGGGTAAAGGATTGACTCTGTTGGAAGGATTAAGTTCACGGGACAAGAAAGGATAAGAAAAAATTATTTTTTAGGAGGAAAAATGTATCTTTTTTAGAAGGAAATATCCTTCGATGTAGGTGGTAAAAGTCCTACAACATGGGGTAAAGGATTGACTCAGTTGGAAGGAATAAGTTCATGGAAGAGGAAAGGATAATAAAAAAAAAAAAAATTAGGAGGAAATATCCTTTGATGTAGGTTGTTCAAGTCCTACATCATCGGGTAAAGGATTGACTCAGTTCGAAGGATTAAGTTCATGGAAAAGGAAAGGATAATAAAAATATATATTTTTTAGGAGGAAATATCCTTTGATGTAGTTTGTACAAGTCCTACATCATGGGGTGAAGGATTACTCAGTTGGAAGGATTAAAGTCACGGGATAATAAAGGATAAGAAAAATGTATTTTTTTTATGAGGAGATATCCTTTGATGTGGGTGGTACAAGTCCTACATCATCGGATAAAGGAGTGACTCAGTTGGAAGGATTAAGTTCATGGAAGAGGAAAGGATAAGAAAAATGTATTTTTTTTATGAGGAGATATCCTTTGATGTAAGTGGTACAAGTCCTACATCATGGGGTAAAGGATTGACTCAGTTGGAAGGATTAAGTTCACGGGATGAGAAAGGATAAGAAAAAATTTATTTTTTTTCAGGAGGATATATCCTTTGATGTAGGTTGTACAAGTCCTACATCATGGGATAATGGATTGACTCAGTTGGAAGGATTAAGTTCAGGGGATAAGAAAGGATAAGAAAAAAGGTTTTTTTTTTTTTTTTTTTTAGGAGGAAATATCCTTTGATGTAGGTGGTACAAGTCCTACATCATGGGGTACAGGATTGACTCAGTTCGAAGGATTAAGTTCATGGAAAAGGAAAGGATAAGAAAAATCTATTTTCTTTAGGAGGAAATATCCTTTGATGTAGGTGGTACAAGTCCTACATCATGGGGTAAAGGATTGACTTAGTTCGAAGGATTAAGTTCATGGAAAAGGAAAGGATAGAAAATATGTATTTTTTTTTTTTTAGGAGGAAATATCATTTGATGTAGGTGGTACAAGTCCTACATCATGGGGTAAAGGATTGACTCAGTTGAAAGGATTAAGTTCACGGGCTAAGAAAGGATAAGAAAAATTTATTTTCTTTAGGAGGAAATATCCTTTGATGTAGGTGGTACAAGTCCTACATCATGGGGTAAAGGATTGACTCAGTTGGAAGGATTAAGTTCATTGAAAAGGAAAGGATCAGAAAAATTTATTTTTTCTTAGGAGGAGATATCATTTGATGTAGGTGGTACAAGTCCTACATCATGGGGTAAAGGATTGACTCAGTTCGGAGGATTAGGTTCATAGAATAAGAAAGGATAAGAAAATTTTTTTTTTTTTTAGGAGGAAATATCATTTGATGTAGGTGGTACAAGTCCTACATCATGTGGTAAAAGATTGACTCAGTTTTAAGGATTAAGTTCATGGAAAAGGAAAGGATAAGAAAAAATTATTTTTTCTTAGGAGGAGATATCGTTTGATGTAGGTGGTACAAGTCCTACATCATGGGGTAAAGGATTGACTCAGTTCAAAAGATTACGTTCATGGAAAAGGAAAGGATAAAAAAAATGTACTTTTTTTTTTAGGAGGAAATATAGTTTGATGTAGGTGGTACAAGTCCTCCATCATGGGGTAAAGGATTGACTCAGTTGGAAGGATTAAGTTCATGGAAAGGGAAAGGATAAGAAAAATTTATTTTCTTTACGAGGAAATATCCTTTGATATAGGTGGTACAAGTCCTACATCATGGGGTAAAGGATTGACTTAGTTTAAAGGATTAAGTTCACGGGCTAATAAAGGATACGAAAAATTTATTTTCTTTAGGAGGAAATATCCTTTGATGTAGGTGGTACAAATCCTACATAATGGGGTAAAGGATTGACTCAGTTGGAAGGATTAAGTTCACGGGATAAGAAAGGATAAGAAAAATTTATATTTTTTTAGGAGGAAATATCTTTTGGTGTAGGTGGTACAAGTCCTACATCATGGGGTAAAGAATTGACTCAGTTCGAAGGATCAAGTTCATGGAAAAGGAAAGGATAAGAAAAATGTAATATTTTTAGGAGGAAATATCCTTTGATGTAGGTGGTACAAGTCCTACATCATCGGGTAAAGGATTGACTCAGTTGGAAGGATTAAGTTCATGGAAAAGGAAATGATAAGAAAAATGTATTTTTTTTTAGGAAGAAATATCCTTTGATGTAGGTGGTACAAGTCCCACATCATCGGGTAAAGGATTGACTCAGTTGGAAGGATTAAGTTCACAGAATAAAAAAAGGATAAGAAAAATTTATTTTTTTTAGGAGGAAATATCCTTTGATGTAGGTGGTACAAGTCCTACATCATGGGGTAAAAGATTGACTCAGTTAGAAGGATTAAGTTCATGGAAAAGGAAAAGATAAGAAAAATGTATTTTTTTAGGAGGAAATATCCTTTGATGTAGGTTGTACAAGTCCTACATCATGGGGTAAAGGATTGACTCATTTGGAAGGATTAAGTTCACGGGATAAGAAAGGATAAGAAAAATGTATTTTTTTTTTTTTAGGAGGAAATATCCTTTGTTGTAGTTGGTACAAGTCCTACATCATGGGGTAAAGGATTGACTCAGTTCGAAGGATTAAGTTCACAGGATAAGAAAGGATAAGAAAAATGTATTTTTTTTAGGAGGAAATATCCTTTGATGTAGGTGGTACAAGTCCTATATCATGGGGTAAAGGATTGACTCAGTTGGAAGGATTAAGTTCATGGAAAATTAAAGGATAAGAAAAATCTATTTTTTAGGAGGAAATATCCTTTGATATAGGTGGTACAAGTCCTACATCATGGGGTAAAGGATTGACTCTGTTGGAAGGATTAAGTTCATGGAATAAGAAAGAATAAGAAAAATTTATTTTTTTCAGGAGGAAATATCCTTTGATGTAGGTGGTACAAGTCCTACATCAAAGGGCAAAGGATTGACTCAGTTTAAAGGATTAAGTTCACTGGATAAGGAAGGATAAGAATTTTTTTTTTCAGGAGGATATATCCTTTGATATAGGTGGTACAAGTCCTAAATCTTGCGGTAAAGGATTGACTCAGTTCGAAGGATTAAGTTCATGGAAGAGGAAAGGATAAAAACAATTTATTTTTTTAGGAGGAAATTTCCTTTTATGTGGGTGGTACAAGTCCTACATCATGGGGGTAATGGATTGACTCAGTTGAAAGGATTAAGTTCACTGGATAAGAAAGGATGAGAAAAATGTATTTTTTTAGGAGGAAATATCCTTTGATGTACGTGGTACAAGTCCTGTATCATGGTTTAATGGATTGACTCAGTTCGAAGGATTAAGTTCATGGAAAGGGAAAGGATAAGAAAAATTTATTTTTTTAGAAGGAAATATTCTTTGATGTAGGTGGTACAAGTCCTACATCACGGGGTAAAGGATTGACTCAGTTCGAAGGATTAAGTTCACTGGATAAGAAAGGATGAGAAAAATGTATTTTTTTAGGAGGAAATATCCTTTGATGTACGTGGTACAAGTCCTATATCATGGTTTAATGGATTGACTCAGTTCGAAGGTTTAAGTTCATGGAAAAGGAAAGGATAAGAAAATTTTTTTTTTTTTTTAGGAGGAAATATCTATTGATGTAGGTTTTACAAGTCCTACATCATGGGGTAAAGGATTGACTCAGTTCGAAGGATTAAGTTCACTGGATAAGAAAGGAGGAGAAAAATGTATTTTTTTAGGAGGAAATATCCTTTGATGTACGTGGTACAAGTCCTATATCATGGTTTAATGGATTGACTCAGTTCGAAGGTTTAAGCTCATGAAAAAGGAAAGGATAAGAAATTTTTTTTTTTTTTAGGAGGAAATATCTATTGATGTAGGTGGTACAAGTCCTACATCATGGGGTAAAGGATTGACTCAGTTCGAAGGATTAAGTTCACTGGATAAGAAAGGATGAGAAAAATGTATTTTTTTGGAGGAAATATCCTTTGATGTAAGTGGTACAAGTCCTATATCATGGTTTAATGGATTGACTCAGTTCGAAGGTTTAAGTTCATGGAAAAGGAAAGGATAAGAAAAATGCATTTTTCTTTAGGAGGAAATATCCTTTGATGTAGGTGGTACAAATCCTACATCATGGGCTAAAGGATGGACTCAGTTGGAAGGATTACGTTCATGGAAAAGGAAAGGATAAGAAAAATGTGTTTTCTATTTTGGAGGAAATATCCTTTGATGTAGGTGGTACAAGTCCTACATCATGGGGCAGAAGATTGACTCAGTTCGAATGATTAAGTTCATGGAAAAGGAAAGGATAAGAAAAATGTATTTTTTTTTTAAGGAGGAAATATCCTTTGATGTAGGTAGTACAAGTCCTACATCATGGGGTAAAAGATTGACTCAGTTCGAATGATTAAGTTCGTGAAAAAGGAAAGGATAAGAAAAATGTATTTTTTTTTTTAAGGAGGAAATATCCTTTGATGTAGGTAGTACAAGTCCTACATCATGGGATAAAAGATTGACTCAGTTGGAAGGATTAAGTTCAAGGGATAAGAAAGGATAAGAAAAATTTATTTTTTTTAGGATGAAATATCCTTTAATGTAGGTGGTACAAGTCCTACATCATCGAGGAAAGGATTGACATAGTTGGAAGGATTAAGTTCTTGGAAAAGGAAAGGATAAGAAAAATGTATTTTTTTTAGGAGGAAATATCCTTTGATGTAGGTTGTACAAGTCCTACATCATGCGGTAAAGGATTGACTCAGTTGGAAAGATTAAGTTCACGGGATAAGAAGGGATAAGAAAAATGTATTTTTTATGGGGGAAATACCTTTTGATGTAGGTGGTACAAGTCGTACATCATCGGGTAAAGGATTGACTCAGTTCGAAGGATTGAGTTCATCGAAAAGGAAAAGATAAGAAAATTTATTTTCTTTAGGAGGAAATATCCTTTGATGTAGGTGGTACAAGTGCTACATCATGGGGTAAAGGATTGACTCAGTAAGAAGGATTAAGTTCACGTATTAAGAAAGGATAAGAAAAATGTAATCTTTTTAGGACGAAATATCCTTTGATGTAGGTGGTAAAAGTCCTACATCATGGGGTAAAGGATTGACATAGTTGGAAGGATTAAGTTCATGGAAAAGGAAAGGATATGAAAAATGTATTTCTTTTAGGAGGAAATATCCTTTGATGTAGGTGGTACAAGTCCTACATCATGGGGTAAAGGATTGACTCAGTTGGAAGGATTAGGTTCACGGGATAAGAAAGGATAAGAAAAATTTAATTTTTTAGGAGGAATTATCCTTTGAGGTAGGTTTTACAAGTCCTACATCATCGGGTAAAGGATTGACTTAGTTCGAAGGATTAAGTTCATGGAAAAGGATAAGATAAGAAAAATATATTTTTTTTTAGGAGGAAATATCCTTTGATGTAGGTGGTACAAGTCCTACATCATGAGGTAAAGGATTGACTCAGTTGGAAGGATTAGGTTCACAGGATAAGAAAGGATAAGAAAAATGTATTTTTTTTAGGAGGAAATATCCTTTGATGTAGGTGGTACAAGTCCTACATCATGGGGTAGAGGATTGACTCAGTTCGAAGGATTAAGTTCATGGAAAAGGAAAGGATAAGAAAAATATATTTTTTTTTAGAAAGAAATATCCTTTGATGTAGGTGGTACAAGTCCTACATCATCAGGTAAAGGATTGACTCGAAATTTTTTTTTTTTTTTCAGGAGGAAATATCCTTTGATGTAGGTGGTACAAGTCCTACATCATGGGGTAAAGGATTGACTCAGTTGAAAGGATTAAGTTCACGGGATAAGAAAGGATAAGAATTTTTTTTTTATTTATTTTTTTTTTAGGAGGAAATATCCTTTGATGTAGTTGGTACAAGTTCTACATCATGTGGTGAAGGATTGACTCAGTTCGAAGGATTAAGTTCACGGGATAAGAAAGGCTAAGAATAATTTATTTTTTTTAGGAGGAAATATCCTTTGATGTAGGTGGTACAAGTCCTACATCATGGGGTAAAGGATTGACTCAGTTCGAAGGATTAAGTTCACGGGATAAGAAAGGATAAGAAAAATGTATTTTTTTTAGGAGGAAATATCCTTTGATGTACGTGGTACAAGTCCTTCATCATGGGGTAAAAGATTGCCTCAGTTGAAAGGATTAAGTTCATGGAAAAGGAAAGGATAAGAAAAAAATATTTTTTTTAGGAGGAAATATCCTTCGATGTAGGTGGTACAAGTCCTACATCATGGGGTAAAAGATTGCCTCAGTTGAAAGGATTAAGTTCACTGGATAAGAAAGGATAAGAAAAATTTATTTTCTTTAGGAGGACATATCCTTTGATGTAGGTGGTAAAAATCCTACATCAGGGGCTAAAGGATTGACTCAGTTGGAAGGATTACGTTCATGGAAAAGGGGAAGGATAAGAAAAATGTGTTTTTTAAGAGGAAATATCCTTTGATGTAGGTGATACAAGTCCTACATCATGGGGTAAAGGATTGACTCAGTTCGAAGGAATAAGTTCATGGAAAAGGAAAGGATAAGAAAAATTTATTTTTTTAGGAGGAAATATCCTTTGATGTACGTGGTACACGTCCTACATCATTGGGTAAAGGATTGACTTAGTTCGAAGGATTAAGTTCATATAAAAGGAAAGGATGAGATAAATGTATTTTTTTTAGGAGGAAATATCCTTTGATTTAGGTGGTACAAGTCCTACATTATGGGGTAAAGGATTGCCTCAGTTGAAAATATTAAGTTCACGGGATAAGAAAGGATAAGAAAAATATATTTTTTTTTTTAGGAGGAAATATCCTTTGATGTAGGTGGTACAAGTCCTACATCATGGGGTAAAGGATTGACTCAGTTCGAAGGATTAAGTTCACAGGATAAGAAAGGATAAGAAAAATTTATTTTTTTTATGAGGAAATATCCTTTGATGTACGTGGTACAAATCCTACATCATGAGGTAAAGGATTGACACAGTTGAAAGGATTAAGTTCATGGAAAAGGATAAGATAAGAAAAATATATTTTTTTTTAGGAGGAAATATCCTTTGATGTAGGTGGTACAAGTAATACATCATGGGGTAAAGTATTGACTCAGTTGGAAGGATTAAGTTCACGGGATAAGAAAGAATAAGAAAAATGTATTTTTTTTTAGTAGGAAATATCCTTTGATGTAGGTGGTACAAGTCCTACATCATGGGGTAAAGGATTGACTCAGTTCATGGAAAAGGAAAGGATAAGAAAATTTTTTTTTTTTTAGAAAGAAATATCCTTTGATGTAGGTGGTACAAGTCCTACATCATGGGGTAAAGGATTGACTCAGTTGAAAGGATTAAGTTCATGGGATAAGAAAGGATAAGAAAAATTTAATTTTTTTTGGAGGAAATATCCTTTGATGTAGGTGGTACAAGTCCTACATCATCGGGTAAAGGATTGACTCAGTTCGAAGGATTAAGTTCATGGAAAAGGATAGTATAAGAAAAATATATTTTTTTTTTTAGGAGGAAATATCCTTTGATGTAGGTGGTACAAGTCCTACATCATCGGGTAAAGGATTGACTCAGTTGGAAGGATTAAGTTCACGGGATAAGAAAGGATAAGAAAAATTTATTTTTTTTAGGAGGAAATATCCTTTGATGTAGGTGGTACAAGTCCTACATCATGGGGTAAAGGATTGACTCAGTTGAAAGGATTAAGTTCACGGGATAAGAAAGGATAAGAATTTTTTTTTTTTTTTTTTTTTTTTTTTTTTAGGAGGAAATATTCTTTGATGTAGGTAGTATAAGTTCTACATCAGGGGGTGAAGGATTGACTCAGTTCGAAGGATTAAGTTCACTGGATAAGAAAGGAATAGAAAAATGTATTTTTTTAGGAGGAAATATCCTTTGATGTACGTGGTACAAGTCCTATATCATGGTTTAATGGATTGACTCAGTTATTATTATTATTATTATTACTATCCAAGCTACAACCCTAGTTGAAAAAGCAAGATGCAATAAGCCCAGGGGCTCCAACAGGGAAAAATAGCCCAGTGAGGAAAGGAAATAAGGAAATAAATAAATGAAGAGAACAAATTAACAATAAATCAATCTAAAATAAGAAACAATGTCAAAACAGACATGTCATATAATAAACTATCAACAACATCAAAAACAAATATGTCATAAATAAACTATAAAAAGACTATGTCTGCCTGGTCAATAAAAAAGCATTTGCTCCAACTTTGAACTTTTGAAGTTCTACTGATTCAACCACCCGATTAGGAAGATCATTCCACAACTTGGTAACAGCTGGAATAAAACTTCTAGAGTACTGCGTAGTATTGAGCCTCGTGATGGAGAAGGCCTGGCTATTAGAATTAACTGCCTGCCTAGTATTACAAACAGGATGGAGCTTTTCAGGAAGATCTGAATGTAAAGGATGGTCAGAGTTGTGAAAAATCTTATGCAACATGCATAATGAACTAATTGAACGACGGTGCCAGAGATTAATATCTAGATCAGGAATAAGAAATTTAATAGACCGTAAGTTTCTGTCCAACAAATTAAGATGAGAATCAGCAGCTGAAGACCAGACAGGAGAACAATACTCAAAACAAGGTAGAATGAAAGAATTAAAACACTTCTTCAGAATAGATTGATCACCGAAAATCTTGAAAGACTTTCTCAATAAGCCTATTTTTTGTGAAATTGAAGAAGACACAGACCTTATATGTTTCTCAAAAGTAAATTTACTGTCGAGAATCACACCTAAAATTTTGAAAGAGTCATACATATTTAAAGAAACATTATCAATACTGAGATCCGGATGTTGAGGAACCACCGTCTTTGACCTACTTACAATCATACTTTGAGTTTTGTTAGGATTCAACTTCATACTTCATAATTTGCACCATGCACTAATTCTAGCTAAATCTCTATTAAGGGATTCACCAACCCTAGATCTACATTCAGGGGATGGAATTGATGCAAATAGAGTAGCATCATCTGCATATGCAACAAGCTTGTTTTCTAGGCCAAACCACATGTCATGTGTATATAGTATAAAAAGTAATGGGCCAAGAACACTACCCTGTGGAACACCGGATATCACATTCCTATAATCACTATGGTGCCCATCAACAACAACTCTTTGAGATCTATTACTTAAAAAATCAATAATAATGCTAAGAAACGACCCACCCACTCCCAACTGTTTCAGTTTGAAAACAAGGGCCAAATGATTAACACGGTCAAAGGCAGCACTAAAATCAAGGCCAATCATACGAACTTCCCGACCACAATCAAGGGATTTCTGTACAGCATTGGAGATTGTAAGAAGGGCATCACATGCTCCAAGGCCTTTACGAAAACCAAATTGCAAACTAGGGAGTAGATGATTACCTTCAGCAAACCTATTAAGACGTTTTGCCAGAAGACGTTCAAAAACTTTGGATAATATGGGAGTCATGGAAATTGGGCGGTAATCAGTGGGACTTGAGCTACCACAAACACATTTACATAGAGGAGTAACATTACCAATTCTCCAACTAGTGCTAAACGCTCCTCTTCTTGCTAACTTGCGCAAAATAACAGATAACTTTGGAGCTAAGAAATCTGCTGTCTTTATAAAAAACAAAGGAAAAATACCATTTGGGTCTACACCTCCATAAGCATCAAGGTCCATCAACAGAGCTTTAATCTCACGAGATCGAAAAGCTAAACTAGTTAGTTTAGCCTCAGGAAAACAGGAATGAGGAAGTTCAAGTTTTTCATTACTCTGTTTACTGTCAAAAACATCAGCCAAAAGGGTTGCCTTTTCCTTTGGACAGTGAGTGACTGAGCCATCTGGTTTAAGTAAAGGAGGAACTGTTGCATCTACACCAAAGAGTGCAGATTTAAGGGTAGACCACCATTTATGTTCCTGAGTTGTACCAGAAAGTGTTTCTTTTATGGTTAAATTGTACTCCTTTTCAGTTGAGGCATAAACTCTCTGAGCAAAAGCTCGAAGCTGAGTATAGTTGTCCCAGGTCAAATCTGATCTGTTACCCTTCCAAAGTTGATAGGCCTCCTGCTTCTCCAAAAAAACACGTCTACAATCATCATTGAACCACGGTTTGTCCTTCACTCGGTACCTTAGCACACGAGAAGGGATACGCCTATCAATTATGTTGACTAGATTCTCATTCAAAGGGACAACAGGATCTACACTATTATATAATTGTGACCAATTCAAGCACAAAAGATCATGTAAAATCCCATTCCAGTCTGCTTGGGATTTCATATAAATTTTACAAGGGACATGCTGCTCAGTCTTCACTAATAATCAAGGCATGATCAGATGTCCCGACTGGAGAACCAACCTTACCAGTTATAACGCCAGGGGAGTCAGTGTATACGAGGTCCAAGCAATTACCAGACCTGTGAGTAGCTTCATTTATGATTTGCTCACAGCCTGATTCAGAGGCAAAGTCTAAAGCTCTTAAGCCATGGCGATCGGTAGGAGAGATAGAACTTAACCACTCCCTATGGTGAGCATTAAAATCACCAACAAAGACAAAAGAAGCCTTTCTATCATCTTCTTGTATCTTAGCCATAATGGTAAGAAGACAATCGAAGATAGAATCATCCATGTCTGGATTCCGGTAGATCGAACATAAATAAAAGTTGTTATGCCTGCCACAAACTTTTATTACCTGAATCTCATGACATCCACATTGATAGCAGGACTTATGAGAAGCAGGGTACTCGGTCCTAATATACACCGCCATTCCCCTGGCCCTAGGGATGGCATCACGTTTCAACATTATTGGCTTCTTAGAACCAGTTATAAGGAGCTCAGATGAGTGCCTCATATTAGAAACCAAAGTTTCTGAGCACAAAAGAATATCATACTGTCTGGACGCAACTGTAAGGTCTTGGATATTTGCATGAAGACCACGAATATTGCAATACAGAAGACGACATTGACGAAATCTAGGACGTACTGGTCCCGGATTTCGCTCAATGTCTCCAGACAGCATAAGAATGAATAGAAATAAAAAAGAGACATCATACTTATAAACTAGATTAACAAAAATTATAACAAAAACAATACATACAGAATTATAAACAAAGTGATTAAGTTCATGGAAAAGGAAATGATAAAAAAAAATTATTTTTTTAGAAGGAAATATTCTTTGATGTAGGTGGTAGAAGTCCTACATCATGGGGTAAAGGGTTGACCCAGTTCGAAAGATTAAGTTCATGGAAAAGGAAACGATAAGAAAAATGTATTTTCTTTAGGAGGAAATATCCTTTGATGTAGGTGGCACAAATCCTACATCATGGGCTAAAGGATGGACTCAGTTGGAAGGATTACGTTCATGGAAAAGGAAAGGATAAGAAAAATGTGTTTTTTATTTTAAAGGAAATATCCTTTGATGTAGGTGGTACAAGTCCTACATCATGGGGCAAAAGATGGACTCAGTTCGAATGATTAAGTTCATGGAAAAGGAAAGGATAAGAAAAATGTATTTTTTTTTTTTAAGGAGGAAATATCCTTTGATATAGGTAGTACAAGTCCTACATCATGGGGTAAAAGATTGACTCAGTTGGAAGGATTAAGTTCAAGGGATAAGAAAGGATAAGAAAAATTTATTTCTTTTAGGATGAAATATCCTTTAATGTAGGTGGTACAAGTCCTACATCATGGGGTAAAGGATTGACTCAGTTCGAAGGATTGAGTTCATCGAAAAGGAAAAGATAAGAAAATTTATTTTCTTTAGGAGGAAATATCCTTTGATGTAGGTGGTACAAGTGCTACATCATGGGGTAAAGGATTGACTCAGTTAGAAGGATTAAGTTCACGGATTAAGAAAGGATAAGAAAAATGTAATCTTTTTAGGAGGAAATATCCTTTGATGTAGGAGGTAAAAGTCCTACATCATCGAGTAAAGGATTGACATAGTTGGAAGGATTAAGTTCATGGAAAAGGAAAGGATAAGAAAAATGTATTTTTTTTAGGAGGAAATATCCTTTGATGTAGGTTGTACAAGTCCTACATCATGGGGTAAAGGATTGACACAGTTGGAAGGATTAAGTTCAAAGGATAAGAAAGGATAAGAAAAATGTATTTCTTTTATGAGGAAATATCCTTTGATGTACGTGGTACAAGCCTACATCATCGGGTAAAGGATTGACTCAGTTCGAAGGATTAAGTTCATGGAAAAGGAAATGATAAGAAAAATGTATTTTTTTAGAAGGAAATATCCTTTGATGTACGTGGTACAAGTCTTACATCATTGGGTAAAGGATTGACTCAGTTCGAAGGATTAAGTTCATGGAAAAGGAAAGGATAAGAATTTTTTTTTTTTTTTTTTTAGGATGAAATATCCTATGATGTAGGTGGTACAAGTCCTACATCATGGGGTAAAGGATTGACTCAGTTCGAAAGATTAAGTTAATGGAGAAGGAAATGATAAGAAAAATGTATTTTCTTTAGGAGGAAATATCCTTTGATGTAGGTGGTAAAAATCCTACATCATGGGCTAAAAGATTGACTCACTTGGAAGGATTACGTTCATGGAAAAGGAAAGGATAAGAAAAATGTATTTCTTTTAGGAGGAAATATCCTTTCATGTAGGTGGTACAAGTCCTAAATCATGGGGTGAAGGATTGACGCAGTTGGAAGGATTAAGTTCATGGAAAAGGAAAGGATAAGAAATTTTTTTTTTTTTAGGATGAAATATCCTTTGATGTAGGTGGTACAAGTCCTACATCATGGGGTAAAGGATTGAGTCAGTTGAAAGGATTAAGTTCATGGAAAAGGAAAGGATAAGAAAAGTGTATTTTTTTTAGGAAGAAATATCCTTTGATGGAGGTAGTACAAGTCCTACATCATGGGGTAAAAGATTGACTCAGTTGGAAGGATTACGTTCATGGAAAAGGAAAGGATAAAAAAATTTTTTTTTTTTTTTAGGATGAAATATCCTTTGATGTAGGTGGTACAAGTCCTACATCATGGGGTAAAGGATTGACTGAGTTCGAATGATTAAGTTCATGGAAAAGGAAAGGATAAGAAAAATGTATTCTTTTTTTAGGAAGAAATATCCTTTGATGTAGGTAGTACAAGTCCTACATCATGGGGTAAAAGATTGACTCAGTTGGAAGGATTAAGTTCACGGGATAAGAAAGGATAAGAAAAATTTATTTCTTTTAGGAGGAAATATCCTTTAATGTAGGTGGTATAAGTCCTACATCATGGGGTAAAGGATTGACTCAGTTCGAAGGATTAAGTTCATGGAAAAGGAAAGGATAAGAAAATTTATTTTCTTTAGGAGGAAATATCCTTTGATGTAGGTGGTACAAGTCCTACATCATTGGGTAAAGGATTGACTCAGTTGGAAGGATTAAGTTCATGGAAGAGATAAGGATAATAAAAATTTATTTTTTTTAGGAGTTAATATCCTTTGATGTATGTGGTTCAAGTCCTTCATCATCGGGTAAAGGCTTGAATCAGTTGGAAGGACTAAGTTCATGGAAAAGAAAAAGGTTAGAAAAATATTTTTTTTTTTAGGAGGAAATATCGTTTGATGTAGGTGGTACAAGTCCTACATCATGGGTTGAAGGATTGACTCAGTTGGAAGGATTAAGTTCATGGGATAAGAAAGGATACAAAAAATGTATTTTTTTCTAGGAGGAAATATCCTTTGATGTAGGTGGTACAAGTCCTACATCATGGGGTAAAGGATTGACTCAGTTGGAAGGATTAAGTTCATGGAAGAGATAAGGATAATAAAAATTTATTTTTTTTAGGAGTTAATATCCTTCGATGTATGTGGTTCAAGTCCTTCATCATCGGGTAAAGGCTTGAATCAGTTGGAAGGACTAAGTTCATGGAAAAGAAAAAGGTTAGAAAAATATTTTTTTTTTTAGGAGGAAATATCGTTTGATGTAGGTGGTACAAGTCCTACATCATGGGTTGAAGGATTGACTCAGTTGGAAGGATTAAGTTCATGGGATAAGAAAGGATACAAAAAATGTATTTTTTTCTAGGAGGAAATATCCTTTGATGTAGGTGGTACAAGTCCTACATCATGGGGTAAAGGATTGACTCAGTTGGAAGGATTAAGATCACGGGATAAGAAAGGATAAGAATTTTTTTTTTTTTAGGAGGAAATATCCTTCGATGTAGGTGGTACAAGTCCTACATCATCGGGTAAAGGATTGACTCAGTTGGAAGGATTAAGTTCACGGGATAAGAAAGGATAAGAATAATGTAATTTTTTCAGGAGGAAATATCCTTTGATGTAGGTGGTACAAGTCCTACATCATCGGGTAAAGGATTGACTCATTTGGAATGGTTAAGTTCATGGAAAAGGAAAGGATAAGAAAAATTTATGTCTTTACTAGGAAATATCCTTTGATGTAGGTGTAACAAGTCCTACATCATGGGGTAAAGGATTCGCTCAGTTCGAAGGATTAAGATCACGGGATAAGAAAGGATAAGAAAAATGTATTTTTTATAGGAGGAAATATCCTTTGATGTAGGTGGTACAAGTCCTACATCATGGGGTAAAGGATTGACTCAGTTGGAAAGATTAAGTTCACGGGATAAGAAAGGATAAGAAAAATGTATTTTTTTTAGGAGGAAATATCCTTTGATGTAGGTGGTACAAGTCCTACATCATGGGGTAAAGGATTGACTCAGTTGAAAGGATTAAGTTCACGGGATAAGAAAGGATAAGAAAAATGTTTGTTTTTTAGAAGGAAATATCCTTTGATGTAGGTGGTACAAGTCCTACATCATGGGGGTAATGGATTGACTCAGTTGAAAGGATTAAGTTCACAGAATAAGAAAGGATAAGAAAAAATTATTTTTTTAGGAGGAAATATCCTTTGATGAAGGTGGTACAAGTCCTACATCATGAGGTAAAGGATTGACTCAGTTCAAAGGATTAAGTTCATGGAAAAGGAAAGGATAAGAAAATTTTTTTTTTTTTTCAGAAGGAAATATCCTTTGATGTAGGTGGTACAAGTCCTATATCATGGGGTAAAGGATTGACCCAGTTAAAAGGATTAAGTTCATGGGATAAGAAAGGATAAGAAATTTTTTTTTTTTCACGAGGAAATATCCTTTAAAGTAGGTGGTACAAGTCCTACATCATGGGGTAAAGGATTGACTCACTTCGAAGGATTAAGTTCATGGAAAAGGAAAGGATGAGAAAAATTTATTTTCTTTATGAGGAAATATCCTTTGATGTAGGTGGTACAAGTCCTTAATCATGGGGTAAAGGATTGTGTCAGTTCGAAGGATTACGTTCATGGAAAAGGAAAGGATAAAAAAAATGTAATTTTTTTTTTTTTATGAGGAAATATCCTTTGATGTAGGTGTTACAAGTCCTACATCATGAGGTAAAAGATATATTCAGTTCGAAGGATTAAGTTCACGGGATAAGAAAGGATGAGAAAAAATTATTTTTTTTAGGAGGAAATATCCTTTAATGTAGGTGGTACAAGTCCTACATCATGGGGTAAAGGATTGACTCAGTTCGAAGGATTAAGTTCATGGAAAAGGAAAGGATAAGAAAAATTTATTTTTTTAGGAGGAAATACCATTCGATGTAGGTGGTACAAGTCCTACATCATGGGGTGAAGGATTGACTCAGTTGGAAGGATTAAGTTCACGGAATAAGAAAGGATAAAAAAAAAAATATTTTTTTTAGAAGGAAAAATCCTTTGATGTAAGTGGTACAAGTCCTACATCATGGGGTAGAGGATTGACTCAGTTGGAAGGATTAAGTTCACGGGATAAGAAAGGATAAGAGAAATGTATTTTTTTCAGGAGGAAATATCCTTTGATGTAGTTGGTACAAGTCCTACATCATGGGATAAAGGATTGAGTCAGTTCGAAGGATTAAGTTCACGGGATAAAAAAAGGATAAGAAAAATATATATTTTTTAAGAGGAAATATACTTTTATGTAGGTGGTACAAGTCCTACATCATGGGGTGAAGGATTGACTCAGTTGAAAGGATTAAGTTCACGGGATAAGAAAAGATAAGAAAAATGTTTTTTTTAGGAGGAAATATCCTTTGATGTAGGTGGTACAAGTCCTACATCATGGGGGTATAGGATTTAGTCAGTTGAAAGGATTAAGTTCACGGGATAAGAAAGGATAAGAAAAATTTATTTTTTTTAGAAGGAAATATCCTTTGATGTAGGTGGTACAAGTCCTACATCATGGGGTGAAGGATTGACTCAGTTGAAAGGATTAAGTTCACGGGATAAGAAAAGATAAGAAAAATGTTTTTTTTAGGAGGAAATATCCTTTGATGTAGGTGGTACAAGTCCTACATCATGGGGGTATAGGATTTAGTCAGTTGAAAGGATTAAGTTCACGGGATAAGAAAGGATAAGAAAAATTTATTTTTTTTAGAAGGAAATATCCTTTGATGTAGGTGGTACAAGTCCTACACAATGGGGTGAAGGATTGACTCAGTTGAAAGGATTAAGTTCACGGGATAAGAAAAGATAAGAAAAATGTTTTTTTTAGGAGGAAATATCCTTTGATGTAGGTGGTACAAGTCCTACATCATGGGGGTATAGGATTTAGTCAGTTGAAAGGATTAAGTTCACGGGATAAGAAAGGATAAGAAAAATTTATTTTTTTTAGAAGGAAATATCCTTTGATGTAGGTGGTACAAGTCCTACATCATGGGGTAAAGGATTGACTCAGTTGAAAGGATTAAGTTCACGGGATAAGAAAGGATGAGAAAATTTATTTTTTTTAGGGGTAAATATACTTTGATGTAGGTGGTACAAGTCCTACATCATGGGGGTAAAGGATTGAGTCAGTTGAAAGGATTAAGTTCACGGGATAAGAAATGATAAGAAAAATGTATTTTTTTTTAGAAGGAAATATCCTTTGATGTTGGTGGTACAAGTCCTACATCATGGGGAAAAGGATTGACTCAGTTAGAAGGATTAAGTTCATGGAAAAGGAAAGGATAAGAAATTTTTTTTTTTTTTTTTAGGAGGAAATATCCTTTGAGGCAGGTGGTAAAAGTCCTACATCATGGGGTAAAGGATTGACTCAGCTGAAAGGATTGAGTTCATGGAAAAGGAAAGGATGAAAAAATGTATTTTTTTTTTAGGAGGAAATATCCTTTGATGTAGGTTGTACAATTCCTACATCATGGGGTAAAGGATTGACTCATTTGAAAGGATTAAGTTCATCGGATAAGAAAGGATAAGAAAAAAATATTTTTTTTAGGATGAAATATCCTTTGATGTAGGTGGTATAAGTCCTACATCATGGGGTAAAGGATTGACTCAGTTGGAAGTATTAAGTTCACGGGATAAGAGAGGATAAGAAAAATGTATTTTTTTTTTAGGAGGAAATATCCTTTGATGTAGGTGGTACAAGTCCTACATCATGGGGTAAAGGATTGACTCAGTTGAAATTATTAAGTTCACGGGATAAGAAAGAATAAGAAAAATTTATTTTTTTAGGAGGAAATATCCTTTAATGTAGGTGGTACAAGTCCTACATCGTGGGGTAAAGGATTGACTCAGTTGGAAGGATTAAGTTCACGGGATAAGAAAGGATAAGAAAAATTTATTTTTTTAGGAGGAAATATCCTTTGATGTAGGTGGTACAAATCCTACATAATGGGGTAAAGGATTGACTCAGTTGTTAGGATTAAGTTCATGGAAAAAGAAAGGATAAGACATTTTTTTTTTTTTTAGGAGGAAATGTCCTTTGATGTAGGTGGTACAAGTCCTATATTATTGGGTAAAGGACTGACTCAGTGGGAAGGATTAAGTTCACGGAATAAGAAAGGATAAGAAAAATGTATTTTTTTTAGGAGGAAATATTCTTTGATGTAGGTGGTACAAGTCCTACATCATGGGGTAAAGGATTGACTCAGTTGGAAGGATTAAGTTCACGGGATAAGAAAGGATAAGAAAAATGTATTTTCTTTAGGAGGAAATACCTTTTGATGTAGGTGGTACAAGTCCTACATTATTGGGTAAAGGATTGACTCAGTTGGAAGGATTAAGTTCATGGGATAAGAAAGGATAAGAAAAATTTATTTCCTTTAGGAGGAAATATCTTTTGATGTAGGTGGTACAAGTGCTACATCATTGGGTAAAGGATTGACTCAGTTGGAAGGATTAAGTTCACGGGATAAGAAAGGATAAGAAAAATGTATTTTTTTTTAGGAGGAAATATTCTTTGATGTAGGTGGTACAAGTCCTACATCATTGGGTAAAGGATTGACTCAGTTGAAAGGATTAAGTTCATGGGATAAGAAAGGATAAGAAAAATATATTTCCTTTAGGAGGAAATATCCTTTGATGTAGGTTGTTCAAGTCCTACATCATTGGGTAAAGGATTGACTCAGTTGCATGAATTAAGTTCACGGGATAAGAAAGGATAAAAAAAATTTATTTTCTTTAGGAGGAAATATTCTTTGATGTAGGTGGTACAAGTCCTACATTATAGGGTAAAGGATTGACTCAGTTCGAAGGATTAAGTTCACGGGATAAGAAAGGATAAGAAAAATGTATTTCCTTTAGGAGGAAATATCCTTTGATGTAGGTTGTACAAGTCCTACATCATTGGGTAAAGGATTGACTCAGTTGCATGAATTAAGTTCACGGGATAAGAAAGGATAAGAAAAATTTATTTTCTTTAGGAGGAAATATTCTTTGATGTAGGTGGTACAAGTCCTACATCATCGGGTAAAGGATTGACTCAGTTGGAAGGATTAAGTTCACGGGATAAGAAAGGATAAGAAAAATGTATTTTTTTTAGGAGGAAATATTCTTTGATGTAGGTGGTACAAGTCTTATAAGATGGGGTAAAGGATTGACTTAGTTGGAAGGATTAAGTTCACCGGATAAGAAAGGATAAGAAAAATGTATTTTTCTTAGGAGGAAATATCCTTTGATGTAGGTGGTACAAGTCCTACATCATGGGGTAAAGGATTGACTCAGTTGGAAGGATTAAGTCCATGGAAAAAGAAAGGATAAGAAAAATTTATTTTTTATAGGAGACAATATCCTTTGATGCAGGTGGTACAAGTCCTACATCATGGGGTAAAGGATTGACTCAGTTGGAAGGATTAAGTTCACGGGATAAGAAAAGATAAGAAAAATTTATTTTTTTTAGGAATAAAACACTCTTCAAAATAATAGATATATCCTATATAAATTACCACACTTTTAAAAGAATTTACAAAAAAAAAAAAAAAAATCACTCGAAATATTAAGTCTGAACAAAACTTAGATTAAGACAAAAGTGTTACGATCTGAAAATTATACATAGTAGTCACTTGACTTGAAATATTAAATCTAACTAAACCTTAGACTAAGACGAAAGAAATACTTATGAACATTATACAATCTCTTGTTTCACTTGAAATTAAATCTGAATGCAATATTTAAGTTTGATAATTAATGAAAACAGATAACCAGATCAAAATACAAGTACCTTTCACCTTATTACAGGGCCATTTACAAAAAATCTAAGAGAATTTTTATAAATACTCACTATGTTTACAAAAACCTGTCACACCAAAACTCTGATATTTCACTAAATAGGCCTACTTTCAAAACAATACTCTGAGCTGCGTATGAGAGAGAGAGGGAGAGATGGCTATGATTTAAGGCTGGAATTCTTTATGTGATCTATGCAACCCCGTGTGCCGACGATTCCGCGCAGGACAGTTCAGCGCCGACAGTTCAGCGCTGCCAATTCAGCGAATGACAATTCAGCTTAGAATCAATTCAGCGCATGACAATTTAGCACAACGATAAATCAGCACAAGGACAATTCAGTGCAAAAATGCACACACATTCACCCTTATCTTATTATTAGCATATAAAGATTATTATTATATTATTATTATTATTATTATTATTATTATTATTATTATTACTGTTGTAATTCATGGTTGTCAACAATAACAACCACTGAATAAATAAAGAAAGTTATAGTAAAAGCTTAGGACGGTATATATTCCCTTTTCTGGAATACAGTTGTTTATAAACATTTGCTTAGTTAAAACTGAAAAACCAGCCTTATGGAGCGGATTTTATCGGAGAAAGGACGCGAGCATATTCTATTAAATGGATTTTTCTATCGTTTGGATAGAAAAATTCGGAATGGAAAAGAGTCTTGGCGTTGTACACAAGACAGATGCAAAGGTCGAATCCATGTCAACGGAAACTTGTGGGAAGATGTAAAGGCCTCAGCCAGCAATATCAGCAATGAAGAAGATGGTTTCTGACCTACGTGAATGAGCCAGTGCATCTAATGATGTCCCAAGAAGAATAATTCAAGAAACTCAAGTCTCTTTGCCAGATGAAGCTACGGTTTTACTCCTTAGGTATACTTCATTACAACGGACTGTTCAGCTCCGACGAAAAAGAGATGGTGAGCCAATTCCAGCACCTAATGATGTCAGTGATATTGTATTACCTGAACATTTGCGTGTAACACACAGTGGAAAACCTTTTTTTATTTTACGATTCTGGAGTTGAAGATACCAATAGAATGTTTATCTTTTCGACTAGAAAAAAATTTGAACTCCTCAAAGAATACAAAAACTGGCTTGCAGATGGTACATTTAAGGTAGCTCCGCACCTTTTCCACCAACTTTGTGTCATTCATATGCTTTGTGAAGGATGTGTTTTTCCAGTGATATATATACTATTGCAAAATAAGACAGAGGATTCATATGAAAAGGCATTAAGAACTATTTTGAATCTATACCCGGATCTGACGCCAGCCACTATGCTATGTGATTTTGAAAAGGCTTTCCAAAATGCATTTTCAAGAGTTTTTGTAGGAACGCAAATAAGCGGTTGTTTTTTCCACCTTGCTCAGTGTATATGAAGAAAAATACAGGCATTGAATCTTACCCAGATTTATGTAAGTGACGAACATATTTGTCGACACTGTTACTGTGCTGAATTGTTCTTATGCTGAATTGTCATTCACTGAACCGTGTGTGCCTTTTGGCGCCGAATTGTCCTTGTGCTGATTTGTCCTAGTGTTGAATTGTCATGCGCTGAATTGATTCTAAGCTGAATTGTCATTCGCTGAATTGGCAGCGCTGAATTGTCTGCGCTGAATTATCCAGTGCGGAATTGTCGGTGTACCATGCAACCCTGGGGACCCATTTATATGAAACTTAGCTACTTCGAGGAGATTTGGAAGCGTGGGGGGAGTTGGCCTAACAGTGATGCCAGAGTGTCCAATAAGATAAAAATGTCAAGAGCTGAATCCTGGGTTTTCAGACAACTCTCGGACGCTTACCCTCGCAGTAGGGAGACGAACTAAAAAAAGATTATAACATCCTAACACTAGGATTTTCTGGAAAATTCCAAAGCATATGTGTAATAAATGAAATAATTGTTATTACATGTTTAAAACACATGACGTAATATGTCATTTTGGATGAAGATGCTAGCCGTGAGATTTGCTGTAGTCATGTAAAATCATAAACAGGATGCACAATGCAGCCTCGGCAATGTAACATTTTTCTTAAACGTCAAAACCAATGCATCAGTGTGTGAAAGTTTGTGACGTTACCGGATGCAGGTGTCTTCCGAGATTGTGTTTAAAATGCTACATCAACTAAGCATACGATATCTGTGATATCGATAATTTAATCAGTTCATATCTATACTTCACCAGAAATGGTCATCCGACCAAACCAGCTCCCTCCTATGATGGAGATGTTTAACTCTGTTGTTTTTAGAGAATAAATACTTTTAAAGCTAATAAGATGTACTTCGTTATCCAGCCTTAACATCTTAAACAACACATACTCAATGTGTGCTTATAAAAGTAGCACACTTATAAATGGTGGCAGCGGTTAAACTCTACGAATCAGAGAAAGATCTTCAAGTAATTATAATAATAAACTCTAAGAATTAGAGGAAGATCTTCAAGACATCAAAATAAAGCTGTAAAACCAGAGAAAGATCTTCAAGAACTCATCGTTATCTACATGTATCTACAATTTTGACTAAGTAACATAGTCCATCGAAATATATAACATTTAATGAATGTTATAAATACGAACTGATGAACTGGATCTTCAATCAACATCCTAGGAAACCCAAGGACTGACGTTCAGCGTTTACAAAACATATCCAGGAAGCACTACATTCAACAGAAACTCGAACGATACATCGCTAACAAAACATCAAGAGAGAGAGAGAGGATGTGTCAACATCACACAGAACCATATATAAGCTAAGTACAAATTTTTGAATTCATTCCAGTTTGGGCAGTGAAGTGTAGTTATCACGAGTCGTTAGTCGATTATTACTGGGGTGAGTGATTTGCTATTCTTTTATTTTCCTTTCATTAAAGGAAACTGTGTTCAACTCCGAATTCTCATCTAGAATTTTTTCTCTCTTTGTGCTAATTCCTTTTTCTTTCAGAAATTTACAGGAAATATCTTTGTGTTCGGTTTTCTTTCAGAAATTCTCGGGAAATGTCTTGGGATTAGTAACATTGTTCGGGGAATTTTATTATACATATGCGTTTACGCAGTGGACGTCTGTATTCATATAGATATTTTGATAGAATTGCAAGGGGTCGAAGAGATAGGAAGAGAAATACAGCAGTCATGACTCCCCCTGTGAGCCCCACCCCTGGACCTAGTGGCGTAGGCCAGACTAATCCTCCACCAATTGTGACGCTTGTAAATGCCAGGTCAGCAATCCTTCCTTTTCAGGGTCGAGTCAATGGGTTCTTGCCACAAAATGTGGAGTCATGGATTTCATCCGTCGATGCCCATTTAAATGCCAAACAAATCGTAGACCCTTTTGTACAATTACAAGAAGCTAAAAGTTTTATAGATTTTTCTAAGGGGGATGCGAGTGCATATTTAAGAGGTGTTTCATTTCAAGAAGCAGTTACCTGGGATGATTTCAAAGTTAGGTTACGCGCGGTCTATGGGGGTGAAGAAGCCTTGGATGTAGTATTAACGTTACGAAATACAATTAATCAAGCCACTATGAATCGGCTTAATGTTATTGAGAGAGCAGCTCTCATAGCTGATAGGCTTAATGAATATCAGGACATTTTAGGTAATTCCACTTGGGTTACTAGGGATAACATCTCCGTGAAAGATTTTTTACGATTAATATATCTAACTTGCATGACACTTATGTTGCCTGAAGCTTTAGTGTGGTGTTTTGATAAAAAGTTAACGCCTGCAAGTACGGAATTGGATGTATATAAACAGATAAAAAAACACATGTCCAAGTGTCCAGATCTCGATCCCGTGTTAACTCAAGTTTTTGCAAAGAATGAAACAAAGCCACAAACAGTGAACATAGTTAGTAGTCAAGTAGCGGGAATGACGTGTTATAATTGCAAACGTCAAGGTCACTTAAGCGCAGACTGCAGAACGAAATTCTGCTCGATTCATAACAGTTCAACTCATTCATACGATCAATGTTACTTGCGTAAGACACAACAGAATCCCAGAAATACACAGTCAATTCCACAGTCAGTTCCATATGGAAATAAAAAGAAAAATCCTCATTTTAACAATAAGAAGAAACAACCAAATGTCAATGTAGTTCAGAGTCCAAAGCAAACAAACACTTCTTCGAATATCGCTGAGCCTGGGTCGTCAAACCAGACCTCGCAAGGTCAGACTAATTTTCAGAATGTGCAAAGCAAATACCACATGGTTAACTCCAGAGGGGAAGAGAGTGATGTTGGGTCAAGGTCATTCATGTCAACATCAATAGTATTGAATAATCAATTTAATGTTTTATCAGATAATTGTGAGACAATAGATTTTCCTATGAAACACACGGCCGAATTAAGTAAAACAGTGCATGCTCCCGTAGATTTGCAAAGAATTCATACAATAATAAGCCAAAATGAGTTACGACCAACCTTATATGCTGTAAATTTAGAACACAAATCCTTTACGTTATTTTTTGACTCTGGTAGTCCACGTAATATCATGGATTTAAAGACACATCATTTGTTGTTTTCGAACTTTCCGATTGAAAAATCCGGAGTTAGACTCTTGGGTATAGGAAATAATGAATTAAATGTCATAGGCATAACTCATGTTCAGTTCAAAGTCGGTAAACGCACGTTTGCCGATACATTTGTTGTTGTACAAAACATTGATATGTATCCAGCTGTAATTATAGGATACCCATCTATGGGAAATCAAAACATTATCTTAGCCCCTGCCAAGCACGGCGTGTATATCAAAGGGAAATTCTATAAGTCTTCTAATACCTTAAAATCAGTTTTGGATAAAAAGGAGACGACAAATGTAACCGTAACGTACGTTAAAGAACCAACAACTTGTCTCACTAATAAAGAAATAATATTTGCGACCCAGCAGAATTCTCGTTCACCTGTAATATCATCTTGCACGCAATCTATCGAGCTGAACGTACCTTCGAATTTAATAGTGTAAATAAAGAAAACATTACTGGGATCTGAAATATTAATCCTTTCCGACACTTTGAAAACTAACGGATTGTCTGTCACACAAGCTATTTATACAGTAGGCTCACATCAACAATGTAATATTGAAGTCTGTAATCATTTAAATAACACTTTAGTAATTCACAAAAATCAACATATCTTGGATGTAGAAGTTTATAAACATCGTATTCTTACCGTTGCTGAGATCAATCACTCTCAATCAGTTGCGGATGAATCCCTTTTGCGGTCTATTAAAAATAAAATCAATAAAGACATTCAAGACGAAGAAATTCAGCCGAAAATTTTTGGACTTTTAACTAAATATCATGATGTTTTTTCCACTACGGATGGATCCTTAGGAAAAACAGATGTGATCGAGCATCAAATAAGGTTAAAGGACAAGCAGAAAATTATCTATGTACCCTCGTACAGACTCCCTATGAAATTCCAGAATGAAATAAATGATGAAGTAGGTAAAATGCTAGAAGAAGGAGTCATTAGGAAATCAAACAGCCCTTATAATTTTCCTTTAATAGTTGTACCGAAAAAAGATCGAACATGGCGTATCTGCGTCGACTTCTGTCGTCTAAACGAGGAGACGATCCCTGATCGATTCCCAGTGCCCTGTACTGACGATATTTTGTCTTTGTTAAGTTAGAATAAATATTTTACCAGTTTGGACTTACTTAAAGGCTTTCACCAGATATCATTAAAAGAAGATAGTATCCCATACACAGCCTTCAGCACAGCCAGGGGACATTATGAATTTTTACGGATGCCTTTTGGTTTACGTTGTGCTCCTATAACATTTACAAGAATGATTAACATAGTGTTTGGAGACTTATTAGGGGATATATTGCATGCCTATATGGATGATCTTGTAATCTTTTCCAACACCTTAGAAGAACATCTACGTAAGTTAGAACTAGTACTACAGAGATTAAGACAACATAACTTAAGGATAAAGATTAGTAAGTGTGAATTTTTCAAAACAGAATTAATATATTTGGGTTTCATGGTGTCAAGCCAAGGTCTTAAAGTAGTCCATGATAAGGTGTCGGCTATACGTAATTTTCCCATACCTACTAATGTCAAGGGAATACAGCAATTTCTGGGTTGTAGTGGATATTACAGGCGTTTTATACGCAACTATTCAATAATAGCCGCTCCTTTAACTGATCTTACGAAGAAGGGCGTAGATTTCATATGGTCTGAGCAACATCAACAGGCGTTTAATACCTTGAAAGATGAACTGTGTAGTTCTCCTATCTTAAAATTTCCTGACTTCGGTAAGGAATTCTTCATTGCAACAGACGCCTCAGACTTAGGAGTAGGAGGGGTATTGCTTCAGCAATATGATAAACAATTTTTCCCGATAGCTTTCTATTCTCGAAAATTGAGAACTTCCGAAAGTAAGTATGCAGTAATAGACAAGGAAGGGCTAGCTATTGTTAATTCACTAGTGCATTTTAAGTTCATAATTTACGGTTATCCCGTTAAGGTTCTTACTGACCATAAACCACTAACAGAGTTCTTTAAAGGCTTCAACCACAGCCCTAAACGAACTCGGTGGCATTTGATCATTCAAGATTTTGGCGCAAGAATCGGGTATTTACCTGGGAAAGCAAATATCATTGCGGATGCATTATCACGCAACCCCGTGTCATCTTGTACGGAGCCTTTAGCTGAATTAATAGATATATCAACATCCATGCCTATTGTTAAAACGATATCTGAACAAGAAGATTTAGGCTGGAGCGCTGAATTGTTACAGACTGAGCAAAGAAAAGATCAGAAAATAGAAACAATTATAAATGCTTTGAAAGGCAATCATAAGGAAAAGGGATATATAAAGTATAAGCAGCAGAATTATATAATCAAAGATAATATTCTGTGTAGGACTGTGACAAGGAAAACCCGCAATACACCACATGTAACTAACGACCAGGTAGTAGTACCAATCTCACTTATTTCCACTGTCCTGAATTGGTTACATTCAAATCCATTACATGGACACCCGGGGTTCTCATTAATGTCACAGAAAGCCAAATCATTGTTTTATTGGCATACGATGCTTACAGATATAAAAAGACACATAGCTAATTGTCGCACATGTCAGGAAAACAAAGGGCATACGAAAACACCTGTCAGCCTAGGAGCTTATCCTGTGCCCAATCAACCCTTTGAAAGAATACATTTAGATTTGTTAACAGGATTTTACGAGTCAGACAGAGGAAATAAGCATCTCTTAGTAATTATAGATGCTTTAACTCGATATACAGAACTAATAGCGCTTAAAACTAAAACTGCGATTGAATGCGCTAGGAAGTTTTACGAGTGTTACATTTGTAAACATGGAATTCCACACATGATAATCTCAGACTCGGGTGGTGAATTTAATAATCACTTTCTTACCTCATTGTGTGAATTCCTCAGCATAAAGAAAATAAATACCATGATATATCACCCAGAGTCGAATGGGCTAGTGGAAAGAGCAAATAGGAAGATTTTAAATATATTAAGAGTAACACTAGGGGGATCAGACCCCAACTGGGATATTGCAATACCGGCAGCACTGAGTACTCTGAATCATTCATATCATATATCAATTAAAATGTCACCGCATGAAGCATTGTATGGTACCCCAGTTAGAACGCCTTTCCATGTATTAACGCCTACAACTAATCTATCAAATCCTTTAAAAGAATGTATAAATGCAAGTATAAGTCGATATGATATCCTTCGAAAGAATTTAGAAGAATCACAAATCATAATGAAAAGGAATCATGATAAAATAGCGAAGCCAACTAAAACATATACCGTAGGTGATAACATTTATATTCAAATCAATGTGTGCAAAGGACTCAATTATAAACGAACACCTAAGTTTGAAGGCCCATTTAACATTTTGGAAACATTAACGGCCAATAGGTTTAGAGTTCAAAACGTATCCCAACCCACGGATGAGAAAATAGTACCATTGGCTCACATAAGAAATTAAAAAGAAAAAAGAAAAGAGAGGGAAAGAAGTGAGGGAAATTTTTATTTTATTTTATGTGATTAAAAGTTTTCTTCTTAATACAGGAGTAATTACATATATTTTTCTCGTTACAGGTTTCCAAGATGAATTTTTTGTTGTTAGGAGTGATATTGTTCGCTCAGACATTTTTCTCGTGTGGGATGAGCTCTAAAACTAAAAGTATAAATTTTAAATATGGCACTATAGTTGAAAGACAAGAAGACGTTTTTATTACATCGAGCAACGTAGTTGTAGAAGTGAATATGCAAGCAATTTTTCTTCAAGAGAATGGTGTCACTAGCTTAAGAACTGCCATTTCAAGGTTTTCTGCCTCATTGGATGAGTTGCATAGAAGACATTTTCATTTGACTACAGAGATTTTGCTTGGATCAACATTAAAAGTTGCAGAGATGCTATCTGATGACTTGAAAAATAAGACTTACGAGACAGGATCTTTGGCTTATGACCTTTTGATGTGGACTGTAGGACACGAACATAAAGAAAGACGAAATCCGTTTATCTATGCTGCATTAAACATCTTTGGGTCTATTGCAAGTTTAGGTTTAGGAATTTCCAATCGTCTTAAAATTAGTAATCAAAATAAGAAAATTGAGTTCTTGACTCATGAAGATGAATTGATTATGTCAGAACTAAGGAATCAGTTAGCTTCAATCAATCAAATTATGGATTTAGTAAATGAACATTCAAATAATATCATTCAGATTATGGAAGTACAGGATTTGTTGGCAACGTTAACGTATTATGATTCAAAGATAGATCACATACATAACAGAATTGCACATTTCATTGAGAAATCCAAGGATTATGTAGAAGCTATCACGTTAGCAACTAAAGGTGTACTGTCGCCCCATTTGTTGCCTATAAATTACTTAAAGTTAATTCTGGAGAACGGAAGGGATAAACTAGGCTATGTTCCTTTGTTAGGCGAACGTAGGTTAGAATTTTATTACAGCCTAATTACAGTAAACGTTGATAATAACAAGATTAGGATTACAATTCCCTTTGATTCTTCTGATGCCTGGCAATCTTACAGGATATCACCATTTCCGACTTTCATGACGAATCACTCAAATCCAGTAATATCCAGTTTGACAGGACACGTATTGATTTCCCCAGACAAGGAAACATATACGGTCATTAAAGACTTAAATCAATTAACTCACTGTTCAGACGCAATGGCTAGAAAAATATGTACAGCTGACTCATTTGAATTCCATAAAAACTTAATGGATTCATGCGAGTTAGGTATAGTGCTAGACGGTGCTCTCTCCCATACAAGTGAAAATTGTCTGGATAAGCTTTATCCCTTTGACAATAATGAGTTCAATTGCAGACTGAACAATGGCTCGTGGATACGATACGACAAGGACGGCTTCAATGTATCATGCCCTGACGGATCCACGTCTTTCGCCCACATCTTCGTTGCAGCAGATGGTTGTATCGGGACTTCCCCTAATTCCATGGTGACTGGTCTACGGACACTCATCAGAGAACGAGCCTACTTCGTGAACTTCACGTGGACCTCTACAATGCCAGCACTTCCTCTCCCGTACAACAGACAGGTTGCCAAGCGGTTGATGAAATTAACCGAAATGGACCACCTGTCACCGACTTATAAGGAAATTCTTCACCCCATACTACTAGCAGGATTGGGTATCACGGTGGTGATATTTATCACCGTGAACATCCTTGTTTGGCGTAGGTTATGGTACAGCAGGAAGCTAAAGCAGAACGTTTCACCATGTCCAGACAAAACTCCTTATTTAATTCAGTTTAAAGCCGTTTGAAGTGGCCACCTCATTCGATAAAGGAGTAAAATGTTGGAATTTGAGTTTGTAAGAAAAGCTGTTAGTACGCTAGTAATATGTAAATGAGGAAATGTTTGAACTTTGCATGGTTAAAAATACATTTAAAAAAAAAACATTTGAAAAAAATATAAATCATTTATTTCTCTCGGCATCTAATAAAATATATAAGCTGGAATGTTAAAAAGAAAAGAGAAAAAAAAATTAAATTAACAGAATCTATCGGCATCTAATAAAATATATCAGCCCTATATATAAATATATATATATATATATATATATATATATATATATATATATATGTATATATATATATATATATATATATATATATATATATATATATATATATATATATATATATATATATATATGTACGAAACCGTGGTACGTGTACGTACCAGGAATTCGTGTTTGTGCACTAAAAAATTGAATTTTTACCAAGGTAACAAATATTTTTATTAGTTACCGTACTATGTTAATCTATGTTTCTGACAAAGGTAACAATTATTCTTTAACAAGTTACCGAATCATATGTATGTCAGTATTTTTTTTTTTTGGTAGGCCTACCATATAATCATTTGCTAGCAATGTAGCCTACCATATATATGATCTTTATTTATCATGCATTTTTTTTCTTTGCTTTGGTAATATCTTTTCATATGCATTGTTGTTATTATTTTCTGATGTGCCTATTTGGACATTCGTCCTCGTTTGCTTATGGCTAAAGTTAAACAAAGAATAATACATATATCCAGTCACGCCTAGTAAACATGTTTTGGCTTGTTGTTAAATTTATTTGAAAAAATTGAGATAGCTGGCCGAGCTAATGTAATAAATGAAATAATTGTTATTACATGTTTAAAACACATGATGTAATATGTCATTTTGGATGAAGATGCTAGCCGTGAGATTTGCTGTAGTCATGTAAAATCATAAACAGGATGCACAATGCAGCCTCGGCAATGTAACATTTTTCTTAAACGTCAACACCAATGCATCAGTGTGTGAAAGTTTGTGACGTCACCGGATGCAGGTGTCTTCGGAGATTGTGTTTAAAATGATACATCAACTAAGCATATGATATCTGTGATATCGATAATTTAATCAGTTCATATCTATACTTCACCAGAATTGGTCATCCGACCAAACCAGCTCCCTCCTATGATGGAGATGTTTAACTCTGTTGTTTTTAGAGAATAAATACTTTTAAAGCTAATAAGATGAACTTCGTTATCCAGCCTTAACATCTTAAACAACACATACTCAATGTGTGCTTATAAAAGTAGCACACTTATATATGGCACAATAATTGCGTATTTTCTCTTAAACATGATGCAATACCTCATGAAAATATATAAGAACATTACATAAGCCCTTGTTCCTATCTCGTATGGTCACATAATACTCTGAAACAAATTACGTAAGACTTCGTAACAAAAATACGTGAAATTATAAAGTTAGTGCTTAAAAATAATTTAAATTTACAAATACTGACTTGAATGAAAATTACAATGAAATTAATGACGAAAGGCTTACGCAATCTTTATGATAAATTTAAATCTACTGGAGAGAAACTAATCTTACAGGCTGGCTATTCATCTTTTCAATGCACAAATGAAATATATAAATAAATCATGAATAAACTATTGTATTTACTCTACACTAGAATAGCTTTGTAAGAATATATATATATATATATATATATATATATATATATATATATACATATATAAATATGTATATATATATATATATATATATATATGTATATGTGTATATGTATGTATATATATATATATATATATATATATGGATGAAAATCAACACAATATTGTGCTCATATATAAATAAATTTCTTTCTCATCCTGAGATCGAACTCTAGCCCCTTCAAATGAAAGGAAAGGTCGCTACCAATCATGCCACAAGAAGCTCAAAAATATTCGGAACTTAAGTGCCACCAGTAATTTAGGATATACATGGTGAGACATCACTCTCATACCAACGAATTTCCCCCTTTCCCTAACCACCACGCGACACAACTGATTTTTTAATTCAAATTACCTCCAGTGAATCAAGATGGATGAAGATAAGCACAATATCGTGTTCAAATAGAAATAGATTTGTATCTCAGATCACTTGAAGCATCTCTCTCTCTCTCTCTCTCTCTCTCTCTCTCTCTCTCTCTCTCTCTCTCTCTCTCATAATTGAACATCTAGATTACACAAAATACACAGTTCAGTCAAATATATAGTATAGTGCATTTTACTGTAAATATTAGGTGAAGTAAACAATAAAATAGCCACAGTAGATTACGTCGTCTGCTATGACATCAGATATGGATCGCATAAGAATCGAGGTGATCAATTTCTGATGGCATAGCTTACAATACTGAAATATTCAATTTTTAATAGTACTGTTATGTACTGCTGGGTAAATTATACAGTCCAACTAAGTAAATAGATTTGATTTCGAATATGAAATGGTTTATTTTACTGTACACATGAAAAGACTAGTTATCCCAATAAAACACTGCACATCTACATACTTTTAGTTCACAATGCAATCGGTTGACAAAAAGCAGTTTCTTATTATATTAGTAACTGAAAAATATTCCATTGATTAAAATCTTACAAGGAAGGCATATTAATAGCATCATTACACTTAGCTAGATTATGGCAAAAACACTATATGGTGGCATGAACTAAGGTTTACTCCTTGAAAACGAAAACAAGTTTTTCGAATATTAGAGCTCATTAACATAAGATAATTATAAGTCTTGGTCAATAACCTTAACTAGATTTAAAGAGCATAGCAAGTGCAGAATTTATGCTAATGGAATCTTATCCAATAAAATTTCCAGTGAACAGCGGAGTACTCCAAGGGAATGCATTGTCACCTATGTTGTTTATTCTCTTCATGGATTTTTTAATGTGTAGAACAGTCGTAGATGGTGGAGGACTGGACTGGATTGGTGGTAGGAAATTAGCAGACTTAGAGCATGCTGATGATGCTGTCCTTGTTAGCAGAATACCACGGGATTTGCAATGCTTGCTTACTAGAATGCAAGAAATATCACACAAAGTTATGCTCAAGATAAATAGAAGAAAGACAGAGATAATGAGAACAGAGTATGCAATGGAAGATGAAATATCATGGGAAGGAGAAAGGATTAATGAGGTAGAATCATTTAAGTATTTGCAAACTATGATCTTCAATACAGGGTCTTTAGAATTAGAGTTTTGTGAAAAAATGAAATAAAGCAAATAAAACAATAGCTAGGTTAAGTAAAATTTGGAAATCAAATCGCCTGAAATTACATATAGAAATTAGACTATATATTATTTTAGTGAGATCGGTGTTACTATATGGACATAAGTCATGATTTTGAGAATGAAGCAATCGCCAACAGATTTAGCAGATTTGAAAACAAATCCCTCAGAAGGATAGCGGCAGTTAAATGGCAGGACAGGGTTAGAAATGAAACTATAAGAGAGATTACTCGGGTGCCATATGTGGATGGGATCATGATAAGGGGTAGATGGAGATGGATTGAGCTTGCTCTTAGCATTCCCCTGGCCTAAAGAGATTAGATCACCAAACGTTTAGCTGGGCTCCACAAGGCACTAGAAGAGTTGGAAGACCCAGGCCTACATGGCCGAGGACTATGGAGCGTGAAATAGACAATGAATGGAGGAATATTGAATTAAAAGATCAAGATAGAGTCGACTGGCAAAATCTAACCAAGGCCCTTTGCGTCTATGGACGAAGGAGGAGATGATGATAAAATTTAAAGAATTTCCCGTTTTTTTCTTTTTTAATTCAAGTTCGAATTAATTAATCGAATGTGTAGCATTATGTATAGTTTAACTCTGAAATCATACATCTGTGAAATATAAAAATAAAATTAAGTTTCTTTGATACCCATAACTAGATCTGAAGAATTTTAACCTTTTGATTTCATGTTCGAATTGATAAACAATCGAGTTCAACAGTCCAGGTCGCATTTGATGATTTGAGTGAGGAGATGTTAATGCAAGTTTAGCCAGCATTGCCACATTCTTGAAGATAAACTCCTACCTCAGGCCGATTGAGAGCAGATATGCAGAAAACTCTTCCTTGTTTTTCTTTATAAGCATTCCAGATTCATCAAATTCTACTATCCAGATTCATTAAATGTTATTATCTTTGAATTTCATTAACAGATCCTACAATATGTTCTTATTTTGTTTCTTAAGTCTCCAAATTGAGTAATGATTGCCTAACCTTGGTATCTAACACTACCATGGGGATTAGGCTACAAACTTCCTTTCTAACTTAAGTTACAAAAGATCAAAAAGAGGTAACCTTATCACAAGCTTCACATAGGCTACCCATCCCGAACTATTGCAGTCATATAATAGGAAAATAGGAAAATGAGTTGTGGTAATTCATCTGGATTTTGTAGTGGGGATAAAATGAAGATAAATGGTAGTTAGGTTAAAATATGCCTGCATAGTTTCATATAAAAATCCAAGTCCATATGTTTTCATAGATTTTCACGTTGCGTCCCAACGGTAAGGAAAATTGGCTAAAGGTCCCATATTCAAGGACACTTCTTTGTAATAAAAGAACACTGAGAGAGAGAGAGAGAGAGAGAGAGAGAGAGAGAGAGAGAGAGAGAGAGAGAGAGAGAGAGAGAGATGATGATGATGATGCTCATTGTCGAGCATACAATAAAACAAGCTGAATAAGTGAATCCTTAAAATAATTTTTTAAAAGTTATCGTTAATATCTCTCTCTCTCTCTCTCTCTCTCTCTCTCTCTCTCTCTCTCTCTCTCTCTCTCTCTCTCTCTCTCTCTCGTTATATTGACATTTCAGTAATGCTTTTATATAGTCTCTAAAATAATGTTAATTACCGTATTTCCCGTGTCATATGACACACCTTTTTTCCTGAAAAATTACCCCAAAAATCATCCTGCGTCTTAACACTAAGAAAAATTTGTATAGGGAAGTTTGACAACACTCAAACATTTAACTATTAACTTACAAACACTCACTTAACAGAGATGAAATATAAACCTAAAATTATCATTCATATGTTATAAAAAAAAATAAAAATTTCTTTATGCTTCGTTTATTATAATACAATAGCAAGTTCTTTGTTTTGTTAATCAGCTGATGACTAGCTAACCCCCTTCTACAAGCAAACAACTAGTGAAGTGGTCTCTTAGTAGACGACGCTATTACATATTAGTTGTTTATGCAGTTTTTGTCTATTTTCTTACATTTTGTTGATATTTTGTAATTAAGCAATCTTTTGATAATGACTTTGTTGCCCGAGTTCTGAAATAATACAAACAGTGGCTGAATACGACCTTGACAAAAAAAAAAAGAAAAAAAAAAAAAAACTACATTTCACTGTTAGTTGAGTGGTAGTGTTACCAAGCTAGCATCTAAAACTAGATCTAGAGTCACATACAATAGCAAAAGTAGTCCGCCTAGAGAAATTTCTAAAGACTTCTTTGATCAATAATTAAGTTTGTGAGAAAATGTGTAAGTTGTACGATAAATTTGAAAAATACTAATGGAATTTTACTTCTTTACCAAAATTTGATTAACAACATTTGGCAACACTTTTAATGTAAACAACACTTGGAATACTAAACGAGCAGTTGTTGTGGCAACTACAACTGATGTAGTGGTTTCTTCTATCAATATGTAAATAAATTGCGATAACTGGTGTTCAACTAATTAATATTAACTAAAGCATTTGCAAATATACATAAAATAAAAAAAAAATTACTGTGCCAGACAAAACTCTCACTAGACTTTCGGACTAGGAATTGCTGCTTGGAATTGTAAAATCCTCAGTTTTTTCCCCAAAAATGCTTTTCTAATTGTAACGTCTTATGACATGGGAAATACGGTATTTCACCCAAGTTATTCTTATTTTTGTTATGATTATTATGTACTAAATTGTCCCATCATTAATAAAATTAAGCATTGATTAATTTCAGTTCTTTGTTCTTAAACTATTTGACAAATAAGCGCTCATTTATATATATATATATATATATATATATATATATATATATATATATATATATATATATATATATATATATATATATATATATATATATATATATATATCGTTTTATATTTGAACCCCTCAATAATCATGTTCAATTTAGGTAAAAAATTGGTGTTGGCAAAAGAGAAAAAGAGAAAAAAATATATAATGTCCTGTTTAGGAATTTGGAAGTGTCCACCCTATTGGCAAGTTGGCAACACTGTTCAAGTCAGTGGCTAGAAATGAAGTGGCATAAATGTCGATATGAGATAACGCGACAGAGAAGAGGGTGTCGAGGTACAGTTTTTATTGTGAGTCCGAACTAGTTGGACCATCTAGTTCTCCTCTTGGTGTTTCTCTATAATTGAACGACTACGAAGATAAATTCATCAAGCGAACCGCACGCAATTTACACAAAGAGTGCTTCGAGAATCGATCGTGTTTACATCGTGGCGATTAATATCTGGTTTCCTTTATGCTTTCCTCAATGGCAACTAGAAACCAGTTTAGTAAAGGGCGTAATCCGAGTGGCGATAATAAAGTAAGTTTGTATTCTTCTTTATTCAAATATCTGTAGTAAACAGTTTGGCCATCCTGACTAACGTAATCCACTACGGGATACTTCGAAAGTCGATCCAAGTTTCAAGTGTTGACTAACTGATTGTAATCAAATACGTGATCGACTGGAATGCACTGTGGAATGATTACTGTAGTGTCAGACAGGTATTGCCTCCTACAGTACTGTACTTTGTCTCCATTCTTTTGCGGAATGTAGCCTATTCTTGTAATATACTCACGTTAATTCAGCTAAAATTCTATTGTTCACACAGGCATTTTCCTAATTAGGTCTATTTGTTTATACATTACCTTATTCTTACTCTCCACCCAAAACTAAGACCAGGGAGGGTCAGGCAATGGCTCGCTGCGGTATTATTTTACTGTATTACAGGGCAATGTAACCTAGGAAAAAAACTACTTTTTTCTATAGAAAACATTCCGCTCTCTTCGAAAACAACACTCGTCCCCGTCGCAAATAAATAGTTTCAGATATATATATATATATATATATATATATATATATATATATATATATATATATATATATATATATATATATATATATATATATATATATATATATATATATATATATATATCTACGATAATGGGGGGACTCCCAGTGGGAACCTGGGGTTTTTGGGTGGGGAAAACATACTGGGGAAACGATATATAATGGTAAAACAAGCCTTTTCTTCTCTATACATTACCTTCTTGGATGTATAATAAACACATCTTATCTATCATTTAAAAAATCGCCTCGGCTCTGACTTCTTTATCTCATCAGGAAATCAACGTGGAAAATAAAACTAGTTTTGTTATATTTCAACACAACCCGACACCTTCATTTGACAACTACACTGATATTTTTAGTTATTTTTCGTTATCTTTTAGAAAGCTTATTCTATTTTAGAATTCATACTAAGGATTACATAATCTAGTTGGTGCAAACACTGTGGCAAACATTTTTCCCTAACTGTTAACGTATCAGAAATTGTGAAATTCTAACCATACTCCCTGGCCAGAAACATCGACCCCACATAGAGGTGGGAAAAGATGCAGACAAAGAAGTATGGTTAGAATTTTACAATTTCTGATACGTTAACAGTTTAGGAAAAATGTTTGCCACAGTGTTTGCACCTACTAGATTATGCAATCCCTAGTAGTATGCATTTTAAAATAGAATAATGCTTCTGCAAGGTAACGAAAAATAATGAAAAAGTTACTTACCTGTATAGTAGTCAAATGAAGGTGTCGGGTTGTGTTGAAATATAACAAAACTAGTTCTATTTTCCACGTTGATTTCCTGATGTGATAAAGAAGTCAAGGTAGCGTAGCCCACCATAAAAAAATGTTGGAAAATGCTTATCATTTTGGTAGTGTCTGGGAGTATTTGTTGCGAAGTTTAACTTGAAAATTATAAAAGTAAAAAGAATAGATTAGTGTGGACGATTTTTATGTGATAAATAAAGCGTATTATGTTTCCCGAGATTCCTGTAGTTTCAAGTTGTTTTAGTGTATATCATCAAGGCTACTTATAAAGTTGGTTTTCCTTCTTGGAAAACATCGGAAAAACTGGACTCTCTCTCTCTCTCTCTCTCTCTCTCTCTCTCTCTCTCTCTCTCTCTCTCTCTCTCTCTCTCTCTCTCTCTCTCTCTCTCTCATAGTCATTACTAAGTGGGAACAAAATCCACATGCCGAACGTTCTCGGCATATTATAATTGTTTATTTAATTTAACTATGGGATACATTTTATTTTACCAGCCATCCTACCTGTCAATGGCAATGGAATTATCGGAAATTTAGTTAATTTTGTGTTATTGTTACCACATCTGACCCTTTATATGAATGTTATACTTGTCTTTTATTTAATTTATTTATTTATTAATTATTATTATTATTATTATTATTATTATTATTATTATTATTATTATTATTATTATTAGCTAAGCTGCAGCCCTAGTTGGAAAAGCAGGATGCTATAAGCCCAGGGGCCCCAACAGGGAAAATAGCTCAGTGAGGAAACGAAACGAGGAAAAATAAAATATTTTAAGAACAGTGACAACATCAAGATTAATATTACCTATATAAACTATAAAAAAAAATTTAAGAAAACAAGTGGAAGAAATAAGATGGAATAGTGTGTCCGAGTGTACCCTCAAGCAAGAGAACTCCAACCATTCATGAGCGACCTTTAAACCTTTAATTGGCTCCGGGAGTATCTTCAGCTTTTACACATTTTCAAATTGGGTCCCTGTTTCGATTCGAACATATTCAACATTTCAAATATTTTTTGTATGGTAATATTAAAAAATAAAAACCCGATATATCAAAATAAAAGTTTAGTTTCTATTATAGAATGAAAGTAGATGAAAAGATAAAATAAATTAACATGAAACACAAAAGTAGATAACTGAAAACCAGTGATTAAGATGAGGACGAAATGCAACTACAGTCAAATGAGACTCTGAATAAACACAAGAAGACTTAGCGAACAGTAGCACATTTCGTGACCATTCTAAGGTCAAGTTGACACCAAGGATTCTGTTGACCTTGGTTAAAGAATCAATGAATTCCTTTTGAAAACTGAATCTCATTCCAACATCTGTCAAATGTCTCTAGATACAGACAGAAAAGGCATTTAAAGGTTTAAAGGTCACTCATGATGACAGAGGAAAGAGACAGTGACATTGCCCTATCAAACAGGACAATGCCCTAGAGAGTGACTATATATATGCATATAATCAGCACCCAAGCCCGCTCTCCACCCAAAGCTAAGACCAGGGAGGATCAGGCAATGGCTGCTGATGACTTAGCAGATAGACTTTAGGTTCCCCCCCCCCCCCAAACCCATCATCCTTAGCTCACAAGGATGGTGAGGTTACAGTGACCAAAGAAACTAACGAGCTTGAGCGGTACTCGAACCACAGTCTGGTGTTCAGCAGCCAGGGACGTTACCACATCGGCCATCACACCCTTTATCGGATTTAAGGACTTGGATTCTGAAAACTACTGAATCTTATTCCACCCATCTGTCAAATGTTTTCAGAAACTGTACAAGTTTCCCAACTTCCAATTTAAAATTATGAAATACAGACTATCGCAGAGACCATTCTATGCACTATAGGTTCGCTTGCTGTGAGCGATCAGGTGAAAATCTCCCACCATCACCAATCTGCACATTAATATGAACTTTAGATTCATTTTATGTATGGGGTTCAACAAAAATTATAATTGAATATTTAAGAAATATATTCTACATAAAAATAAGAATTTAAAGTTTAAACTGTTACAAATTAAAAAAATCCTTAGATTAAGAAGAGGATAATTGTTAATTATTTACTTATTTATCTATATATATATATATATATATATATATATATATATATATATATATATATATATATATATATATATATATATTATATATATATATATATATATATATATATATACACTCAGACATAAACAGGCACATACACCACCACAGAGATTATCCATATTGCTTTCATCTTGAAGGGAGTGTATTACTAGAATCCCATTGAATGTTAAGTGTTGGCCTTTAAATAGCGATGCTTACAGCTTCAGCTATCATGAGCTGGCCATAGTTCCTCTCCTTCTGAACAACATATGTTCCTTCAAATCATTCTGTATGAGAGGGTTTCTGGTTGTGGATATCAATATAATGTTCGTTTATTGACCCCCGATTTCTGCAGGGTTGCGTACATCTTCAGAGGAATCTGGGTAAACCAACACTATATTGATATCCACGACCAGAAACCCTCTCATACAGAATGATTTGAAGGAACACACGTTGTTCAGAAGGAGAGGAACTATGGCCAGCTCATAATAGATGGAGCTGTAAACATCGCCATTTGAAGGCCAACACTTAACCATCAATGGGATTCTAATTATACGCTTCCTTCTACCAGAAAGCCATGTGTGTGTGAATATGTCTATATATATATATATATATATATATATATATACAGTATATATATATATATATATATATATATATATATATATATATATATATATATATACATATACATATACATATACATATACATATACATATACATATACATATACATATACATATACATATATATATATATATATATATATATATATATATATATATATATAAATATATAAAAATTAATCAATTCATACATACCACTACCAAAGTGACATACATAAGGTTTTCGCTCTGACCAAAGAGCTCATCAGGTGGGTTTTGCCCACATCCATTATTGCAGGCTTGGTTCCCACGACCCTTTCTTCTTTCCCTCTTTTTTTTTATTTCCTTTTCATCTCAATTCATAATTCATCAGTACTTGATAAATGTATTATGATAATTCATGACTTATATTTAAGTCGGAAGAATAAGGGAAGCAATTTGAAACCTACTTCCATTTTCTGGGCATTGAACTTACGGGTTTTTCCGCCGAGCCAGAGGTTGCCCTTCCTTCTGAAATAGCTTTCGGCCAACTTCCCTCATTACAGCTAGCTTATTAGGGGTCAGTCATGACTTGTATTTGAGTCGGAAGAATAAGAGAAGCAATTTGAAACCTACTTCAGTTTTCTGGGCATTGAACTTACGGGTTTTTCCGCCTCGCCAGAGGTTGCCCTTCCTACTGAAATAGCTTTCGGCCAACTTCCCTCACTACAGCTAGCCTATTAGGGGTCAGTCATGACTTATATTTGAGTCGGAAGAATAAGGGAAGCAATTTGAAACCTACTTCAGTTTTCTGGGCATTGAACTTACGGGTTTTTCCGCCGTGCCAGAGGTTGCCCTTCCCACTGAAATAGCTTTCGGCCAACTTCCCTCACTACAGCTAGCCTATTAGGGGTCTTCATGAATTGTATTTGAGTTGGATTACTTAGAGAAGCAATTTGAAACCTACTTCAGTTTTCTGGGCATTGAACTTACGGGTTTTTCCGCCGCGCCAGAGGTTGCCCTTCCTACTGGAATAACTTTCGGCCAACTTCCCTCACTACAGCTAGCTTATTAGGGGTCAGTCATGACTTGTATTTGAGTTGGATTACTTAGAGAAGCAATTTGAAACCTACTTCAGTTTTCTGGGCATTGATCTTACGGGTTTTTCCGCCGAGCCAGAGGTTGCCCTTCCTTCTGAAATAGCTTTTGGCCAACTTCCCTCACTACAGCTAGTTTATTAGGGGTCAGTCATGACTTGTATTTGAGTTGGAAGAATAAGAGAAGCAATTTTAAACCTACTTCAGTTTTCTGGGCATTGAACTTACGGGTTTTTCCGCCGCGCCAGAGGTTGCCCTTCCTACTGAAATAGCTTTCGGCCAACTTCCCTCACTACAGCTAGCTTATTAGGGGTCAGTCATGACTTGTATTTGAGTTGGATTACTTAGAGAAGCAATTTGAAACCTACTTCAGTTTTCTGGGCATTGATCTTACGGGTTTTTCCGCCGAGCCAGAGGTTGCCTTTCCTTCTGAAATAGCTTTTGGCCAACTTCCCTCACTACAGCTAGCTTATTAGGGGTCAGTCATGACTTGTATTTGAGTTGGATTACTTAGAGAAGCAATTTGAAACCTACTTCAGTTTTCTGGGCATTGAACTTACGGGTTTTTCCGCCGCGCCAGAGGTTGCCCTTCCTACTGAAATAACTTTCGGCCAACTTCCCTCACTACAGCTAGCCTATTAGGGGTCAGTCATGACTTATATTTGAGTTGGAAGAATAAGAGAAGCAATTTGAAACCTACTTCAGTTTTCTGGGCATTGAACTTACGGGTTTTTCCGCCGCGCCAGAGGTTGCCCTTCCTACTGAAATAGCTTTCGGCCAACTTCCCTCACTACAGCTAGCTTATTAGGGGTCAGTCATGACTTGTATTTGAGTTGGATTACTTAGAGAAGCAATTTGAAATCTACTTCAGTTTTCTGGGCATTGAACTTACGGGTTTTTCCGCCGCGCCAGAGGTTGCCCTTCCTTCTGAAATAGCTTTCAGCCAACTTCCCTCACTCCAGCTAGCCTATTAGTAGTCAGTCGTGACTGATGGCAATTGAAATTCAGTGGTGAAGCCAAGGGCCATTGTTTTGCCAGGTGGTGAAGCCAAGCGTCATATTTAGGCTGGGCGATGAAGCCAAGCAGGCCAAGCAGTGAAGCCAAGCGCCATTGTTGTGCCGGGCGGTAAAGCCAAGTGCCATTGTAAGCCGGGCGGTGAAGCCTAGCGGGCCAGGTGGTGAAGCCAAGCGCCATTGTAAGCCGGGCGGTGAAGCCAAGCCAGCTGGGCGATGAAGCCAAGCACCATTGTTTTGCTGGGCGGTAAAGCCAAGCGGGCCAGGTGGTGAAGCCAAGCGCCATTGTAAGCCGGGCAGTGAAACCAAGCACCATTGTAAGCTGGGCACTGAAGCCAAGCGGGCCAGGCGGTGAAGCCAAGCGCCATTGTTGGGCCGGGCGGTGAAGCCAAGCGGGCCAGACGGTGAAGCCAAGCGGAGCAGGCGGTGAAGCCAAGCGCCATTGTTTTGCTGGGCGGTAAAGCCAAGCAGGCCAGGTGGTGAAGCCAAGCGCCATTGTAAGCAGGGCGGTGAAGCCAAGCGGGCCAGGCAGTGAAGCCAAGTGCCATTGTTTTGCCGGGCAGTGAAGCCAAGTGCCATTTTAGGCCAGGTGTTGAGGCCAAGCACCATTGTTTTGCCGGGCGGTGAAGCCAAGTGCCATTTTAGGCCAGGTGTTGAGGCCAAGCACCATTGTTTTGCCGGGCGGTGAAGCCAAGCGGGCCAGGAGGTGGAGCCAAGCACCATTGTTTTGCCGGGCGTTGAAGCCAAGCGGGCCAGACAGTGAAACCAAACGTTATTGTAAGCCGGGCACTGAAGCCAAGCGGGCCAGGCAGTGAAGCCAAGCACCATTGTTGGGTTGGGCTGTAAAGCCAAGTGCCATTGTAGGCCAGGCGGTGAAGCCAAGCCAGCCAGGCGGTGAAGTCAAGCCGGCCAGGCGGTGAAGCCAAGTGCCATTGTAGGCTAGGCGGTGAAGCCAAGCCGGCCAGGCGGTGAAGCCAAGTGCCATTGTAGGCCAGGCGGTGAAGCCAAGCGCCATTGTTGGGCCGGGTGTGAAGCCAAGCGTCATGTTTGGGCCGGGCGGTTAAGCCAAGTGGTCCGTGCGGTGAAGCCAAGCGGGCCAGGCGGTGAAGCCAAGCGGGCCAGGCGGTGAAGCCAAGCGGGCCAGGCGGTGAAGCCAAGCGGGCCAGGCGGTGAAGCCAAGCGCCATTGTAGGCGAGGCAGTGAAGCCAAGCAGGCCAGGTGGTGAAGCCAAGTGCCATTGTAGGCGAGGCAGTGAACCCAAGCAGGCCAGGCGGTGAAGCCAAGCGCCATTGTAGGCGAGGCAGTGAAGCAAAGCAGGCCAGGCGGTGAAGCCAAGCGCCATTGTAGGCGAGGCAGTGAAGCCAAGCCGGCCAGGCGGTGAAGCCAAGTGCCATTGTAGGCCAGGCGGTGAAGCCAAGCGCCATTGTTGGGCCGGGGGTGAAGCCAAGCGTCATGTTTGGTCCAGGCGGTTAAGCCAAGTGGTCCGTGCAGTGAAGCCAAGTGGTCCGTGCAGTGAAGCCAAGCGGGCCAGGTGGTGAAGCCAAGCGCCATTGTAGGCGAGGCAGTGAAGCCAAGCGTCATTTTCCCCACCCAAACTGGACGCGCTCATTCATCATTATACAGTTGTTCTTCACCTGCATAGCCAGTCCTTAAGCCTAAAAAAAAAAACCTTAAGCCTTAAAAAAAAAAAAACCTTAAGCCTAAAAAAAAAGAAAAAAATCAATTTAACAATCCTAAGCGCTATTGTTGGGCCGGGCCGTGAAGCCAAGCGCCATTGTTGTGCCGGGCGATGAAGCCAGGCGGTGAAGCCAAGCGCCATTGTTGTGCCGGGCGATGAAGCCAAACGGGTGAGGCAATGAATCCAAGTGTCATTGTTGTGCCGGGCGATGAAGCCAAGTGGGCCAATTGTTGTGCTGGGCGATAAAGCCAAGCCGGCCAGGCGGTGAAGCCAAGCGCCATTGTTATGCCGGGTGGTGAAGCCAAGCGCCATTGTTGTGCCGGGCGGTGAAGCCAAGCGGGCCAGGCGGTGAAGCCAAGCGCCATTGTTGTGCCGGGCGGTGAAGCCAACCCGGCCAGGCGGTGAAGCCAAGCGCCATTGTTGTGCCGGGCGGTGAAGCCAAGCGCCATTGTTGTGCCGGGCGATGAAGCCAAGCGGGCCAGGCGGTGAAGCCAAGCACCATTGTTGGGTTGGGCTGTAAAGCCAAGTGCCATTGTAGGCCAGGCGGTGAAGCCAAGCGCCATTGTTGTGCCGGGCGATGAAGCCAAGCGGGCCAGGCGGTGAAGCCAAGCACCATTGTTGGGTTGGGCTGTAAAGCCAAGTGCCATTGTAGGCCAGGCGGTGAAGCCAAGCGCCATTGTTGTGCCGGGCGGTGAAGCCAAGCCGGCCAGGCGGTGAAGCCAAGCGCCATTGTTGTGCCGGGCGGTGAAGCCAAGCCAAGCCGGCCAGGCGGTGAAGCCAAGCGCCATTGTTGTGCCGGGCGGTGAAGCCAAGCGCCATTGTTGTGCCGGGCGATGAAGCCAAGCGGGCCAGGCGGTGAAGCCAAGCACCATTGTTGGGTTGGGCTGTAAAGCCAAGTGCCATTGTAGGCCAGGCGGTGAAGCCAAGCCCCATTGTTGTGCCGGGCGGTGAAGCCAAGCGCCATTGTTGTGCCGGGCGGTGAAGCCAAGCCGGCCAGGCGGTGAAGCCAAGCGCCATTGTTGTGCCGGGCGGTGAAGCCAAGCGCCATTGTTGTGCCGGGCGATGAAGCCAAGCGGGCCAGGCGGTGAAGCCAAGCACCATTGTTGGGTTGGGCTGTAAAGCCAAGTGCCATTGTAGGCCAGGCGGTGAAGCCAAGCGCCATTGTTGTGCCGGGCGATGAAGCCAAGCGGGCCAGGCGGTGAAGCCAAGCACCATTGTTGGGTTGGGCTGTAAAGCCAAGTGCCATTGTAGGCCAGGCGGTGAAGCCAAGCGCCATTGTTGTGCCGGGCGATGAAGCCAAGCGGGCCAGGCGGTGAAGCCAAGCACCATTGTTGGGTTGGGCTGTAAAGCCAAGTGCCATTGTAGGCCAGGCGGTGAAGCCAAGCGCCATTGTTGTGCCGGGCGATGAAGCCAAGCGGGCCAGGCGGTGAAGCCAAGCACCATTGTTGGGTTGGGCTGTAAAGCCAAGTGCCATTGTAGGCCAGGCGGTGAAGCCAAGCGCCATTGTTGTGCCGGGCGATGAAGCCAAGCGGGCCAGGCGGTGAAGCCAAGCACCATTGTTGGGTTGGGCTGTAAAGCCAAGTGCCATTGTAGGCTAGGCGGTGAAGCCAAGCGCCATTGTTGTGCCGGGCGATGAAGCCAAGCGGGCCAGGCGGTGAAGCCAAGCACCATTGTTGGGTTGGGCTGTAAAGCCAAGTGCCATTGTAGGCCAGGCGGTGAAGCCAAGCGCCATTGTTGTGCCGGGCGGTGAAGCCAAGCGCCATTGTTGAAAGGGGCGGTGAAGCTAAGCCGGCCAGGCGGTGAAGCCAAGCGCCATTGTTGTGCCGGGCGGTGAAGCCAAGCGCCATTGTTGTGCCGGGCGATGAAGCCAAGCGGGCCAGGCGGTGAAGCCAAGCACCATTGTTGGGTTGGGCTGTAAAGCCAAGTGCCATTGTAGGCCAGGCGGTGAAGCCAAGCGCCATTGTTGTGCCGGGCGATGAAGCCAAGCGGGCCAGGCGGTGAAGCCAAGCACCATTGTTGGGTTGGGCTGTAAAGCCAAGTGCCATTGTAGGCCAGGCGGTGAAGCCAAGCGCCATTGTTGTGCCGGGCGGTGAAGCCAAGCGCCATTGTTGTGCCGGGCGGTGAAGCCAAGCGCCATTGTTGTGCCGGGCGGTGAAGCCAAGCCGGCCAGGCGGTGAAGCCAAGCGCCATTGTTGTGCCGGGCGGTGAAGCCAAGCCGGCCAGGCGGTGAAGCCAAGCGCCATTGTTGTGCCGGGCGATGAAGCCAAGCGGGCCAGGCGGTGAAGCTAAGCACCATTGTTGGGTTGGGCTGTAAAGCCAAGTGCCATTGTAGGCCAGGTGGTGAAGCCAAGTGCCATTGTAGGCGAGGCAGTGAAGCCAAGCAGGCCAGGCGGTGAAGCCAAGCGCCATTGTAGGCGAGGCAGTGAAGCAAAGCAGGCCAGGCGGTGAAGCCAAGCGCCATTGTAGGCGAGGCAGTGAAGCCAAGCTGGCCAGGCGGTGAAGCCAAGTGCCATTGTAGGCCAGGCGGTGAAGCCAAGCGCCATTGTTGGGCCGGGGGTGAAGCCAAGTGTCATGTTTGGTCCGGGCGGTTAAGCCAAGTGGTCCGTGCAGTGAAGCCAAGCGGGCCAGGCGGTGAAGCCAAGCGCCATTGTAGGCGAGGCAGTGAAGCCAAGCAGGCCAGGTGGTGAAGCCAAGCGTCATTTTCTCCACCCAAACTGGACGCGTTCATTCGTCATTATACAGTTGTTCTTCACTTGCATAGCCAGTCCTTAAGCCTAAAAAAAAAACCTTAAGCCTTAAAAAAAAAAACCTTAACCCTGGATAGGTACGGTGGGTCGTTCGCGACCCCGAGCGTCAAAAAAAAACAGGTTTTTCTCACGTGACTCACCCCCGTGACTGAATTTGTGGGTGATCGACCTGCAGGAGGTGTCTCCCCTACACGCTCTAGTAGTGTCCAGATGTGCATTGCTGTAGCTGTACTCCTTCCCCGATTTCTGAGACGCGTCGGGGTCGAGCGCGACCGAGTTTACCCTTCTAAGGTAGTTTGCATAATTATCAAAGTTATTACGTATTATGAAATTGTCGTAGAATGGTGCAACTTTTATAGGTTATCAGTTGTGGAAAGTCTTGGTGGATTGTTTGGCTACCATGTGCATGATTTTTTTTTTAGTTAAAATATCGTTCATCACCACGAGGACCATTTTACCGCGAGTGCCCCTTTTTCATTTTTTTTCATTTTTTTGCCAAGTCATTTTTCCGTAAGATATTGCCAAATAGTATCGTAAAACTTTTGCTTGTTTAGTGTTGGAAAGTGTGTCTAGATGATCTGGCTACCCATGCATGACTTTGTTTTTGTCAGATACGACGTAGTTATTGGTATATTGGGTATTTAACTGCGGTTACCAATTTCTGTTTTTTTTCAATATTTGTAAAAATTACTACGTAGTAAGGAATTGCCGTATATTATTAATTTTTTTTTCATGTTTATGTGTTAGAAAGTGTGCCTTGATGGTTGGGCTAACACGTGCATGTCTTTTTTTTTATCTGAGATGCCGTATATTAGAATGTCGGGCATTTTACCGCGAGTACCCCTTTTTCATTTTTTTTCATTTTTTTGCCAAGTCATTTTTCCGTAAGATATTGCGAAATAGTGTCGTAAAACTTTTGCCTTTTTAGTGTTGGAAAGTGTGTCTAGATGATCTGGCTACCCATGCGTGATTTTGTTTTTGTCAGATACGACGTAGTTATTGGTATATTGGGTATTTAACTGCGGTTGCCAATTTCTGTTTTTTTTCAGTATTTGTAAAAATTTACTACGTAGTAAGGAATTGCCGTATATTATTGATTTTTTTCATGTTTATGTGTTAGAAAGTGTGCCTTGATGGTTGGGCTAACACGTGCATGTCTTTTTTTTTATTTGAGATGCCGTATATTAGAATGTTGGGCATTTTTCCACGAGTGCCCCTTTTTATTTGTTTTGCATTTTTTTGCTTAGTCATGTTACCGTAAGGAATTGGCAAGTAGTGTCGCAAAACTTATATTTTTATAGTGTTGGAAAGTGTTTCTAGATGATCTGGCTACCCATGCCTATTTTTTTTTAGCCAGATATGGCGTATATATAAGTATGTGTTCGATTTTCCTGTGATTGCCATTTTTTCGTTTTTTCCCATTTCTTTCAAAATTACTACGTACTAAGGAACTATCACAGAGTAATGATTCATTTATATGTTTATTTGTCGGAAAATGTGCCTTGATGGTTTGCCTAGCACGTGGCTGAAATTTTTTTTTTCTGAAATGCCATATATTAGAATGGCCATTTTTCCACGAGTGCCCCTTTTTATTTGTTTTGCATTTTTTTGCTTAGTCATGTTACCGTAAGGAATTGGCAAGTAGTGTCGCAAAACTTATAATTTTATAGTGTTGGAAAGTGTTTCTAGATGATCTGGCTACCCATGCCTATCTTTTTTTTTTTTAGCCAGATATGGCGTATATATAGGTATGTGTTCGATTTTCCTGTGATTGCCATTTTTTCGTTTTTTCCCATTTCTTTCAAAAATTACTACGTACTAAGGAACTATCACAGAGTAATGATTCATTTAGATGTTTATTTGTCGGAAAATGTGCCTTGATGGTTTGCCTAGCACGTGGCTGAATTTTTTTTTTCTGAAATGCCGTATATTAGAATGTTAGCCATTTTTCCGCGAGTGCCCCTTTTTATTTGTTTTGCATTTTTTCGCTTAGTCATGTTACCGTAAGGAATTGGCAAGTAGTGTCGCAAAACTTATATTTTTATAGTGTTGGAAAGTGTTTCTAGATGATCTGGCTACCCATGCCTATCTTTTTTTTAGCCAGATATGGCGTATATATAGGTATGTGTTCGATTTTCCGGTGATTGCCATTTTTTCGTTTTTTCCCAATTCTTTCAAAATTACTACGTACTAAGGAACTATCACAGAGTAATGATTCCTCTAGATGTTTATTTGTCGGAAAATTTTGTTTACTTTTTTTTTGATTGAATATCATCAAATTTTTTTAGCTAAAATATTATATTGTTTTACATTTTTTTTTTCGATTTTATTTCCCTTCAAAAAATTTTTTTTGGGTCAGAATTTTAATTTTATAGTCGTAAAATAATCGACAATTATCCAGCAACCCACCATACAATTTTTATGCATATCCAATAATAATTAGATTAGTAAATAACACCTTGAAATTGACATACCCTTCCTACATTTCAAGTGGCAGATTAGGGAGTCTGAGTCAGTGTGGTTGGCGGCCATTTTGTGGACATATCCGAAGCGTAAGCTGCCCTATCTATATATATTCTTGTTCCCTATAGAATTTGTGATATTTTGGTATATTTTTACCTGCATAAATATCATATATATTAAATATATGTATTTTTTTACGAAATTTCTAAGTACTCAAAAAATTACCTTTAGATATGGCCCCTGATATAAATGTAATTTACAAAATAATGAAGATTTTTTTACATATTTCTATTTTAGGATAAAATATGTTTATTCCCTAAAAAAATTAGCCACTTCCTAATTCATTTGGGTACCCAAAATAATTCATGAAATTTGGACAAATTTTTTTGGCCAAAAAAAGTTACCCTTTTTTTCTCATTTCAGATCTTCACCTCCATGGGTCTGACTTCATCCAAAATACACCAAGATGTGTCCTAAACATTCAAGAATCAATTCCTAAAAGGATTTGTGTATATATGTATAAACTTTTTTTTTATGAATTTTTATGTCAGGTCTTTTTTTTTCTACTTAATTTTTAAAAATATTTATAATAAATAGTTTTTCTGCAGATGAGTAGTATTTATCTTTACAGTTGTTTTAAGCATTCATTGAAGTTTTTTTTGGCAAAAGAAAAAAGGAGGTTACTGCAAAAACTGATTTTTCAAGAATTTTTTTTGGCGTCGGGGTCGTTCGCGTCCGAGTATACCCTTAAAGGGGTGTCCGAGGAGCGTACCTATCCAGGGTTAAGCCTAAAATAAAAAAGAAGAAAAAAATCAATTTAACAATCCTAAGCGCTATTGTTGGGCCGGGCGGTGAAGCCAAGCGCCATTGTTGTGCCGGACAATGAAGCCAAGCGGGCCAGGCGGTGAAGCCAAGCGCCATTGTTGTGCCGGGCGATGAAGCCAAGCGGGTGAGGCAATGAATCCAAGTGCCATTGTTGTGCCGGGTGATGAAGCCAAGTGGGCCAATTGTTGTGCCGGGCGATGAAGCCAAGCCGGCCAGGCGGTGAAGCCAAGCGCCTTTGTTGTGCCGGGCGGTGAAGCCAAGCCGGCCAGGCGGTGAAGCCAAGCGCCATTGTTTTGCCGGGCGGTGAAGCCAAGCGCCATTGTTGTGCCGGGCGGTGAAGCCAAGCGTTATTGTTGTGCCGGGCGATGTAGCCAAGCGGGCCAGGCGGTGAAGCCAAGCGCCATTGTTGTGCCGGGCAATGTAGCCAAGCGGGCCAGGCGGTGAAGCCAAGCGCCATTGTTGTGCGCCGGGCGATGAAGCCAAGCGGGCCAGGCGGTGAAGCCAAGCGCCATTGTTGTGCCGGGCGATGAAGCCAAGCAGGCCAGGCGGTGAAGCCAAGCGGGCCAGGCAGTGAAGCCAAGCGCCATTGTTGTGCCGGGCGATGAAGCCAAGCGGGCCAGGCGGTGAAGCCAAGCGCCATTGTTGTGCCGGGCGATGAAGCCAAGCGGGCCAGGCGGTGAAGCCAAGCGCCATTGTTGTGCCGGGCGATGAAGCCAAGCCGGCCAGGCGGTGAAGCCAAGCGCCATTGTTGTGCCGGGCGATGTAGCCAAGCGGGCCAGGCGGTGAAGCCAAGCGCCATTGTTGTGCCGGGCAATGTAGCCAAGCGGGCCAGGCGGTGAAGCCAAGCGCCATTGTTGTGCGCCGGGCGATGAAGCCAAGCGGGCCAGGCGGTGAAGCCAAGCGCCATTGTTGTGCCGGGCGATGAAGCCAAGCAGGCCAGGCGGTGAAGCCAAGCGGGCCAGGCGGTGAAGCCAAGCGCCATTGTTGTGCCGGGCGATGAAGCCAAGCCAGCCAGGCGGTGAAGCCAAGCGCCATTGTTGTGCCGGGCGATGAAGCCAAGCGCCATTGTTGTGCCGGGCGATGAAGCCAAACGGGCCAGACAGTGAAGCCAAGCGCCATTGTTTTGCCGGGCGATGAAGCCAAGCGGGCCAGGCAATGAAGCCAAGCGCCATTGTTGTGCCGGGCGGTGAAGCCAAGCGGGCCAGGCGGTGAAGCCAAGCGGGCCAGGCGATGAAGCCAAGCGGGCCAGGCGGTGAAGCCAAGCGCCATTGTTGTTCCGGGCGATGAAGCCAAGCGGGCCAGGCAATGAAGCCGAGCGCCCTTGTTGTGCCGGGCAATGAAGCCAAGCGGGCCGGGCGGTGAAGCCAAGCGCCATTGTTGTGCCGGGCGATGAAGCCAAGTGCCATTGTTTTGCCGGGCGATGAAGCCAAGCGGGCCAGGCAATGAAGCCAAGCACCATTGTTGCGCCGGGCAATGAAGCCAAGCGGGCCAGGCGGTGAAGCCAAGCGCCATTGTTGGGCCGGGCAGTGAAGCCAAGCGCCATTGTTGGGCCGGGCAGTGAAGCCAAGCGCCATTGTGGGGCCGGGCAGTGAAGCCAAGCGGGCCAGGTGGTGAAGCCAAGTGCCATTGTAGTGCCGGGCAGTGAAGCCAAGTAGGCCAGGTGGTGAAGCCAAGTGCTATTTCAGGCCAGGCGGTGAAGCCAAGCATCATTTTACCCACTCAAACAAGACACGCTCATTCATCATTATCAGGGTTTCTTCACCTGCACAGCCAGTCCTTAAGCCTAAAAAAGAACCTTAAACCTAAAAAAAAAACCTTAAACCTCTAGTCCCTTGTGGAGCCCAGCTCAATGTTTGGTGAACTAATCTCTCTTGGGGAGTGCGGAAAGCATGCCAGAACCATCTCCATCTGCCCCTCATCATGATCTCATCCACATATGGCACTCTAGTAATCTCTCTTATAGTTTCATTTCTACTCCTGTCTTGTCATGTAACTCCCAAAATCTTTCTGAGCGCTTTGTTGTCAAATCTGATAAATCTATTGGAGATTGTTTCATTGTCATACCATGACTCATATTCATAGAGTAACACTGATCTCTCTAAACTGATATATAGGCCTGTTTAGATTTTATAAGTAATTTCAGGCGATTTGATATCCAAATTTTACTTAACCCAGCCATTGTCTGATTTACTTTTTTCAATCTTTCAATAACTCATCAGCAGTATCTAGGTCTGCTAATTTCCTATCACGAATCCAGTCAAAACAATCTCCACCATATCCGACTGTTCTATGCATTACTAAATCCATGAGGAAGGTAAACAACATAGGTGACAACACATTCCCTTGAGGTATTTCGTTGTTCAATGGAAATTCACTTGATAAGACTCCACTTACATCACTTTGCACTTGCTGTGCTCATGAACAGACTTAATTAAATTCACATATTTAGAGGAATTCCGATATAATGCAGGACTCTCCACAAAATTGGCTGGTGCACACTATCAAAAGCTTTTTCATAGTCCACAAATGCTATCAAAAGTGAATTTCTATATTCTATGCATTGCTGTACATGTCTCAAATTGAAAATTTGGTCAGTGCAACTTCTACCTTTTCTAAATCCTGCTTATTAATCTCTTAGATTTTCATATATCTTTCTCTCCAGTCTCTCTTTAGAATAAGCATACTATATATTTTTATAAAAACTGATATAAATATTATGCCTCTGTAATTATTGCAATCAGTCCGGTCTCCATTTTTTTTGCTATGTTCACCAACCCTCTTAACTCCCATTCATCAGGCTTTGCCTATTTATGCCACATTCTACAAAATAATCTTGTAAGTAATCTGGGAGTCACTTAATTTTCAGCTAGTATCATCTTGGCACATTCCAATTACCAATTTTCAATTTTTCTTTATTATTTATAAACCGGGAGATTCTTAGCAACCAGCTACACCCCGGACTGGAGGCCATTCTGTCATCTTCTCTTTCCATTACTGACCAAATCCATAGAGGATTCATTGGCTAGATATATCAAAGGATAGACAGTTCCTCGTGATGCACAGTGCCTATCTAACCAAGGCAAGTGACCCCTGCCGGTCCATACTAATTCTAGTAAGATCAACTGCCAGGCATCGGGAGTAAAAGCCGAAGAGACAGTTTGTCCATCAGCTTAAACCCAATCCGTCACCCTGCTGCCAGTGACTTCGTTGAGATTTTTTTTTAGGGGGGGGGGACATTTCCTCCACACCCGAAGGTTTCATTACGCCACTAAATTGCTCATCTGCTTATATGAGTATAACTGTTGACAAACATGGATTGTAAGATATACCGCTTATCACGGTGAAATATGCTACTTACCTCGTTACGATATGCTTCCTAGCACGGTAAGATACACGCCTAGCACGGTAAATGTATATACATACATACATATAAATATATGTATATATATATATATATATATATATATATATATATATATATATATTATACAATGGTCCCATGTCTGGGAACCAAACGTATAGTAGGATATATATTACAGCTGGCAAGCTAAACAACCTCTTGAGTTCCAAACTCACCTGTTTGCTTTTACATTAAATCTGTTACACTTGGAAATATTAATACCTGAACTCTGAGGCAGTTATATAACTCCCAGACAGGAATATATAAAACATTGAATATCCAAAGGTCTCTCAAGTACACTCAAAACAAAACGGGGTAATTATTCTTAAGACTTATTCAATACCTACTCTTACTTCGATTCTTTACTGGATACGAGCAACTATGTAGCCTAATAAACACTAATGATTGAAATAATACACTATACAAAAATAAATATATTCTATACAAATTACAACACTTTGAAAAGAATTTACATAAAACAAATAAATCACCCGAAATATGATGTCTGAACAAAACTTAGATTAAGACATAAATGTTACGATCTGAAAATTATATAATCGCTTGACTTGAAATATTAAATCTGAATAAACCTTAGGCTAGGAGAAAAGAAATGATACTTATGAAAATTATACACTCACTTGTTTCACTTGAAGTTAAATTTTACAAACTAATTAGTCTTAACACCCAATGAATATAGTTAACCAGATAACGATACAAATACCTTTCACGTTACTACAGGGCTAGTTACAAAAGCTTTACACAATGCCAACACTCACCCCAACACAATAAATCTAACATCACCTGGACAATTTGCAACAACGTTTTAACACATGTTATATGCTGAGGCACAAAATCACTTAGGAGAGGACATACTATGGGCACTCAGAGAGAGAGAGAAGGGGGGGGGGTAATTTTTGGCTCTTTCACAGGATAGCTGCTTTTCTACTGCTGCTATGCATCTATATAAGACTTAGTTACTTCCAAAACATTCCAGGTCCAAGATCTGGAAGAGTGGGGGTTAGCCTTAGGGCGTGAGGTTGTCAAAAATCACTCTTGAACGCGAACCAATAACGCGAGACGGCTCTCTCTGCTGAGCTACCCCCGTCCACCCTTTGTCCTCGCAATAAAAAAAAAAAAGATAAGATCTAACGCTAGGATTTTCAAGAATCTTCCAAAGCACATGGCAGACAAAAGAATTGCGTATTTTCTCTCAAACATGATGCAATACCTCATAAGAATATAAAATCTTGTATGGTCACATAACACTCTCAAGCAGTTTATATAAGACTTCGTAACAAAAATATGTGAAATAAAAAGTTGATTTTTAAAAATAATGTAAATTTACATATACTGACTTGAATGAAGAATACATTGAAATTAACGACGAAAGTCGTACATAATTCACATACAAATCTTAAATCTACGCGAGAGGAACTCATCTTAAGAGCTGGCTATCCTCTTCAGTGCACGAATGAAAACAAAAAAAGGAACATGAATAAACTGCTGTATTTACTTTACACTAGACCAGCTTCGTAAGAATATATTTACACACACACACACACACACGCACACACACACACACACACACACATATATATATATATATATATATATATATATATACATATATATATATATATATATATATATATATATATATATATATATATATATATATATTATGGCTGTCAAATTACATAAACTCCCGAACTCCAAACTCTTTTCTTTATTTTTACATAAATCTGTTACACTTGAATAATACCTGAGCTCTTGAGAAATCACATAACTCCCAGACGGCAATATGTAAAAACACTGAATATCCAAAGGTCTTTTACGTTGATTCTCTACACAAAACTGGGTGATTATTTTATAAGAACTATTAAAAAACAACCTCTCTGTTCTTAGTCAGGGATTACGAGCAAGTGTTGTTGAAAATTATTGGTGATTGAAATAGAACATACTTTACAAAAATAAATATATTCTTCAAATGGTTACAGCAATAATGCAAAAAGAGTTAACACCAAAATTAAATTACTTGAAATATTAAATCTGAACAAAACCTTAGACTAAGACAAGAAAATATTACTTGATGAAAATTATATAATCACTTGTTTCACTTGAAATTAATTTATAAGAATATTTGATTTTGATAATAAGTGAAAATAGTTAACACTTTAACACCCTAATGATTAAACACTAAATGGAATTTACATAAATGTAACTGATACACTTATGTGTTTTAGATCACACCAGGTAACCAAACAGTTAAGCTGTTTAACCTAAACTCTCCGGGCCAGTTACAAAAATTTATATTATACAAGTAGTTACATTAACACAATACACTAAATATCTTTCATTGGATTCGTCAACATTTGAACACACTACACATGATATATGTTGGATAGAAATCGTTAATCACGCTTGAAAGGGCACACACTTGATGCCCTTTAGAGGAGAGAGGGTGAAATAGGCTCTTTCAAAGGGACAGGCTGGATCTCTTCTGCTGCTTATGCATTCCTGGGGGCTAGATATATGGACTTACTTATTCTAGAATCTAGATCCTCCTAGGTCAGGGGGTCTGGAAGCTTTGGGGTGGGTGCTTACAGCGCCAAAGTTGCCAACTAAGTAAATCGAACAGGGGAACTAACCTTGTTGCAAGACAACCCTCTCTCAGCTAACTCTGCGCACCTACCCTTTCGAAACATTGGAAAAAAGAGTAAATCTATTTCAAGAAATTCATGTACTTCCTAACCATGTAGAGAATACTGTATAAAAATTGCGTAATATCTCGTATTCATACCTTGTGTGGTTCGTACGGCATACCTAAAACAAATAACAAAATACTTGAAATAAAAAAGTTAATTCTTAAAAATAATGTAAATTTACATATACTGATTTGAATGAAAAATAAATGTTTTATATGTATATATATATATATATGTATATATATATATATATATATATATATATATATATATATATATATATATATATATATATATATATTCTTATGAAGCTGGTCTAGTGTAGAGTAAATACAGTATTTTGTTTATGAGTTCATTTATATTTTATTTGTGCATTGAAGAGAGGGTAGCCAGTCCGTAAAATGAGCTCCTCTTGTTTAGATTTAAGATATTACGTAAGACCTTCGTCGTTAATTTCATTGTATTCATTATTCAACTGGGTATATGTAAATTTACATTATTTTCAAGAATTAACTTTTTATTTCACGTTTTTTTGTTATGAAGTCTTACGTAATCTGTTTGATAGTGTTATTTGATCATACACAATATGAACAAGGGCATATGTAATGATCTTCTATATTTTATGAAGTATTGCATCATGTTTGAGAGAGAATGTTCAGTACCACATACTTGAAATTTACGCGAAGAGCCTAGTGATAGGATGTTATCTTTTTTTTTATTTCAGGGATAAGTGGTGGGCGGAGTTAGCTGGGAGAGTCATCTTGCGGGTGCGTTGGTATGGATCTGAGAGTTGCCTGAAAACCCTTGATTTGCCTCTTGACATTTTAATCTAGTTAGAAACTCTGACGCCCTTAGGCCAAGGCCCCACACTTCCCAAATCTTTTATAAATTTCTGGGAGCAGCTAGGTTTTATATATAATGGCAACCACAGGATTAGAGACAGATAGAGAATTACAGCCTCAAAACAGACAACTTCCCCTCTCTCCCTCTCGCATGCAGCTCAGAGTATTATTTTAAAAGTGTTCTGTACATATAGTGTGTCCTCTTCTAAGTGACTGTACGCCAAAGCAAATCGTATGTCCAAAACATACGTAAGATGAAACGGTAATTTTGAATTCATTGTATTAGGGTGAGTGTTAGCATTGTGTAAAGTTCTTGTAAATGGCCCTGCAATAAAGAGAAAAGATTTTGTATCGTGATCTGGTTATCTATTTTCATTAAGTATCAAACTTGAATATTGTATTCAGATTTAATTTCAAGTGAAGCAAGTGAGTGTATAATTTTCATAAGTGTTATTTATTTTCTTAGTCTAAGGTATATTCAGATTTAATATTTAAAGTCAAGAAGTTATATAATTTTCAGATCGTAACATATTTGTCTTAATCTAAGCTTTGTTTAGTCTTAATTTTTTTTCTGAGGGAATCATTTTGTTTTGTATGTAGATTCTTTTTAAAGTGTTGTAATTTATATAGAATATATTAATTTTTTTTGTAACGAGTGTATTATTCCAATCCCCATTGTTTACAATCAGATTCTGCTTGTATCCTGTTAGAGCTGTAGTAAGTCTTAAATAATTTTTAAGAGTAATTACGCAGTTTTGTTTTGAGTGTACTTGAGAGACCTTTAGATATTCAGTGTTTCATATAGGCCTATTGCTGTCTGGGAGTATTTAACTGTTTCAGAATTTGTGTATTAATATTTTGAAGTGTAACAGTTTTAATGTAAAAGCAAACAAGGGGTTTGGAATTCGAGAGATTGATTAACCTACCAGTTGTAGTATATATTATATTATATGTTTGGTTCACAGTAACGAGCCATGGTATAATATATTTTTGGTGCCCAGACCTGGGAGCCATAATTTTATATATATATATATATATATATATATATATATATATGTATGTGTGTGTGTGTGTGTGTGTGTGTGTGTGTGTGTGTATATATATATGTCCTAATTCTTGTATGAAGATATGTGTTGTACGTCAAGGTAAATGAACTCTGTAGTCATGATAATTCTACAAAATCTAACAATTCAGCATATTGTTGTAGCAAGATTGCATTTTGATAGCGAGGGGTAGTTATTTTCCTTTGAGCACTCGAGTAGACAAGGCTCTCTCCTGAGAGAGTGTCAGTTGTACAGTATAGTGTACTTTGAACCTTTTGTAATAAAGTGAAAAACCCATGTTCCGATGTCTCATTATCCGTGGACATGGGACATATTGGTGTCAGGTGTAAAAATATGTCTGTGTATTCTGTGAGCGAAGTTGTTCTTTAAGCCAGTAAAATAAAAGTTCAAGATGCCTAGATACGCGAGAATTAACATAGCAGACACTGCTGCTGCGGGAGATGAAAACGGAGGAGCAGTGTATAGCGTTGCTGATGAAGAATATAGACAGGATATTAGAACACAAGAATTGGAAAATAAGTTAGATAATTTAGAACAGTTAATGAACAGATTCTTGGTTGAACGAGAAGAGGAGTGGCACGCAACTACAGCATATCCAACGTACATGAACGAAGTCCAAACACACACAAGTAAAAGTACACATGCACAGCTAAGTGAAGATATGCAAATCGTAGTTCGATAATCAACGGTCTGACGAAGGGTTTCAATCAATTGAAGTGTTTTGGGGGGACTTTGAAGAAGCTACATATGGGTGGTCGGAAAGAGAAACAGCTATTCAAGTAATCAGATTGCTGAAAGATGTTCCTGCAATGGAAGTAATGTTTTGGCCACAAGACAGTTTAAGAAGTTATACTGAAATAAAACGACGTTTGATTGAGAAGTATGCCTTACCTGATGCGAGAAAGGGGGACCTAAAAGAAAATTACAAACCCAAAATTCGGGAAGGTGAATCCGTTCTTAGTTTTGCAACTGACATTTTTTGGAATTGCGATTCGTTTGCTACCCGGAGTGCCAATCTCCCAGAAGGTAATAAAAAGGCAATAGCCTGTAACCATATTCCCAGATTAGTAAACCCGTATTTATGTGGTTATTTGTTCAATGACAATCGCTCGTTAGCAGACGTAGTGATTGCAATACAAAAAATTTTAGACAGTTTGCCAGAAGAAAAAATGACTGAGAATAACTGGCCCGATTCCGAGAAGTTGGCAGCCATGAGAGGCACTCGTCAACCCTCAAAGCGGGGGAGGGGAAAACACAGTCAGCAGGTGGGAAGAGTCTTCAGATGCTGGCAGTGTGGGGGAGAGGGGCACTGATGAGTGGAGTGCCCCAACCAAGGATCCCCCTGCTATTACACTTGTCAGGCCTACGGTCATCTATCTCGAGAGTGCCCAGCAAAAAACGCCGGTGGCGGGCGGGCTGTGTCACACGCACACCTCCCCCCGTCCAACATCCAAGGAAAAGGAAACAGAGGAAGGGGGAGATGAGGGAGATCGATCCCCACCCGCTTGACATCACAAGTAGTAGCTGAGGCAGCGCTCCCAACGGCAACGGACTTAGACCTGGCACTGGGACCTACATCGGTACCCCCGACCTCACCCCCACAGCACTAGGGAGCAGCGGCTTTGCAGCTGAAGTCATTGGCCCATACCCTATATATCGTAATGGGCGGCTAGGAATGTTAGCAGTTAGGATTAACCTACCACATAAATCCATTCGAGCGCTGATCGACACAGGAACCAGCGTTTCACTGATTGAAAAAAGATTCTCCTCAAACCCACTGCAGTCAGCGGCATCCCTCGTCCTTGACACGCCAGGAGGAAATAAAATATGCATAAACCATACAACAATCGTCAACTTTAAGGTGGGATCTGTGAAGTTTACACATGATTTTTTTGTCTTGCCCACCTTGGAAATTCCTGGAATTGAGGCTATTTTAGGAATTGATTTCATTTCGTGTAATCAAATATGCCTTTTTTGGGGAAAAGATACAATACCAGTAAAAGCAGGAGGGTGTATTTTGCCGATACAAAGTCATGAAAGAGTAAGTGCTTGTGCGGGCATGGAGAGACATTCAAGTAAGGTAGCAGCTGTACCTGAGAGAGGAGAAGTGTTGTCTCCCCATACACTTATGAGCATATCAGTGACCCCATGTCAACTTCCTCCGGAAGGAACCAAGGTCGTCGTTAAACCCCATGACAATTGGGTGCATATAATTTTAGAGGGTTTATTGTAAATAAAAGAGAGCAGAGCTGATATAATGATAGTTAATTTGTCAAATGAAAGAGTTGTGTTAGGAAGTGATTCTGTGTGTGAATTAGAGTTATGTGAAATTGCTAATAATGGGATGTTGGGAGCCACAACTCCAGCACGCACAGACGAACGCACTCATAATTTGATTATTCAAGCGCGAAAACTATGTCTGTCAGAATATCAACCTGTAGTTAGTGACATTGTTAATAATTATTCCGATGTAATGCAATTGGAGATGAGCCACCCTGGAGGATTGATCGATTTCCCTTTAGCATTGAAACTGGGCAAGTGGAGCCGATCAGGTCAAAGCCTTATAAGGTACCCATTCATTTCCAGTGAGAGATAGAAAGGGAAATTAGAAAATTAAAGGAACAAGGGAAAATCGAGGAGAGCGAATCCCCCTGGGCTTCTCCAATTGTATCTGTTAGGAAAAAGCATGGCTCGGTAAGATTGTGTGTTGATTATAGAAAGTTGAATGCAGTCACTAAGGATAATGCATTTCCGTTGCTTTCGATCGAAGAATTATGTATAGGTATATATATATATATATATATATATATCTATATATATATATATATATATATATATATATATATATATATATATATATATATATATATATATATATATATATATATATATATATATATATATATATATATATATATGCTTCTACCAGGAAGTACCTGTTCACCTTATAAATACCATTTGGGTCTACACCACCATAAGCATCAAGGTCCACCAAGAGTATTAATTTCTCGGGACCAAAAAGCTAAACTAGTTAGTTTAGCCTCAGGAAAACAGGAATGAGGAAGAATGATTTTCTCATTACTCTGCTTACTGTCAAATGCATCAGTCAGAAGAGTTGCCTTTTCCTTTAAGTAAAGGTGGAACTGTTCAGCCTACACCAAACAGTGCAGATTTAAAGGTAGCCGACCTCATATATTTCTGGGTTGTACCGGAAAGGTTTTCTTCTATGGTTATATTGTATACCAAGGAGCCTAGATATCTGTTATGGGGAGGTTGAGGTTCAAAGTTACGGAGGGAAAAAATCATATCTGTATATAGATAACAAAAAGACAATATTTTGCCAAATCATTTCATATACACGTCTTCCCAGAAAGTAAGATTTACTTATTTATTTTTCGCAGCCTTTTAGCCTAGTGCCACAAATGTTCTTTGGCATTTTGAATTTATGATGAACCAATAGTCAGACTATTCCTTAACAGGTGCAAAAAATCTTAACCGAAAGTGATGAAAAATTCCGGAGATATAAGCAAAACAATAACACAAACAGTGGGACAAATTTGACACAGTAGCCTATTCATTTCCAAGATTCAGTCTAAAGCCCCCCTGACACTTGCACGCATTTCTGGCACGCACTGGCACGCAAAATGCGTGCCAAGTGGCACGCACTGGGAGGTTCCCTCACTGTTCACGACAAGTTCACGACAAGTTCAAGCATAGTTCACGACACGTTCACTCATCTTTCCGCATCATTCCGCATTGTTCACGCATCGTTCACTCCAGTTCACGACTTGGCCACATCATATATAAGGACGGGGCTTCCTACATGATTTTTATCAAAAGCGTATTCTTGTGCTAATCTTTGATTAATATCCCCTGTATTAATGTGTGGGTTATCTTTATAGATATTTGTAACCATTATACTTCTATTTAGTATATATTTTATTATTTAATTATTATTATAGGTAATTAGCTGGTTTGAATAATTTTTAAGCTTTATAATTTACTGAAAAAATAATATTTTATGGCAGTTATATGCTGATCAGATATTTGGAACCCACTTTACATTATCTTAGAATTTAATTGAAAGATGACTATTCCATTCATTAGTTTTGTTGTATCGTTTGTGAACTATTATCATTGAAACTGAGGCAGAAAAGATATCTCTAAAAATATTAGGTTGGTATGGTGCCCTGTGAGCATTGAAGTCTCTCGCCAGGGTAAATTTCTTTAGTCGCCCTTATTTAAATGGCAGTTGTAAACATTTTTTCAGTTTTGTAACTTTTCCTGTTTGTTTATATATATATATATATATATATATATATATATATATATATATATATATATATATACATACATATATATGTATATATATATATATATATATATATATATATATATATATATATATATATATATGTTTGTGTGTGTGTATACACATTCAATAAACCACAAGTAAAATGAAGAAAATATATATATATCTCTCTCTCTCAAGTATTACACCTACTCATGAAGGGATTAAAGAACTTCAGTCCTCTTTTTGTGCTATAAAATCAATAATTCTCTCTCTCTCTCTCTCTCTCTCTCTCTCTCTCTCTCTCTCTCTCTCTCTCTCTCTCTCTCTCTCTCTCTCTCTCTCTCTCTCTCAATTAAATAAGGAAAGGGAGAGGTAAAAGAATATATTGTCATTATACAGTTTTTTTCTTTGATGATTATGAGGAAGTAGGGATAAATCCATTGATTTAATTGCCATGCACTGGCACGCATCCTCCCGCATCGTCCCTCAGTAGGGATAAATCCATTGATTTAATTGCCACGCACTGGCACGCATCCTCCCGCATTGTCCCGCACTGTTCACGACGAGTTCACTCCTGTTCGCGCATTGTTCACAACTAGTTCACGCCAATTTTGTCGTGACAATGCGTGCCACAAATTTTGAGCATTTCAAAATTCTCGCCACGCATGGCACGCATGCCACGCACTGTTCACCACACGTTCACGCCAGTTCCCGCATCGTTCACTCCAGTTCACGACAAGAGGCGTGACAATGCGTGCCACAAATGCGTGCAAGTGTCAGGTCATTCAGTTGAGTCACAGTCACGCTGTCACACGTTAACAACACTCCAATGCATCCTTTAGGTACTCCATCTACATCCGGAAAAACTGCAGAGATTTTTTATAAAACATGTTTTACCCAACATAAATTTTCACATAGCGCCGAAGGAAGTGGTTTTCACTTGACTTGCATTACATCTTATTGGGCTCACTGAGTTAATAATATAACAATAGCTGGTAAAGATAAATGTGAGGATTATGTAAATCTGAAGAATTGCCTTGCAGCATCCTGAGAGCAAAAGTTAATATTTAACAATTCAAACTCAATAATATAAGCAAATATTATAAATCTTACAGGCTACTAACTTAGTATTTGTTGTTTAAAACCAAACCCAGAAAGAGAGAATTCATTACAAGAACTTGCACTTCCAGCTAACCATTATCCACTCCATAAGTTCATGGAATGTTTACGTAAGCTACTACTCAAAGTGTATTCCCGAGTTTTCAGATATAGCATAGCTTTTAAATTTTCTACAGTTTCCATTGAATATGGAAGCAGAGGTGTTTGGAAATCTTGAAGAGCTGTTTAGGAAAGCCGCAGCCAGTAGCTAGTACTGATCCTACTATTTACATTCTTGTGGAATATGATGCACCGAAAGTTGCAATCTCTGCTGCTGTAGATATAGTTGGTTATTTGATTGCCCTCATATCCAAAACATTACTGGCTGTTAAATATATCATCATCTCGTGGAAAGGTAATTAACTGCTATGATTAAGTTAGAAAGGTAATTATGGTATTATTACAATTTAGGCTAGTGTAAAATATAGATTTTTTATACCATTTGTAACTTCTTGTTCTGAATAAGGTATGCAAAAGAGACCTAGGATTTTCAAAGTGATACAACATTGTAGGAGAAATCAGGAAGTGACGAGGATATGGCGGGGGTGGGGGGGTTGTTACAGGGGGCAGGCCCCCACCCCTCAGGCCGTAATTTAAAGAAAACCTAAGGTTAGTTTTAGGTGAATGTGTTTAAGCTTTACTCAATGCAGTGAGAAATGGACAACAGGGGAGGGCACCTGGTTTTAGACAGATTCTCCCACTGATGCCACATCTCCTCAGATTATTGGCTTACCTTCTTTCTGCAAACCTTCTCCATCTTTTTGCCCTCTGTCTTTGCCTTTCTTTCTCTCTTTGTTTCTATATAAACTGGTGTATTTACGAAATGGTATCCAAAATTATTCTAAATTCTGTTTCACACCATCATTGAGGTAAAATTCAGGACTTGTATTCTATATAAAGTATTTCCCCATTCCGAACGTGGCTTATGAGAGGGGTCCTCTCTCAGTCATATGCCAAACATTGTTGCTACACACACTGTGACATGCATGCCATTCTCAAGATGGACTATTCTCCAGCTTCAAGCTTGCCATAAGGCCACCTTCATAGCCAATCTAAGACAGTTATCTATAACGTAAACAGGCACACTTTGATTCAAAAGTCCGCCGACACTCGGGGAGAATCGCTCGTCAGAAGTCTCTAGTGCTACCATGACATAACATATAAAGGGTTGCATTTCTTACTACTTCTTAGGAAATAGGCGGGCCTTGTACAACCTCGGCGAACGCTGGAAAATATTACAAATCGAGTTGCCATACTTCATACCGTGGTGTCATTTGACTATCTCGACTATCTAATACAAATACACAAAACACACGCACACACACACACACACACACACACATATATATATATATATATACATATATACATATATATATATATATATATATATATATATATATATATATATATATATATATATATATATATATATATATATATATATATATATATGTGTGTGCGTGTGTGCGTGCGTGCGTGTTTGTAGTATATATATCTAGAATCTGTAAAAGAATATAGAAATTAATGAAGTGACATAGCTTAACAATTCCTTCCGTTAACAGCTACATTAGATTCCCCGGAGATCAGACATTAGTCGTCAATTTTCATTTATGGCTCGATGCTGTAAAATATTCATAAAAACACCATAAATAAATTATACAGGCCTTGGGGACATTCACAGAGAGAGAGAGAGAGAGAGAGAGAGAGAGAGAGAGAGAGAGAGAGAGAGAGAGAGAGATTACAGTAATTAATATAGTAATTGGTAACCATATAAATTGATTTCCAGACATTCATGCATATCAAAAGAAATTTTTGCTTGATATTGCATTGTTTCCAATAAATATGATTTTATTATGTTTCCAAAATCTCGTCGGTATTTTTAAAATGCTAGATTGATTGCTAAAGACTTTCATAGGTCTTTAGATATTCATAGATAGCAACATTTTGTAATATATAAGGATACTTTACTGTAAAATATTTCCCAAGTCAATCAATTTCATGGGGATGTGCCATCTCGGTCTTTAGTTCGCAAGTCACGGTTAGCATTGGCATTTAAACTAAAATTTTAAATATATACAGCAAAATTTTTGCTGTTGCTAATTCAATCTTTATTACAAGAGCTTTAATTCGCTTGATAATTACCGAGGCCCTATGTCAAAATTGGAGATAAATTTAGTTATCATCGAGTATAGATAATGGGATTATTTTTCTGGATTTACTATCTTTTCCAGAGGCCGTGTAATAGTGTGTTTCCCAAATATCTAACAAACCGGCTTATGAATTTCCATGAAACTACAGCAATGAATGTTTGAAACATTGGCCTAATTTTTGGCTGTACAATGAATTGACAGATGTGCTTAATTAACCCGTTTACTCTTAGAAAAAAGAGGAACTTCTTCCCTTCCTTCAGAGCGTTTCGAAGAAGTGTTACTTAATCACGTAACTGTGACGTAGAGGTTCCCCCAACCCTCCTTCGGTGTTTACACCTATGGCTATCCTAGTACTGCCCCCCCCCTTCCTTCTTGCCTTCTTTCCTTCATTCCCATTGTTATTAGGCTACCGAGTAAATCCCTGTTAGGAAAGACTGTGTACTGCACATATAAAATGAGCCGGAAGAGCAATAAAATGTTTTATGGTGGTAGATAATGATTAGATGGTTAACACAAATTATCAAACATAATAGAAGAGGTTTAAAACAGGGGTGTGGAATGGCACTGAGAGATATTCTACTCGGACTCCTACAAGTTTTAGATTTGCGACTAAAAAATAAAATAGAATAAAAAAATAAAATGAAAACATTAGTAGAAATAGAAAACAATTTTCTTTCCTTGAGAGTGATGATGAGTAAAATGTATAAGTGTCCATTTCTTGTTTTTTTTTTTTCATCCCTCATAAATCTATGGTTTCCAGCAATTGGTGATAACATTATTTTGGAAAAGCAAAGCTAATGAATACTTTGATACGAGTATATCAGCTTGGCATGTAGACAATGTCAATGGATTTCTTAAAGTAAGGTTGATTGGTTCATTAATTGAAGTCTGGTATAATTCCAGTGACAAAGTCGCAATGATATTTGTCACATACCTTTTAAGTAACAAAAATAGGACTGGTACTTATAACGTAAATAAATATATAAATCTATAGGTTGAAATATAATAAATCTTGTGTATGTATGAACACACACACACATACACACACACACACACACACACATATATATATATATATATATATATATATATATATATATATAGGCCTATATATATATATATATATATATATATATATATAGGCCTATATATATATATATATATATATATATATATATATATATATATAGGCCTATATATATATATATATATATATATATATATATATATATATATATATATATATATATATATATATATATATATATATATGATTTCGAAATTTATCAAATGGCCGATGTCAATGCCCTTATATGAAACATCTTTCAGAAGTCTACCTTCTAAGGAATTCAAGCTACTCTCTCTGGTGAAATTGATATGATAAATTATATCAAACAATGCTCTCTGTCATTTTCTTCCTGGCAATTGATGTAACGAGTAACCTGTGTTGTATGGAAGAATGATTCCTACGGCTTAACCTAAAGAAAACTATATTTCTATTGCTTTAACACTCGCTTGAAGTGCGAAGTGTAGGGTTAGCATGGCTTCTTTCGTCTCCTGTCATAAGTCTCATTCTTGATCTTCAATGTAAGTGAGTGGGTAAGATATTTAAAACGTTGGTCTTGTATTTAGGTAAAGTCTAAAGTCACGAATCACATTACCAGGTATGCTGAACTTTTACTGACAAAGAATTTCGTATTGCTTGGGGTAGGTCATATGACAATTATCTATGGAGTTAAACAGGCGTTTAACAATTCGGGGGATGGGAGTTACCGGGGAAGAAACGTTATAACAACGTCACTGAGGGACTTCATCACTTTTGCGAATGTGTGGGTGGCTAAGACTGGCTTTAGCCTCATTTTCTTAAGTAAAAAAGTTAATGAAACGTAATTGGCAATGCACAGTATTTCCCAAAATTAGGTCATTGTATGAAGCGCTCCCTGCTTTGATATCATGGAAATCCATCAGTTATTTTAGGAGTTATTTAAAAAAAAAAAAAAAAAAAAAAAACTATTACACGGCCTCTGGAAACGATAGTAAATGCTGATCCTAACAATGGTAGATTTTTGGAACAAAATTAGCTGTAATTAGAGAGTCGTTGTCTTTTGCTTGTTTGAAGGATTCGTTAGTAAGAATCCTTATACCAACATTTGTCCTGTTCGAAGTTATTCTATTTAGTTACTATAGATCATTATGTTCTGTAGTACTCCACATACCACAAGTTTTCCAGTTAATATGCTCATTACGAAAGTGCCCTGTAGAATAATTTGCCTGTTTGCTTTTAAATCGACCAATATATTTTCGTTAACTTGAATAATTATAAAGGGATGTGATTGAACTTACATAAAAAATGTGAGTGATATAGTGCTGAAAATGCCTTATTTCTGAATCCAGCTAAGGAATATCTCGTCTTGGCTTCACACAATCGAAAGGTTCCAGGTTGGAATGGTCAAGTGCAGGTGTTTCTTGGTAACTCTCAGGAGAGATTTCTTTTCTGGAGGAATAGGGAGAAACTAGGAGCTAAAATTGGCGGCCTACGACGAACACCGGCGCAGAAAACTGTTTATCTTAAAAATATCGAATGAATGAATGAAAGGAATGCAAATAGGAACTTTATTATGGGGACTTACGCCTACTTGAGTCAAGATTATAAGAAATCCGCTTGATCTCGAAGCTACGTAATTTTCTCTTAATAAAGGTTCTAGTTATTATATAACCACTGATAACTTACAGGCAGAGTATTAGAGTAGGAAATAATTTTGTGCTTATGCCGCCTGCGGTTATTTTTTTTTTTTTTCCTGCAAATTAGAGGAGAATACTTAACCCTGGAACGGTACGGTGGGTCGTCCGCGACCCCGAGCGTCAAAAAAAAGGAGGTTTTTCTCACGTGACTCACCCCCGTGACTGAATTTGTGGGTGATCGACCTGCAGTAGGTGTCTCGCCTACACGCTCTAGTAGTGTCCAGATGTGCATTGCTGTAGCTGTACTCCTTCCCCGATTTCTGAGACGCGTCGGGGTCGAGCGCGACCGAGTTTACCCTTCTAAGGTAATTTGCATAATTATCAAAGTTATTACGTATTATGAAATTGTCGTAGAATGGTGCAACTTGTATAGGTTATCAGTTGTGGAAAGTCTTGGTGGATTGTTTGGCTACCATGTGCATGATTTTTTTTTAGTTAAAATGTCGTTCATCACCACGAGGACCATTTTACCGCTAGTGCCCCGTTTTAATTTTTTTTTCATTTTTTTGCCAAGTCATTTTTCCGTAAGATATTGCCAAATAGTGTCGTAAAACTTTTGCTTTTTTAGTGTTGGAAAGTGTGTCTAGATGATCTGGCTACCCATGCGTGACTTTGTTTTTGTCTGATACGACGTAGTTATTGGTTTATTGGGTATTTAACTGCGGTTGCCAATTTCTGTTTTTTTTCAATATTTTTAAAAATTTACTACGTAGTAAGGAATTGCCGTATATTATTGATTTTTTTTTCATGTTTGTGTTAGAAAGTGTGCCTTGATGGTTGGGCTAATACGTGCATGTCTTTTTTTTTTTTATCTGAGATGCCGTATATTAGAATGTTGGGCATTTTACCGCGAGTGCCCCTTTTTCATTTTTTTTCATTTTTTTACCAAGTCATTTTTCCGTAAGATATTGCCAAATAATGTCGTAAAACTTTTGCTTTTTTAGTGTTGGAAAGTGTGTCTAGATGATCTGGCTACCCATGCGTGACTTTGTTTTTGTCAGATACGACGTAGTTATTGGTATATTGGGTATTTAACTGCAGTTGCCAATTTCTGTTTTTTTTTCAATATTTGTAAAAATTTACTACGTAGTAAGGAATTGCCGTATATTATTGATTTTTTTTCATGTTTATGTGTTAGAAAGGTGCCTTGATGGTTGGGCTAACACGTGCATGTCTTTTTTTTATCTGAGATGCCGTATATTAGAATGTTGGGCATTTTTCCGCGAGTGCCCCTTTTTATTTGTTTTGCATTTTTTTGCTTAGTCATGTTACCGTAAGGAATTGGCAAGTAGTGTCGCAAAACTTATATTTTTATAGTGTTGGAAAGTGTTTCTAGATGATCTGGCTACCCATGCCTATTTTTTTTTTTAGCCAGATATAGCGTATATATAGGTATGTGTTCGATTTTCCTGTGATTGCCATTTTTTCGTTTTTTCCCATTTCTTTCAAAATTACTACGTACTAAGGAACTATCACAGAGTAATGATTCATTTAGATGTTTATTTGTCGGAAAATATGCCTTGATGGTTTGCCTAGCACGTGGCTGAAATTTTTTTTTCTGAAATGCGTATAATAAAATGTTGGCCATTTTTCCGCGAGTGCCCCTTTTTATTTGTTTTTCATTTTTTTACTTAGTCATGTTACCGTAAGGAATTGGCAAGTAGTGTCGCAAAACTTATATTTTTATAGTGTTGGAAAGTGTTTCTAGATGATCTGGCTACCCATGCCTATCTTTTTTTTTAGCCAGGTATGGCGTATATATAGGTATGTGTTCGATTTTCCTGTGATTGCCATTTTTTCGTTTTTTCCCATTTCTTTCAAAATTACTACGTACTAAGGAACTATCACAGAGTAATGATTCATTTATATGTTTATTTATCGGAAAATGTGCCTTGATGGTTTGCCTAGCACGTGGCTGAAATTTTTTTTTTCTGAAATGCCGTATATTAGAATGGCCATTTTTCCGCGAGTGCCCCTTTTTATTTGTTTTGCATTTTTTTGCTTAGTCATGTTACCGTAAGGAATTGGCAAGTAGTGTCGCAAAACTTATAATTTTATAGTGTTGGAAAGTGTTTCTAGATGATCTGGCTACCCATGCCTATCTTTTTTTTTTTTAGCCAGATATGGCGTATATATAGGTATGTGTTCGATTTTCCTGTGATTGCCATTTTTTCGTTTTTTTCCCATTTCTTTCAAAATCACTACGTACTAAGGAACTATCACAGAGTAATGATTCATTTAGATGTTTATTTGTCGGAAAATGTGCCTTGATGGTTTGCCTAGCACGTGGCTGAATTTTTTTTTCTTCTGAAATGCCGTATATTAGAATGTTAGCCATTTTTCCGCGAGTGCCCCTTTTTATTTGTTTTGCATTTTTTTGCTTAGTCATGTTACCGTAAGGAATTGGCAAGTAGTGTCGCAAAACTTATATTTTTATAGTGTTGGAAAGTGTTTCTAGATGATCTGGCTACCCATGCCTATCTTTTTTTTAGCCAGATATGGCGTATATATAGGTATGTGTTCGATTTTCCGGTGATTGCCATTTTTTCGTTTTTTCCCATTTCTTTCAAAATTACTACGTACTAAGGAACTATCACAGAGTAATGATTCATTTAGATGTTTATTTGTCGGAAAATGTGCCTTGATGGTTTGCCTAGCACGTGGCTGAATTTTTTTTTCTGAAATGCGTATAATAAAATGTTGGCCATTTTTCCGCGAGTGCCCCTTTTTATTTGTTTTTCATTTTTTTACTTAGTCATGTTACCGTAAGGAATTGGCAAGAAGTGTCTCAAAACTTGTATTTTTTTAGTGTTGGAAAGTGTTTCTAGATGATCTGGCTACCCATGCCTATCTTTATTTTTAGCCAGATATGGCGTATATATAGGTATGTGTTCGATTTTCCTGCGATTGCCACTTTTTCGTTTTTTCCCATTTCTTTCAAAATTACTACGTACTAAGGAACTATCACAGAGTAATGATTCCTCTAGATGTTTATTTGTCGGAAAATTTTGTTTACTTCTTTTTTGATTGAATATCATCAAATTTTTTTAGCTAAAATATTATATTGTTTTACATTTTTTTTTTCGATTTTATTTCCCTTCAAAAAAATTTTTTTAGGGTCAGAATTTTAATTTTATAGTCGTAAAATAATCGACAATTATCCAGCAACCCACCATACAATTTTTATGCATATCCAAGAATAATTAGATTAGTAAATAACACCTTGAAATTGACATACCCTTCCTACATTTCAAGTGGCAGATTAGTGAGTCCGAGTCAGTGTGGTTGGCGGCCATTTTGTGGACATATCCGAAGCGTAAGTTGCCCTATCTATATATATTCTTGTTCCCTATAGAATTTGTGATATTTTGGTATATTTTTACCTGCATAAATATCATATTATATATTAAATATATGTATTTTTTTACGAAATTTCTAAGTACTCAAAAAATTACCTTTAGATATGGCCCCTGATATAAATGTAATTTACAAAATAATGAAGATTTTTTTTACATATTTCTATTTTAGGATAACATATGTTTATTCCCTAAAAAAATTAGCCACTTCCTATTTCATTTGGGTACCCAAAAAAATTCATGAAATTTGGACAAATTATTTTGGCCAAAAAAAGTTACCCTTTTTTTTCTCATTTCAGATCTTCACCTCCATGGGTCTGACTTCATCCAAAATACATCAAGATGTGTCCTAAACATTCAAGAATCAATTCCTAAAAGGATTTGTGTATATATGTATAAACTTTTTTTTATGAATTTTTATGTAAGGTCTTTTTTTTCTACTTAATTTTTAAAAATATTTATAATAAATAGTTTTTCTGCAGATGAGTAGTATTTATCTTTACAGTTGTTTTAAGCATTCATTGATGTTTTTTTTTGGCAAAAGAAAAAAGGAGGTTACTGCAAAAACTGATTTCAAGAATTTTTTTTGCCGTCGGGGTCGCGCACGTCCGAGTATACCCTTAAAGGGGTGTCCGAGGAGCGTACCTATCCAGGGTTAATGGGAAAATTAGTATTTCTTACTTTCATTACAAAATCTCGGAAAATTATGTCGTTCTGAGAGCAAGAAACTTTTTTTATATAATTTATCAATAAAGCAAATTTCTCAAAGGTTTTGCTAGAATGTTATAATGGTCTCATTTACCGCAATACAACTCCTTTTCGAATCAATTAGCTGAAGTCTTCTTTTATTTCAGTGTTATGCCGTCACCAGTATTTACTGTATCCATTATTGATTGTTTATTATGCAAAGTTAATACTTAACTTTTGTTACTAATTAACCTTCCAACAATAACAGCTATTTTATACTGCTGCTACCAGCTACTACAAATGAACTAATAATGAATTAGGTTAGTAATATTTCCTAGAACATTAACGGTTATCAAATTACATTGAGGCAATGATACAATATTTTGCAAAATGTATCAAGATATTTCATTTAACCTCTCTCCACAACCCATAAAATACAAATGACTTACTTATTTCCTCAAATTCTTCAGTATCAGACTGCCCGGGGGAAGGGTTATCCCGACCCCCCTTGGCCCCCCCCCCTTTTTTTTAACCCTTCTGTTGAAAGTGTCATATATATATATATATATATATATATATATATATATATATATATATATATATATATGATAAATTTTGCACATTTAGACGTGTTTTTCATATTCAAATAAGCCATATTTGATACATTAATGTCTGGATTCTCTTAACGACCTCGGGATCAGATCCCCAGGCGAAATCACACAAAGACAAGAGCTTGGGTCCGGCCGGGAATCGAACCCTGGTCGGCAAGCTTGTATAGACAGTGACTGTCTATACAAGCTTGCCGACCAGGGTTCGATTCCCGGCCGGACCCAAGCATAATGTATCAAAAATATATATGGCTTATTTGAATATATATATATATATATATATATATTTATATATATATATATATATATATATATATATATATATATATATGTGTGTGTGTGTGTGTGTGTGTGTGTTTTGTGTATTTGTAGTGAATACTTGAGAGACAAATGATACCCCAGCATGAAATGTGGCAACTCAATTTGTAATATGTTTAAGCGTCCACTGTGGTTGGACAAGGCTCTGCCGCTCTTCCCATTTCCTAAGAAGTGGTAAGAAGATCAACTCCTTATTTGTTTGGTCATGGTAACACTAGAGGCCTCTGACGAACGATTCCCCCCTGAGTGTCGGCGGACTTCTGAATCCAAGTGTAAGTATCCTGGAAGAAGAGGCATATATATATATATATATATATATATATATATATATATATATATATATATATATATATAATTATATACACACACAAACACACACACATTGCCCCCTGTGGCCGGGGGGGGGGAGAGTGACTGCTCTAGTTATGGGTTGTCTGAATGTGCGTGGATGTAGAACAATAGAGAGTAAAAGATGTGAGATTGGAAGTATGTTTAGGAATAGAAGGATGGATATATTGACTTTGTGTGAGACAAGGTAAAAGGGAAGGGTGAAGTGACTGGTAGAGTTTCTGGTATTGAAATGGGAAGAGCAAGAGATGGTGTGGCTTTATTGCTGAGTGAATGGATGACAGGTAAAGTAGTGGAATGGAAAGAGATATCATCTAGGTTAATTTGGGTAAGGGTTAGGTTGAGTAGGGAACGTTGGGCTTTTGTTAGTGCGCATGGTCCAGGTTGTGAGAAAAGTGAAGAAAGAAATTTGGAATGAATTAACTAGGTGTGTAGAAGGACTGGGTAGAAGGAATTATGTAGTTGTCATGGGTGACTTAAATGCTAGAGTGGGCGCTGGAGAGGTAGAAGGTGTCATTGGGAAGTATGGCGTACCAGTGGAAAATGAGAGTGGTGAGAGACTGGTAGATGTGTGTTGAGCATGAGATGGTTATAAATTCTAGTTTTTCAAGAAGAAAGATAATAACAAGTATACATGGGTAAGAGTGGCAAATAGAAGAGTGGTAGAAAGGACATTAATGGATTATGTGTTGATAACTAGAAGAATGTTTGGAAGCTTGAAAGATGTGCACATGTTTAGGGGTATGGCTAACAATATGTCTGATCATTTTTTGGGGGAAGGAAAATTAGTTGTAGAAAAAGAGTGGGGGAATAGAGTGGGGGGATGTAAAAGGGGGATAGTGAAGGTTGAAGAGTTAATAAAACCGGAGATAAAAAGTGAATATCAAGAAAGGTTTGAAATGGCATATGATAGAGTGAAAGTGAGAGAAACTGGTAATTTAGAGGATGAGTGGAATTTAGTAAAAGAACATTTTGTTGGGATTGCAAGTGATGTGTATGGCAAGAGGATTGTTGGAGGCAGTATGAGGAAGAGTAGTGAATGGTGGAATGAAGGAGTGAAGATCAACGTGAAAGAGAAAAAGAGGGCATTGGAAGAATGGCTGCAGAGTAATAGTTTATAGAAGTTTGAAAGATATAAGAGAGAAAAATGTGGAAGTAAAACATAAGGTAGCCGAGTCAAAGAGGGCGGCTGACTGGAGGTGGGGTCAGGTATTGGGTTGTTCATATGAAGAGAATAAGAAGTTTTTGAAAGAAGTGAAGAGAGTAAGGGATGGTGGTTCGAGAATTGAAGACACAGTGAAAGATGGAAATGGAAGGTTGTTAAAAGGAGAGGAGGCAAGGAAAAGTTGGGCGGAATATTTTAAAAGTTTACTGAATGTTGAGGATAATAGGGAGGCAGATATAATTGCTGTTGCAGGTGTTGAGGTGCCAGTGATAGGAGATGGGAATGAGAGAGAGATTACAAGAGAGGAAGTGAGGAGAGCGCTAGATGAAAGGAAAGTAGGAAAAGTACCTGGTATGGATGGTGTGAGAGCTGAGATGTTAAAGGGAAGGGGCTGTGACTGTACTTGAATGGTTGATGAGATTGTTTAATATGTTTTATGTTGTCAGTGGTACCAGTAGACTGGGTGTGTGTGTATATTGTATCACTACATAAGGATAAGGGAGATGTGCATGAGTTTTGGGAGATGTGCATGAGTTTTGTAATTTAAGGTATATTAGTTTCTTGAGTATGGTTGGAAAAGTGTATGGTAGAGTACTGATTAATAGGGTTAAGAAAAAAACAGAGAATGCAATCATAGAAGTACAGGTAGGGGATGTATTAATCAGATTTTTACAGTTAGGCAGATATGCGAGATATATTTAGCAAAAGGCAAGGAGGTGTATGTTGCATTTATGGATCTGGAGAAAGCTTATGATAGAGTTGACAGGGAAGTGATGTGGAATGTGATGAGGTTATATGGAATTGGTGAAAGGTTGTTGCAAGCAGTGAAAAGTTTCTACAAAGGTAGTAAAGCATGTGTTAGAATAGGAAATGAAGTGAGCGATTGGTTTCCGGTGAGAGTGGGGCTGAGACAGGGATGTGTGATTTCGCCATGGATGTTTAACTTGTATCTTGATGGAGTGGTGAGGGAGGTGAATGATCAAGTGCTTGGTCAAGGATTGAAACTAATAGACGAGAGTGATCATGAATGGGAGGAAAATCAGTTGTTGTTTACAGATGATACTTTACTGGTTGCAGGTTTGGAAAAGAAGCTTGATCGAATAGTGACAGAGTTTGGAAGGGTATGTGAGAGAAGGAAGTTGAGAGTTAATGTGGGTAAGAGTAAGATAATGAGATGCATGAGAAGGGAGGTTGATGCGAGGCTGAATGTTATGTTGAATGGAAAGTTACTTGAGGAAGTAGATCAGTTAAAGTACTTGGGGACTGTTGTTGCAGCAAATGGTGGAGTGGGAGCAGATGTACGTCAGAGAGTGAATGAAGGATGCAGTGTTGGGGGCAGTGAATGGAGTGGTAAAAAATAGAGGGTAAGGCATGAATGTAAAGAGAGTTCTGCATGAGGAAGTGATTGCACCAACTGTGATGTATGGATCAGAGTTGTGGGGAATGAAAGTGACGGAGAGACATAAATTGAATGTGTTTGAAATGAAGTGTCTGTGGAGTATGGCTGGTGTATCTCAATTAGATAGGGTTAAGAACGAAGTAGTGAGGGTGAGAACAAGTGTAAGAAGTGATTTAGCAGCTAGAGTTGATATGAATGTGTTGAGGTGGTTTGGCCATAATGAGAGAATGGAAAGTGGCTGTCTGCTAAAGAAGGTGATGGATGCAAGAGTTGATGGGAGAAGTACAAGATTAAGGCCAAGGTTTGGGTGGATGGATGGAGTGAAGAAAGCCCTGGGTTATAGGCAGATAGATGTGAGAGAGGCAAGAGAGCATGCTAGAAGTAGGAATGAATGGCGAGTGATTGTGACACAGTTCCGGTAGGCCTACTGCTTCCTCTGGCACCTTGGTGACTGCGGAGGTAGCAACAGTAGGGGATTCAGCGTATGAAACTGTGGTGGATAACGGGGAAGGGTGGGCTGTGGCACCCTAGCAGTACTAGCCAAACTCGGCTGAATCCTTTGTCAGGCTGGGAAGAGCGGAGAGAGGAGAGGTCCCCTTTTTTCATTTGTTTGATGTGTGGGAGAGAGAGAGAGAGAGAAAGGGGAATGTTTTAAAACCAGACGACCTTCCTTATTGTCCGCTTCTCGCTGCGTAGAGTATAGGCTCTATCCCTGTATTTTACTTGTTTAGTGTTTTCCCCCAACCAAAATCCTCAAATTCCCCATATAGTCCAGCAGCATAGTCTGATATTTCATATCAATTGTTAATTTCTTTCACAAAAGCACCAAAATTATTACATATGGAGAAGTGTCTTCTGTACCATTCTAGGTTTGGAGCCACCCACGGTTATGCCCTTGACAGCTATGGCCGTCATTTACCAAAATGGGCACAGGGTAGCAAAAGGGGCTATATGCTCTTATTTTTTAATTGCATTTCTGTTAGATATAAATGATGTGTAAAATTTAATACACTGACCATAAAAATAAAACACATTTCTAAGTATTATGAGTAAGTAATTTTTTTTTTTATTAAAAAAGTATGTAATTTGTAGATAACACCTCTTCTGAAACTATTTGTTGAAAAGTGTGAATCATTGAAGAACCTTGGTCAATTGATATTCATCACAGTCAATGGGTTTATGGTCAATAAAAATTTCATTTTATCTTACACATTTTACTCTAATTTAGAAAGGTAATTGATAATCGAGATAATTACATACTCAGACAAGTAATCCAATTATTACACACCTGACTTTGAAATACCTACCATGTTAGCAGGACACATGCATATGAATCATGCATATTTCAGTAAAGTATGATATAACGATAACTGCACAGGGTAACTACTGACTAGAAAACACAAGTACAAGTATACAATTATAAAAGTTTACTGGTTCTCTTTGGAGCAAGAAGTCAACTCGTTTACAAGCAATTCAAATATGTATTTGCTCATTCTAAGCTAGGATAATATCTGGTAGTCTGTGTGTACTCGCATTCTCCTCTGCAAGCTTTCTTGCATTCGCATTAATTTTTTTACAGCATTTCTTTCAGCAGATGAGACCAGCTCAAAGCAGCTTTTTAAAGCTTCTGGGTGGGTGGTCCAGATTGGTTCGTACCCCCCTATTATCTGGGCTGAGGAACCAAGACATGTCCCTAGATATAACCACCATGGAAGACTGATCTCATGACATGCAGTTCCAAAGTATGGAAAGTAGGTGGGCTGTACTAAATGGAGTTCTTGGCAAAGAGTTTCTTCCTCGCCTCATTGTATCTGTATATTGACCAGGGAAGTCTTAGAGAAGCACCACAAATCTTTCAATGCAGTGCATTGTATTGTCCTAGATACTGACTGGCGTGGTGGTCAGGGTGACTGGAAAATTTCTTAGTTCTGGAAACAACTTCCATGAGGCCCAGTCATATTTCTTATGGTCTATGAAGGCTGATACCGTGTCACATCCTGTCATAGAGTGAAAGATAGGGAGGGTACTTGCCCTCTGTGGACCAGGAGGGGGTACTATTCTATGGGTAGGGATGTAGTGGTAGTTTTTGCCATTCTCAAAAATACATCCAGAGTTCATCTGCACATGGTAGTGTTTGTGCTACAATCACCACCAAGACAACAACGTCGGTGTCTGTTGTTCAAACTTGAATCCAACAGTGGTCATGTTCTGCAGCATGGGTCACATGCAGCATTATGCAATTGTCTGGCTTTTCTTGACTGCATGGAGCCAGTAGGCTTTCATCTTCCTTTCTTGGGAGATAGAGCACTGCTTTTCCATTGCTGACTACCAGTGCCTTTGAACAGGTAGGAGAAGAGCTCCCTTTTGTTAGCATTGATACCTAGGAAACTCTTCCTATTTCCTGGTACGGCTGTGGTGGTCACCATAATCTTTCATACCCCTTTTCTTTGTTTTTCCTTTGTTGCTATTCTTAAGGAGCCATCTTCGTAGCTATCCCAGACAAGGTTAAAGCGTGAAGTATGATGCAGTTAGCCTTGAAGACTTGGTGGGCATATTCTTCAAATGTCTTGGCATTGCCAGGCTTCAACATTTGCAAACTAACAGCACCATCAAGGATAGCAGAAGTGAAAGTAGGTGCATCAGAATGAGATTCAGCAATGCCTTCAAGGCACTCCAGAAGCTGGTTTTTGCCACCCAGATGTAGCTTGCTTGCATCAGAAAGTACAGGAGGACATGCTTTACTTTCATGACATAAGAATTCGCCTTGGTTCCCATTGCAGTTTTGATAGCAAATATAAAGCCTTGCAAATAAAACCATATCATTCATCATAAAAGCTTCCTTTCCTTTGGATACTTGAGCTAATTTGCTTTCAAAAGAGGGGAAGCTTCTTACTCTTCACAGATTTGACAATAGCTTTGTTTCTAGCTAAGAGGCAATGCCATTATTTGAGTAAATGAAATCTCAAGACTTGATGTATCTTTATGATGGTATGTCTCCTCATTGGCATCTGGATACATGTTCTCCTTCTCAAACTCCATGATAGCTCTGGCAGCCTCAAGTCCAGCTACCATCTTTCTCCTCAGAGCACAGAGATTACCTTTAAGGCCAACAACACCTCCGTCCCCCTTGAAATGGTCATTGTTCGATACATGTGCTTGGCAAGTAGCTGCAGTGACCTGGTGTACCCTTCTTGTGCCTGTGATGCTTGAGGCCCAAAGGAAGGAGACAGCGGTCCCTGCAGCAGCAGTCTTTGCCTGTACAGGTGCATGTTGTGGCTTATTGCAAACGTCCCTGCCTGGCATTCTGCTAGATGGAAGATCTAGTCCTGCTCAAACTCGATAGTGTTTTTGTAGTGTCTGCAATCTCACCATTCTTGTGAGCTAAGGAGCTAAGGATGGGGTGTTTTGGGGAGCCCATAGGTCTACCTACTGAGTCACCAGCATCCATTGCCTGGCCCACCCTGGTCCTAGCCTGGGTGGAGAGGGGGCTTGGGTACTGATCATATGGATATATGTTTAGTCTCTGGCGCATTGTCACTGTCTCTTGCCTCTGCCATTTATGAAGGGCCTTTAAATAGTGTCTTCAGTGGTGCAATCTCGATAAGCAGGCCTCTGAACATCACCACCAGTTTGTCTTCCCCATGTGGTTTCAGCCACTGCCACTGTATCTGCTTTACAAGAACAAATAATGGCTGATCGCAACCCACAACAGGCATTTGGCCTCGATTGAGATGCTGAATGGTAGTTCTCTTCGCCTCCATGCAATGTCTCAATCTTGAGACTGTAAGTGCAATTTCATGGAACATATGAAGCAGTGAAGCTTGTGTGCAGTCCATGTTAAGATGCATTAGCTGGAACTACTTCCTAGACATGGTAAATCCCACTCATGTTGGATCTGCTCCTCATGATAATCTCTCCATATTCTGCAAAAAATAAGAGCACCTTGTTACCACACTAGGATTATTATTATTATTATTATTATTATTATTATTACTTGCTAAGCGACAACCCTAGTAGGAAAAGCAGGATGCTCTAAGCCCAGGTGCTCCAACAGGGAAAGTAGCCCAATGAGGAAAGGGACTAAGGAAATAAAAGAAATACAAGAGAAGTAATGTACAATTAAGATAAAATGTTTTAAGAACATTAACTTCATTAAAGTGAATCTTTGATATATCAATTATAAAAACTTAAAAAAACAGTCCCAGACAGACATAATTTAATTTCAATTCAAGTTCAACTCACGTTCAACTCAAGTTCAGGAAACGAGATAAGTCAGAGGTGAATCTGATCTTTCAAACTTACATGTATTTTGATGAAAATTTTACAACTTCAATCTTGAGCACTTCAAAAATTTTCTAAGTCTCAAAATTCTGGATAGCATTCTTAAAACATTATTTATATGTTAAATGATTTCAACAAACGTTTACAAGTGCTCTCACAATCAATGAGTTTACATCTTAATTTCTGGGCAAGACTACAGCAAGGAGACTAGTTCTTAAAAGTTACTTTACATGACACTAAAAAAGTATAAGTTCAAATCAAAGGCTTAGCTTGGGTGCCCTTAGCACAATGGAGAGTGACGTGAGCCTTCTATCATGGCACTCCTCGGACTAACTCTAGGTGTGGCAACTCTCAAGTCATGGTCCTTTGGTGTCCTAGGGTAGGTGCCATCTTTCCTAGGGGTGTCGAGGTAGGAGTCCGTTCTGTTACCAAGTGGATATTACTGATCTCCTGGCTGTAGCTTTCCCACACAATCTGTAAGAACAAAGAGGAAACATCAAAAAGTCCTCGTCAACAGAAATGAGAGGGCAACAGAACTCTGTCGCCGTTTGAAGCTGAGGTAGCGTGTATTCCCAAGCGAAGCCAGCAGGCAGAGGTCGTTCACATGACTCCAAAAGGGGGTTTCAAATATTTGTTATGTGTGACAAAACAACAGAAAGTGAAATAAGATAGGATAGGGAGCCCAAGTGTACCCTCAAGCAAATGAGAACTCTACTCCAAGACAGTGGAACATCATGGTAGAGACGCTATGGCACTACCCAAGACTAGAGAACAATAGTTTTATTTTGGAGTGTCCTTCTAGAAGAGCTGCTTAGCATAGCTAAAGAGTCTCTTCTACCCTTACCAAGAGGAAAGTAGCCACTGAACTATTACAGTGCAGTAGTTGAACGCTTGAGCAAAAAATATGTGTTTGGTAATCTCATTGTTGTCAGGAATATGAGGACAGAGAAGAATATGTAAAGAATAGGCCAGACTATTCGGTGTATGTGCAGAGAAAGGGAAAATGAGCCGTAACCAGAGTGAAGGATCCAGTGTAGTACTGTCTGGGCACTCAAAGAGCCTAATAACTCTTCATCGGTAGTATCTCAACGTGTTGCTAGTACCCTGGCTTACCCACTACCTGCAGCTTTGCTACAACACATTTACCAAATTCTACACTACTTCTACTACTACATTTTCTTTCACAAAACAATTGTTGGAATTACTATAAATCAACAGATGGACATGCGTTTTGTTTTCAGTCTTCATTGCACATATGTGGAGTATTTATCGCCTCTAAGAAACCTGCCAAAATAATTACAAGTAGAAAAGCACTCTGAGAGTGCAGACTTCCACCACGGAGAGCTTATTTCTCGAAACCAACTTGCCTTTCCCAGAATCAAATTAGAGCGTAGGCGTATTTGAAGTCTCTGTGGCATCCATTGGGGTTAAGGGTGGGGTTAATTTGTTCGATCTATTGCTTGACCTTGACCTTTGACCTAGGACTTTTGAAATTGAATCACTTCCACGTCTCAACATAAAAATAAATCCCTGAAAGTTTCACTATATGAGTAAAAATGTGGACAGAAAGTTGTTCACAAAGAAACAAACAAACAGACTAACAGGGGTGAAAACATAACCTCCTCCTAACTTCGTTGGCAGTGGTAATGAAATATCTCCTATGTTGTTAAAGAAAAATGACGTCGATTTTGGAAAATGACCGCCAAAGGTGACCAAGGTACAATCTCGAGTGACTCCATATCCAGGATTGTTCAAACTACACCAGTTAACATGTGTACCAAGTTTGGTGCTTTTATGAAAAATGAACTATTGGTTTACTACTCTGCTGAATTTTTAATCCCTCCCCCTATTCTTGTTGTTCTCCAAGGATATCCAGTTTCTCAGAAACCCCTCATTATTCTTAGAAAAGAAGGTAAGATTTATTCGAAACACGCGATGTAGTGTAGAGAAATGTTATTTTACTGCAACTGAATTCAGCTGCGGTCTAAACTGTAAATTTAACAAAATTATTCCATTTATTGTCAAGCAAATATTTCACTCTTGTCACTTATCATTAATTGGTTACATTTATGATAAATAATCAGAAAAGGTAAAATATCAAGTGGCATAATTATAAGCTCGTGTGGGTTAACTGTTTTAACTATACAGTTAAGAGAAATATTGCTCCTGATGTGTTTATTCAAAATTATTGTGCTACTTTCTCTTAATCTAATCTTGTTGAAATACACTCAAGTCTCTGCTATTCTGGGATAACAAGGTTGTTGCCATTTGTAAAACCAATCTACCAATTTTTTTTTTCTTTTTATTAAGGATATTATAAGAGTTTGTTCATTTTGCTGTACATGCACTGAGGCGAAGCTTTTATATAACAGCTTGAAGGTGAGTGAGTTCTAATTAAAGATGCACAGGCCGTTCTTGCACAGTTTTACTATCTTTTCACTGTTGTCAACGAATATTCTTGACGATTCCATATTCTGTTAAATGGCATCAACAATAACTGAATGACTAAACACTGCCTTTGCTTTAGGTGGGATGCCTGGTGCCATTGTCCATTCTAATAGATGACACGCATTTTTTTCTCGAGAAAGGTTCATACCCACGTCACTTGTCGTAGAAGAGGGAAGAGTCAAATTTAACGATACAATGGTATTATTTAGAAATGGCTTTCTATAGCCCTTAAACCTTGAAATTTGTTTTCAACTGAATGTGAAATAATTCTACTAGAATGAAGTTATTGTGAAGGAAGTTAAACATTTGGATTCAAACCCAAACGGTCATATTAGGTACTCAGGTGGTCGAAATAATCTTCTGTTCCTCTTCAGGATCTCGTTCCATGCCCTGGCACGGTCTCGACTTCCCCATCCTAGCCAATGAGGAATCTGAGATTTCATTGTAGACTCCATGGAACCTGTACCATTTTGAAATAGAAAAAATGGGTTTGTTGTGGAAGATTCCTCCCATAATAATATCAGACCGAGCAGTGTTTATGAACTTCATTGATAGTTATATCTGTTTAGTATTAAGTGAATATTCTTGATACTACTGCAATTTTATTATTATCTACTAATGTTTACTAATAGATATATATCTTGGTATTGAAATGTAGTACCTTTGTAAATTTTATGATATTTGATTTTTGCACACAATATCTTTGGTATGGGAATGTTATGGGAATTAACATTAATTAATCTTAATTGTCAGTGTGATAAAGGATGGTGGAATGCATTAGTTTACTTATTTCTTGCAATAATGGTATCATTTAATTTCAGATCTATTTGCACTACAAGTTGAAGGAAACTTTGAAAACAGAATTTCATCAATGTAAATATAACAGTAGTAATGTAAATTTTGGTTTCTATAAATCGATTGGCTTTTATGGCCAGACGTAAGCTCTTAGAATATGCTGCTCATAGATATAACCTTTGAGAAGAGGTAGGCCTACAGGACAACTCGACACCGCCGACTCAACACCAGGACAACTATAAAACTATAAAACACACACACACAAATAAATATATATATATATATATATATATATATATATATATATATATATGTATATATATATATATATATATATATATATATATATATATATATATATATATATATGTATGTATGTATATATGTATATATATATGTATATGTATATATGTCTGTATATATGTATGTGTATATGTATATATGTATGTATATATGTATATATATATGTATATATATATATATATGTATATATATATATATGTATATATATATGTATATATATATATATATATATGTATATATATATGTATATATATATGTATATATGTATATATATATGTATATATATATATATGTATATATATATATATATATATATATATATGTATATATATATATATATATATGTATATATATATATATGTATATATATATATATATATATGTATATATATATGTATATATGTATATATATATATATATATATATGTATATATATATACATATATATATATATATATATATATGTATATATATACATGTTTTACTTATCTCTTTTTAATGAACAATGGAATAACTTTTTATCCCAAACTACTTTCTCTCTTAGTTTTCCTTGTAATATATATAAACTTCCGATCAGATGCAAATGACTTGTAGATCATATAATTGTTTTGTTTTTCAAAATTGAGTGGTTAAGGGGATTGTAAGATTTACCTTTTTAGTGTTAATGGTATTAGCATACTGTATTGTTAAGTTCAGTTCAGTTAATCTGAATAAGCATATTTCCATATTAGTGTTGCTGTCCATCTCTTTACATCGAGCCTAATACTTAGAAATTTTGAAGATATTTCTGAAATATAGACATATAAGTATGTCTTCTCACCAAAAAGGGAAATTCTTAGCCAAAGAAGGAAAGAAAAATTTTCATATGGAGGACAATTATTTGTGTTTGATAAGTTTAGTAAACTAGATGATAATGTCAAATTTTGGCGTTGTGATCAAGGTGCTAGGTACAATGCAGGGATTCATACAAAATTTGGATCTGTTATCAAGGAAGTAAACAAGGTTTCCCATAATCCATCTGCACGTGATGTTGAAGTGGCTAAAGTTTACACAGCCTTGAAACAACGCGCAGTATACACCATTGAAAAGCCAGATGTATTAATAAGTGAGATATTAACAAATGTATCACAAGTTACGCTTGGTTCATTGCCTGATGCTTCAGCTATGAGAAAATTATTAAACGCAAAAGGAAAGCCGTAAGTGCTCCTCCTCAGACTCCTGCAGATCTTCAAGAGTTAGAGTTGCTGCACCAGTACAAGATTTACATTCCAGAAGAATGGAGAAAAGATCATTTCTTGATAGGTGATAGTGGGCCTGGATTACACAGAATTCTGCTTTTTGGAAGAGAAAGTTGGTTGCAACATTTACATTCATCTGATACTCGATATCGAAAAACAAAACAATTATATGATCTACAAGTCATTTGCATCTGATCGGTAGTTTATATATATTACAAGGAGATTCATGAGGGAAAGTAGTTTGGGATAAAGAAGTGTTTCCATTCTTCATTGAAAACAGACAAGTAAAACAAGTGTGTATATATATATATATATATATATATATATACACACATATATATATATATATATATATATATATATATATATATATATATATATATATATATATACATATATATGAGTGTGTGTGTGCGTGTTTTATAGATGTCCTGTGTTGAGTGTCCCAATGTTGAGTTGTCCCGGTGTCGAGTTGTCCTGGCGTTGAGTCGGCGGTGTTGAGTTGTCCCTTTACTTTGAGAAGAATTATCTTTTTGGGGTTTGGTCTTCTGTCCTGGCAGTTTTTTTCAGTTCTTTGTGTAAAGTTTTATTGTACATCATACAAACCTTTTTTATTCTGCAATATATTTTCTACAAAAAAAAAAAAGTTTTCTGGGCTCAATCCCTGTGCCGCGCAGTGAAATGCTCCTTAAGCACCATTTCAAAGGAATATAACTGCTAATATTACCAGAGAAAAAATGTAAAGGAATGCTAGGTTGAACTAGCTCGCTCACCTAATGGTGTCGGTATAGACTGGGGCGAAATACCAGAGGTCTCGTACCATTTAGACTTCTCCTCTTCGAAATCCCCCAATAGTGAGGTGCCGTTCAACCTCCCCTGCCTCGCAGACCAGCACTACTAACTCAACCCACGCTTGCCCATCACTCCTTTCAAGCACCTGTTTGATATAAGTCCAAGTTTTTTATTTCGTGTGTTTCATTGGATTTATCATCAACTTTCTCTCGATGGCCGATTCCCAAGATACCCCATCGAAGTTAAGTACCTTATCCATGAGTTTTTAACGAGATTGGGCAGTGTCATCTTTGTTTTTATTATTGAGAAGTGTTTATATATGAGCGGCGTCCCCGTTCTTTCTTTCGCCTCTGCCCTTTGTCTCGTTAGTTCGTCCGTCTTTTATATTCGTTCGATCCTTTAGGAGTTTTTTCCTTATATTCATTTAGTACACAGACTTTATGCTTTCATATAGCAATATTCATTTAGTACACCGACTTTATGCTTTCATATAGCATTTATTTTATGTTATCCTATGATATCGGTGTTAGCGTTTCATCAGGAGTAGGTTATGTTGGTATGCCTGCATTCGTGCATGTTGGTGGAAAGCGTCACCATTGAGATGGTTTCGCTAGTTCTAGGAGCTTTAATTTCGACCATCTCACTTATTATTAGTAAAACCTTTTGTTTTATTACGCTCCACCTAGTTTTACGTTTGGTTCGAGTGGGACTCTCGCGTATTTTGTTGTTTTTACTGTTCGATCTACCGCTTCAGTAACTAGGTTGGTACCCCTGCTTTCAATCTCCTGATGGCGTCATGCTCCTCCCTTTTTACTCGCCCGAGTCCCTCTCTCGCCATATTTTTTCTGCATGCCTAACCTTACTTACGTGATTTCGCTTTTAATTCATTAATTATTTTTATGTATTTGTGCATTGATATTATATTTATTGCTTACTCCGTTATGATCATATTTTTGGGATTTTCATGTCATGATTAGGGGATCTCCAGTTGGTAGCCCTGTCTACCACTGCGCACTGGCGATTTCCCTGTACCATTACACCCCCCCCCAACAAGTTGGGGAGGTTATTCCATCCCCCCCCCCTTCAGTGTACACCCTTCCTCTCACTCGATGGTTGTTGGTTATGATTTACGGGTCAAGTATGCTTGTACCTCAGTCTTCCATCAACGTTCCGACATATTGAGGACTGAGTATACCAACGGGGTATGACTTAGTCTCATTCATTCATACCGGGCGGTTTCGTCTCCCCCCTCCCGTCGCCATCGGTCGGGGAGGGGGAAGGCCGGGACCACCGGGGACTATCACACGTGATTAGTCGGTATAACTGCACCTTGGTGTAACCTTGCTTTTAGCTACGGTTGTTAGAATGAGCACTTATATTAGGAGTGTCCTCCCCTACGGTACCTCATGCTATTATCGTCCGTATAGGACTTATTATATCCCATATCATTATTTTATATTCTACATGAATCATTACCTTTGTCCCGGTACCTCAGGTAAGGTAGGGGGGTTCCACTGGCTCCCCCCGCGCTCTCCCGTTGTACCCTCCCGTCATACCCTCCCGTCATCAGACATCGGAGCCGCCGAGCTCTTAACTACAAGATCGGTTGACACTGACACGGTTTTGATTAATATCCTCCCTCCGGGAGCCCAAGTGTCCTCCCCTACGGTACCTCATGCTATTATCGTCCGTATAGGACTTATTATATCCCATATCATTATTTTATATTCTACATGAATCATTACCTTTGTCCCGGTACCTCAGGTAAGGTAGGGGGGTTCCACTGGTTCCCCCCGCGCTCTCCCGTTGTACCCTCCCGTCATACCCTCCCGTCATCAGACATCGGAGCCGCCGAGCTCTTAACTACATGATCGGTTGACACTGACACGGTTTTGATTAATATCCTCCCTCCGGGAGCCCTATTCATTACAGACATTAGTTTTAGATCATAATTGGCGTTTTCTATTTATGTACTTTAAGGATGTATCTTGGGTACTTTAAGTTTACTTTAAGTTACTTTAAGTTTACTTTAAGTTTACTTACCAACCCTGTTCCCCGGCCACGGGGGCCCCGGAACTAGTTATGATTATATATTCATCACTGTTTTTTGCATCCTTTTTCATACCCGGCTCTGCCGGATTGCTATTGGAATAGTCTCAGTTCTCTACATGTTTAGTCTAAGGCTATACATTTATTTTATTAACTGGCAGGTCCCGGACCCTCCGGGACCCCTTATAGAGAAACTAGTAGATGCTCATGGACTATTCCTTTTACAGGTGGTCCGTTGCCGGATGACAGCCTGCGCGGCCGTCCTTCACCAGCCTTGCGGCCATGCTGTCTGTCGGTCCCACGCGGACTGTGGGATCCAGATGGACGATATTGTGGTATGGCACCCTGACAACTGCCTTATCTGTTATGACCTTATCTCCACCCTCGCTTCAGATTCGGTGAGCCTCTTTCAGTCATTTTTGTATTTACTTCCCTTCACTGGGCGACATCAATATGATAGATAATCATTGACTTCTGTTATGAATCTTCGGGTTCATTTATCATTTTGTCCCTCGGGTTTGCTAACCTTATCCCCGTTCTTTCAGAGTTCCCAGGCGGTTAAAACTTCAGCAAGAGCCACTTTGAAATTGTGGGTAGGCGGCTTCGCCCGTAACGTAAAGGCCAGGAAGCCCTACGTCCTCTCAGAAGATTATTGTAGACTTATCTACCCGAACGCAAAATCTTCGGCAGCAGTGCCTAGGCAAGTGGCGGCTCCTATAATTGCTGACATTGCGGAAACCGTAGAACTCAATCTCGTCCAGGATACAGACATCCCTGACGACCCGGACCCCATTGAAGACAATGTTACGGCTCTGACCTTAGACATAGAGCCCATGGTTTTTGACGAACCTGACACAGGTAAGGTTGTAAGTGAGGCAGGTGGGTCTGGCGCTAAGACCTCTCTTCTTAGCCCCTCTTTTTCTCCAACTTCTAATAATTCTTCCTTTCTTGGTTTTGAAGGGAACCACGAATCCTCCCCGAGATCGCTCTCGGTTCCTGCCAAGGTCAAATCTCAGAAAAGACCTTTAGTGAGGACTCGTCAGAATCCTACACTACCTGGATCATCGAAGCCCAAGAAGGCTCCCCTCCCCGGAGCTCCTAGTGACTCGACTAGCACTGCCCCTATGTCTCAGGACCCGGGAGTGCAGTCATCCCCCTTAATTACCACAACCAACCTCGACCCGGAGGCCCTCACGAATATGTTGTCGAGGGTCGTTACAGAGCAGATTAGTTCTATACTTTCTGCCGTCACCAGAAGACTAGATACCCTGGAAAGTGGACTGCCTCAACAACAGCAGTTCCTCATCCCGGACGCCTCAAAACTTCCACCCTTCACGAAGAACAACCCGTGGAAAATGGCGCTCCACTGTCCTTTCACGGACGGAATGTTGACCATCGAGGGTTTTGGGACCAGGCCCATTGAAGATTTTGAGTTCTTCCCTCCCGGTCTTCAATTTCCTTTCCCCGGCTTCGCCCGGCTTACGGAAGAGGCTCTTGTCCGACTAGATAAGGTCCCTAAAGAGACCGTTATCTTTCCGAAGGAACAGGCTCAGTCTGTTTGGGTTCGAACCTTAAATGAGTGGGGTTGTACAAACACCATGCTGACCCCCCACAAGAGTACTTACACCATGTTTCTTGTGGACGAACAGACCCCCACTCCTTGCGTCACCAAAATGGTTGAATTAGCCCTTCAGGCAGTGACCGAAGATAAGCCTTTGCCACAACTCCGGGAGACAGATCCTACATCTCTGCTGTTCCCATCAGATAATGAATGTTGGCTTAACATTCAATCGACATTCACTTCTGGTAAGCTATCCGCGGACTGTGCATCGACGCAATTCAGTGAACGCCTCCCAAGACTACCTGAAACCTTAATCCGACTCGAGTTCGAGTCCCGGTCTAGGTTTAGCCGGAGCCTCAACATCTCGACTATGGCGGAGATGTTTTCTCTTACTTATGACGAGGAACACTCTTTTAAAGTTATGACTAAAGCCACCCTGCAATCTTTGTTAGCAGACTGCTACGACTTCTTGGTGGCCAAAAGACGTTGCCGTAAGCATGTCTTATCTGAAGCCACTATCCGCCATGAGCCAAATAAGCTCATTAAAGCCTCTGCTTGGGGTCCGGACCTTTTCCCGGAGGACATGGTCAACTCGGTATTGAGCGAAGCTGCCAGAGTGAACCAGAGCCTCAAAGTCCGTTGGGGTCTCACTCCCAAACGGAAGTTCGAACAATCGAGCATTCACTCCCGGGGCAGAAAAAGGCTACGCCCTTATAGCTCTACCCAATTCCGCCAACCTATTCAAGTAGTCCAGTCGGCCCCGGTCTCTCAGGGCATCCAACCCTCCACCTCCAAGTCTCAGCCCCAAGTGAAGTATGTCCTCGTCCCTGAAAACCAAGTGGCTTCGAACTCGTTTACCTCTCCTGTTTATAACCCGGTCTATGAGTCCCGGTTTTCCTCCCAAGGATACCAACGAGGCAGGGGCCCCGGTTCGAGGGGTTCTTTTCAGAACAGAAGCAAAGGGAGATATTTCTCCCGTGGAAAAGGGTCACGTGGTGGCCGAGGCGGTAAAACCTCCAACTACTGACGGTCTTCAGGTAGGAGGGAGACTTTATGTGTTCCGGAGTCGCTGGAAATTCAGTCCTTGGGCCTTCAGCATAATCTCCAAGGGCCTGGGGTGGAGTTGGATAGAAGGGCCTCCTCCACCGAACAGATTCCATCAACCCTCGACACCGGACCTACTTTTGTTTACCCAAGATCTTCTTCGCAAGAACGCGATCAAGGAAACGAAATATCTGAAGTTTCAAGGTCGCTTATTCAGCGTTCCGAAGAAAGACTCCGACAGCCGAAGGGTCATCCTCGATCTGTCTCGACTAAACTTGTCCATTCAATGCGACAGGTTTCACATGCTTACCGTCTCGCAGGTGCGAACCTTGCTTCCCCGTGGGGCCGTCACCACCTCCATCGATCTTACCGATGCTTACTATCACGTTCCAATAGCGAGACACTTCCGCCCATTCCTAGGATTCAGACTGGACGACAAGGCTTACACGTTCAAAGTGATGCCTTTCGGGCTCAACATCGCGCCCAGAATCTTCACGAAACTGGCGGAATCGGTCATTCAGGAACTCCGATCCCACGGAATCCAAGTCGTCGCATACCTGGACGATTGGCTAATCTGGTCAGACAACGTCGAGGATTGTCTCAAGGCAACAAACAAGGTGATCCAATATCTTCAGTTTCTGGGATTCCAGATAAACTTCGGAAAGTCTCGTCTGACACCAAAGACCAAGTTTCAGTAGCTTGGATTACGGTGGGACCTACGTTCTCACACTCTGTCTCCCCAGGTCCAAGAGGATAGAGATTGTGAAAAATACCAAACGCTTTCTCGGGGAAAAGGTAACTTCCAGAAGGAACCAGGAGAGGATTCTAGGGTCCCTACAATTCGCTTCAGTGACAGACCTCCTTCTGAAAGCGAAACTGAAAGACATCAACCGAGTTTGGCGCTCCAGAGCGAACACCAAACGTCGGGACAAGAAGACACGCCTTCCTCCCATTCTTCGGAAGAGGCTTCTCCCATGGACAACCGCCAAGAGCCTATCAAAATCGGTTCCGTTGCAGTACCCCCCTCCAAGGATAGTCATCCACACGGATGCCTCCCTATCAGGTTGGGGAGGCTACTCCCAACACAGGAAAGTTCAGGGCCTTTGGTCCACAATGTTCCAGCAATTTCACATAAACGTCCTGGAGGCCATGGCTGTCTTACTAACCTTGAAACGTCTTTCCCCGGCCAAGAAACAACATCTGAGGATAGTCCTCGACAACGAAGTCATAGTCCGTTGTCTAAACAGAGGGGGCTCCAAGTCAGGTCCCATCAATCACGTGATGGTGGCAATCTTCTCCCTGGCGGCCTCAAACCAATGGCACCTATCCGCCGTTCATCTGGCTGGAGTTCGGAACGTTGTGGCAGACGCACTCTCCAGGACGGTACCGTTGGAGTCAGAATGGTCACTAGATCGCAAATCCTTTCAATGGATCCTCTTCCAAGTGCCGGATCTCCAGGTAGACCTCTTCGCGACGGAATCCAACCACAAGCTGAAATGTTATGTGGCCCCCAACCTGGACCCTCGGGCTTACGCCACGGATGCCATGTCTCTCGACTGGAACGCCTGGGAAAGGATTTACCTTTTCCCACCGGTGAACCTACTGATGAAAGTGCTGGACAAACTTCGAACCTTCAAAGGTCAAGTAGCCCTGGTGGCCCCCAATTGGCCCAAGAGCAATTGGTTTCCTCTTTTACTGGAGCTGAATCTCCACCCTCACCAGATTCCCAACCCGACTTTGACCCAGATAGTACAAACGTGCACTGTGTTCGCTTCCTCAAACATTCAGACCACCCTAACTTTATGGACTTCATGAAGTTTGCGGCACACAAAGGGGCTAACATAGACCCCCAGAATACTTTATTTTTAGAATCTGACAAGAGAGACTCCACTCTTCGTCAATATGACTCAGCGGTCAAAAAACTAGCAAAGTTTTTGAAAGATTCTAGTACTGACTTTATGACACTAAACCTAACGGTAACCTTTTTCAGAACCTTGTTTGAGTCGGGCTTAGCAGCCAACACTATTACTACCATCAAGTCTGCCTTGAAGAAGATTTTTCTAATCGGCTTTAATATAGATCTAACAGATTCATTGCTAGCTTCGATCCCAAGAGCCTGTGCCAGACTGAGACCATCTTCTCGTCCTAGCCCGATTTCCTGGTTTCTCAATGATGTTCTTAAACTAGCGTCAGAAACCGTCAACGATTCATGTGAGTATATCCCTCTACTCAGGAAAACTCTCTTTCTCGTGAGTTTGGCATCTGGCGCCAGGATTTCGGAATTAGCTGCCTTATCAAGGGATCCAGGCCACATAGAGTTCCTTCCGTCAGGAGAGGTCCTCCTCTCCCCAGACAAGGTCTTCTTGGCCAAAAATGAAGACCCTCAGAATAGATGGTCCTCCTGGAAAATCATCCCTCTCCTTCAGGATCCTTCCCTATGCCCGGTTACCACTCTAAAGTCCTTTCTATCAAGGACTTCCTATAAGACCTCGGGACCCTTGTTCATCAGGGAGCGGGGAGGGACTATAACTTTGAAAGGGATCAGACAACAGATCTTGTATTTTATTAAACAGGCCAATCCAGAGTCTTTTCCTCACGTCCACGACATTCGGGCGGTAGCGACCTCAATAAATTTTTTCCATCATATGAACTTTACAGATATCTCTAAATATACCGGATGGAAATCCCCCTCAGTGTTCAAGCGGCACTATCTTAAACAATTAGAGGCCCTTCAACTCGCTACCGTAGCTGCAGGGAGCGTGGTATCCCCCGGACAAATTCCTTCTAACTAATCCCTGAATCCTATATCTTCCACCTTCTTCCTCTTACCTGCCTCACTTACAGTTCCTACCTGAGTTCGGTTTGTTGTATCACACCCATGGGTGTTCCTAGTTCGTAACATTGCCATTTTATTATCATTGTTCAACTTATTCTTCCATACGAACTGTATTTCTTTAGTGTTCAAGTGTATGTAATTTGTTCCAGTGTTTGACCTTAATTGGTTTTGTTTTAAGTTAATGTTCTTTTGTCTTCCCTTCCTGGGATATTATACCTTATCATGCTGATGTTATTAAAGACGTCCGTCTTCTACGTTAACTTTTGATTAAACCACTGTTTGTTATGTTGATTTTTATTCGTTCCCGTATAGTTAATAAAGTTTGGGTTCGTTTTCTCTGGTACTATTTCACTGCGCGGCACAGGGATTGAGCCCAGAAAAGGGATTTTGACGAAGGAAAAATCTATTTCTGGGCGAGAGACCTGTGCCGCCCAGTGAACCCACCCTATTTGCTCCCCCCCTGTTCAGACCCCAAACTTAAGGGTGCTGTAAGGAGTGATGGGCAAGCGTGGGTTGAGTTAGTAGTACTGGTCTGCGAGGCAGGGGAGGTTGAACGGCACCTCACTATTGGGGGATTTCGAAGAGGAGAAGTCTAAATGGTACGAGACCTCTGGTATTTCGCCCCAGTCTATACCGACACCATTAGGTGAGCGAGCTAGTTCAACCTAGCATTCCTTTACATTTTTTCTCTGGTAATATTAGCAGTTATATTCCTTTGAAATGGTGCTTAAGGAGCATTTCACTGGGCGGCACAGGTCTCTCGCCCAGAAATAGATTTTTCCTTCGTCAAAATCCCTTTTCTCTTTCTCTTGAACGTAGCTTTTCTTATTACATAAAAAATCTGTCAATCTCTTTGCAGGATGATGGAAAAAAGTTCCACATTGGACCACAGACCTTTAAAGGTGGCTCTGTTTTGGGTTCTTGGAAGAATGGATGGGATTTTGAATATGCTCATTCTGGAACTGGAAGTCAGCGTGAGTCTGGTAATAATATTTATGCAATTTTTCTATTATTTTGGAATTCAGTCATAGCATAAATAAAGTGTGATATCTATTTTATGATGGTGATATTTCAGACTGCAAGGTTACAGAATTATTATTGATTTAATTTATGTTTTGTTAATTGTTATTTTCTCTTAGAAGACCAAAACCAGACAAAGTTTTTCCTTATTATTTTTACAGAGGATGCACCTCTCATCTTCCAAGAAGGAGACATCACAGCAGACATCTACAGAAGCAGTAAAAATATTATCGTCCAAATATGTAATTGTGTGGCAGTGAGACCCCATGGGCTATCCCAGGAGATGGCTCACAAGTACCCTTACTCCAACTCCTATTCGACGAGACGACCAATAGGGTCACTGAATAGGGCAGACATCGAAGACAGGGCTGAGCCCGGGACGATAGCCGTCTGTAGATCGGAGAGATCCTCGAGAGACCCAGTTGTTGTTAATATGTTTGGGCAGTTTTATATGGGTAAGAATGTGAAAAGTAATCGCCATAGCCAATTAATATTATCCACGACAGAGAACCAACTTGAATCAGGAAATAATCACGAACAATCTTCAGAAAGATACAAGAAATCCAGTAAAAGCGACGAACACTTGGTAAATGGTCTGCTAAAGGATACGCAAGAAAACCGCATTTTTTGGTTCCAGCAATGTTTGAGAGAATTAGCAGTCGTCTTACCAGGGATGGACTCACAGAGGATAATCTTCCCATACAAAATCGGTTGTGGTTTAGCAGGGGGCGACTGGGAAAAGGACTATTTTCCTGCTATACAAAAATTTGTGAGTGATATAGCAGAGTATAAGATAAAAGTTATCATTTTGAGGAGGTCATAGTAAGATTACATGAAAATGTTCTGTTCAATTACAATACTCATAAATGTTAGCCTAATCTTTTCATAAACATTTACAATCATTGGTATGTAAACTAAATCATATGCAACAAGATATAGTCTTGAATAAACTAGTATTGAAAATTTTGTTTGAAATCTTTAATGTACTATATTGACATATTTGAAGAATGTAGCCTTTATATATATATATATATATATATATATATATATATATATATATATATATATATATATATATATATATATATATAAAACACTTGAAAAAAAACCTCAAGCTCTGAGAATATTAAACAACTCCCAGACGGCAATATGTATGAACACTGAATATCCAAAGGTCTCTGAAGTTACACTCAAAACAAAAACTTGGTGATTACTTTAGATAAACTATTCTAAACCAACCTCTTACTTCAGTTCTAGTTAGGGTGGCCACTTTCAAATTCCCATAAAGAGGGAAAATCATTTTTTTTTTTTTTGCCAACACCAATTTTCTACCTAAATTGAACATGATTATTGAGGGGTTGAAATATATATATATATATATATATATATATATATATATATATATATATATATATATATATATATATATATATATATATATATATATATATATATATATATATATATATATATATATATATATATATATATATATATATATATATATATATATATATATATACATACAGTGATGCCTCAGGATACGAAATTAATCCGTTCAGGATGCGGTTTCGTATCCTGATATTTTCGTATCCTGAGTCGTGTTTTACATGTAAATAGCCTAAGCCGTTCCAAGCCTTATAAAAAGTCACCCTTTCTTTCATAAACACGCTAAACTGTAGTAATAAACATGCAATGTAGCCATTTCTATCATTCAATAATTAACACAACCGTTAAAAACAGCCTAATCCATTCCAGAAACCACTATGAGATTATTCAATAATATAGTTATAGCCAAGTTATCCCCCCCAAGCCCAAAGAAAACGGTCCGTTTTCTTTACTACTGTATAAAAGTTACGGTACTGTATGTACGTAAAGCATTTAGATCAGTGAAGGTGTATTGTTACCTGTACGTACACCTAAATTAATGATTGATACCTGTACACTCTGAAAAAAAGGTTACAGTTAATTAGTGTAACAAAAAAGTTGAAACTTACCTTTTGATTGAGACGATGTCCGATAGCGAAGTCGCGGCAGAGGAGGATGGCATAAGGCAGAAAACGTAACAAGTGACAGACTACGTACAGTAATTTACACACTTAACACATTAACACTTAAACTTTACGAAATAAAAAAATGGAAGAAATAATTAACACTTAACATTACGTATGGAAAACTATAAAATGAAAGAAAAAATTACTTTAACACTTAACGGTAACATAAAACTTAAAATTGAATTTTTTTTTTTTGCTCTTTTATAACTTTACGTTTTTCTTATTTTCTAAATCTCTTCTACTTCTTCATCACTTTCTTTTTTCTGTTTCTTTTCTTTACTTTCACCTTCTAATTCATCATCCCTTCCTCTTTTCTGTTTCTTTTCTTCACTTTCACCTTCGTCTTGGCCTACTAATACCGCTGGCCTCTTTATCCCTTTTACCCCCTAAGGACGTACTGGTACGTTTCACAAAACCCATCCCTTTACCCCCATGGACGTACCGGTACGTCCTTGCAAAAAAATGCTATAAAAATTTATTTTTTCATATTTTTGATAATTTTTTGAGAAAATTCAGGCATTTTCCAAGAGAATGAGACCAACCCGACCTCTCTATGACAAAAATTAAGGCTGTTAGAGCAATTTAAAAGAAATATACTGCAAAATGTGCTGGGGAAAAAATAACCCCTTGGGGGTTAAGGGTTGGAAATTTCCAAAGAGCCTGGGGGTAAAAGGGTTAATAAGAAACTATCCATTGAAGCTTGCTTCTGCCTACTTTTCAACACATTTCTAAAATGCGTTAGGCAAACGTAATATAATACACTACGTAACGTTATATACAGTCTATGTATAGTAAACACTAATACAGTACAGTGCACAGTAACGAATGTTTATTAACGATAACACGTGGCGTACGAATGTACTGTATATTAACACTAAGTCAAACAAGCGAAAGCACACAATGTCTGTTAACGATACCGCGGTCGGAACGAAAAGAGAGAGAGATGAACGCCCGTGCGTAGGCAAGCTGGGATAGTTGCCGACCAATAGGAAAGCAGGATCTTATGGCGTCAGCTAGCGTCTGAGTAGGGAGATAACCAATGGGTGAGCGGGAGGCTGTAAGTGAGTCTACCCAAGTTCAAAGTCAGGCGGCGCGCGCTTTTTAAAATTACTCTCGGCGAAGAGTTGGGATCTCGTAAGGTTTTCGTATCCTGAAATTTTATCCGTATCCTGGGGCATAAAAATCTTCGAATCACTTTTCGCATCCTGAATTTTTCGTAAGCAGAAACTTTCGTATCCAGAGGTATCACTGTATATATATATATATATATATATATATATATATATATATATATATATATATATATATATATATATATATATAAATGAGCGTTTATTTGTCAAATAGTATAAGAATGAAGAACTGAAATTAATTAATGCTCAATTTTATTATTGATGGGACAATTTGGTAAATAATAATAATAAAAATAATAAGGATAATAATAATAACTTGGGTGAAATAATTAACATTATTTTAGAAACTAAATAAAGGCATTACTGAATTATCAATATAACGTTTGAACTTGGTCCCTTTCCTTGCCATATTTAAGAGGTTTCTATTGACCAAAGAATTTTTGTACATAGCAGGGCATTCTCCTGTAAAGTTGTTACAAATTTGGAGCTCTGCTTTGACCGAGTCCACTTGCAGACGATTTCTCTCATTTGTCCAAGCTGAAGTCATCATAGAGAAAATTCGTTCTCTGTGAGAATTGCTGCATGGAATAGAGAAAATATAAGCATTCACCTTCTTCAGGATTGTTAAAGGGACCTCACATTTACTGAGCAGCTTTAGATAACGTTCCTCACTGTGGCTATCTTTCATCTCAGGAGTAATGATTATTGCCTCCACAATGCCATACTCTTCATAGAATTCATCCATATCTATTTCTTGAATGTTACAAGCCTTGACTGCGTCACAGAATTCTTCAAAAGGTATTGCTCTTGTTAGACCCAGTTTTGATACTTTATTATGAAAGTTGTCTGGAGAAAAGTCATACCTTTCCCTTAAGTACTTTATAGATCTTTCATAGAAAGCAATGAAGATTGTTTTACATTTCGTCGACAAATCTTCTATAAGTTGCCTAAGCTTGCTGTTTATTGCAAAGCCAATAAAAGATCATTTGCTCCTCTATCAAGTTTGCTTTTCAGTTCAGACACTAACTTGAATACTGAAGCTATGCTGAGTGCCTTGGCTTCTAGTTTTTCAATTGTGTCTGAGAATAATTTAAGAGTGTGACTAAGGAAGAAGAAATAGATCTCAGAGGATTCACAGGTATTTCCTTCATATCCAAAGCACTTCCATAGTACTTTAGGGCACTCCTCTTCACCTATGCTCTGGAAATAAGTTTTCAGGACTTCCCAACACTTAAGTATTCTATCAATAGCTGGCAAGAGAGAAAGCCATCTAGTCACAACATGCCGCAATAGATTGCAATTGGCCTCCACAAATTCACAGAATTCCGTTCAACTGCTGTTCTCTTAGCTGAAATGCTAAAATAGCTGTAAACTTTTAGCACAATATTTTCAACATCAATATCCATTTTAGCTGTAGCAAATTTTGTTGTATTGTGCAAAATATGAGCCAGACAACGTTCTTTTCAGCTGTTTTAATTTTATGATAAACACTGTTGTGTTTTCCATAGTTTACACTCATTATCAGCAGTGTATGCAGACACTTTATTCAGATCCAAACCTGAAGTCTCTGGTTTAGAAAATAGCTGATTTGCTATGGCCTCGGATGAATCATTGCTATCACTGTAAAAGACAAGTAACACATGGTGCACTCCCTTCTCAAAATGAAAGGATCTCAAAAGTATTGGATAAAACTTTGTTGCACCTTTGTTTAAAGCACCAGTTGTTATTGAAAAAGGCAATCCATGTTCTTTGGTGTACTCCAAATATGTTTCTACAGAATACGGTGCTAGAATATTTTCACACAAAAAGCTTTTGTTTTAGTTTTCCCACATGTTACTCCCTTCTCAATCAATGAGTCATTATAAATTTCTTTTTGGGCTCAAGCCATGGCGTCCTGATGGAAGGTTCCTTTTTGGTAGCTTCCTTGGGTATATAACTACCAGATATTCCCAGAGAATTTAACCACAGGTTATCACAGAATTCTAACTTCTGGAGCGAGTATCCTAAAGGTTTCCCTTTTAAGACATCGTATATCAACAGGGGACGCATGTATTAACGCGCCACATAGCTATCTGCACCCCACATAGAGTTAACACTTCGATGTGTAGGGGCGGAGAATAGCTGGGGAGCCGTTCCACAGCTAATCTCGTCCGTGGCTACTTTTGGTACTCGAGACGTAAACAAACGGGCGCCATTGCTAAATGACGTCACGTCCGTCCTCATCCTTCGCTTAGTAGCTTGCCTTACTAGACGGATTTTTCCCTGTGCTTATCTTATCGACTTGCATCTTAGCCATGTCTCTACCCTCGGCCTCGCCTTCTTCTGGAAAGTTGAGTACAAGGTTCCAGTATTGTTTAAATAAGCTCTGACCGTAAAGTAACTTTTACTTTTCGAGATATTTTATGTTTTTTGGCAGAGCTGTGCTACTACTGGACCCGCCATTTTATGGCGTCGCTGTTGTTTTGCATGCCTTATTTAGCTAGCCTCAACAGCTTTTTCCGGCCTCATTAACTAATCGATACTATTAGTTATTTAGTCTTCATAGCTAGGAACTTTATATATCGTGTTTTGACGCTCTTTTTTGGTCACCGACTGACCCCATACCAGTTCGCTAGTCTAGCCCCTAGGCCAGAGTGCCTATCATCAGTGTTCATGCATGATATATTACAGTGATCCTAGGTTTAGTTATGAAGATAGTGGCATTATTTTATGATACTGTTTACTGTGATGCAAGTGTTTTCGCCTTCAGGGACCATATAGGGGATAGGTTTGACAGTGTGCCTCTCTAACCTAACCTACTTGTAGGCCCCCTATATGCTCCCTTCACCCCCTGGTAGGGCATTCCCTCTGCGTAGCCTTGCTCCCCCTACCACGTAAGGGGATCAAGCTCATACCAGAGTACTTATCGCTTCTCTGTCCTCCCTAAGGGAATGATCCCCCCTTAGGGTTGCGTCCGAGAATGAGGAACGGCCTGCCCTTCCTCTATTGCTGAGGCTAGGTTACCTGACCTTCCCTGCAATGCGATACGTCTTCCATCCTTCCTGGTTCAGGGTGTTACATCCCTGCTCTAGGTTAGGCTTGGGGGGAGTTAGTTCTGTGCCTTGCTGAAACGGTACCCATGCACCGTTCTCAGACAGGCTGCCTACCTTAGGCTAGGGAGCGTCCTCCCTCCCTTGGTGGCCGCTTTGGTACAGAGCCTCTCCTATAGAAGACCCTTCTTCTTCTCCCCTCCCCACCTATCTCTTGTATGGCCTAGCCTATACTTAGGTTAGTCTATACCCATCTGTCCCCTGTCCTACAACTCCTCCTTAGGGTGGAGTGATAGGGCTACCTTGAGTCCCTGTGTGCAGTCCGCTCTGGTACAGATACCCTTCATAGTGTCCTATGGGGTTAGCCACTGGATGTGTTTTGTCCGCAGGGGTTCTCCCCCCCCCTCTTGGGTGTTCCCTAGCCCTCCCTTGGGCTACACTGGCTCCCGGCTGCCTGCCGACCCTGCCACTGGGTGATAGGGCTAGCCTCTATCATGGGTACACCCATTCAGGTGGGATGCCTTGGGGTTCGTGTCCGTACCCCTACATCCCTCCTTCTGTCTCTTTCACTGTCCTGGTGCCGGTCCCTTGCCGCCTCTACTGTCGGTGATACCGACCTCCCCCCTTGGTGACACATTCCTTGCCCCCCGGGCCGTCAGTCCTCTGTGTGCCGGAGGGCTGCCGCCTCCCGTCGGCGTACAGCCGATAGCCTTCCCTCATACCTCATAGCTTCGGTCGTCCGTCCATCGGACCGGCCCCCGGAGTGCCGGCATCCATTGCCGGCAGTCCGGTTCTGCTATAGCCCATCCTTGTCCCTGTCACCGAGCCGGCGGAGCCGCCGCCTCCCGCCGGCGTGCCGCCGTTGTACCGGCGGCCGCCATCCTGGCATTACTCCTGACTTCTAAATTTGTCTTCCATAATGCCAGAAACTCTGCTGGAGCGGCCTCCGGCGTGCCGCCGGTCTGCCGGAGCATTCCGGAAGCGTCAAAGCGACTTGCACCCCTTCTCCTAGCTATCAACTCATGCTGATAGCTTACATTGCAAACAAATGGTTTGACTACATAAATAGATAGGTATTGTCTTATCGTTCTATTAGTAGCCATGCTGTCTTCTTGCATATCACAAATTTCCAGCATGCTGTGTGTATCTTAGCACGGCTGGTTGCCGGAAACCGTTACCCTATGGGATCTTCTACATTCCCAATTCAATGGTCTGAGTGGTCTCAGTCCCAGATTTATATCCTTGGCAATTCCTACTAGAATTCCCCCTGCCTCCCTGGCAATCTATGAAAAATTCTGCCTTGTGCCCTTGGTCACAAACAAATTGCCTATGGATAAGGTTACGGTAACCAGCCGGGCGGGTTACACGGAGTATGTGTCTATCTCATTCATTTCCCGCTCCACTCTCAAAACATCACAATGTTTATATCACTTAAAATAAAGTTAAAAATTAACCCTTTAATATTTAACTTTAGAATATAAGTCATTAATATGACTCCCCCATACTCACGTTCTCTTTCTCTTACAGGAGGAGTACGTGAAGTGCGACCACGGCTTCTGTGGAGTGAAGCGCCCGCACTTCTATGGGCACACGGCGTGTAGGACCCACGCCCCTTGCGCCAACAAGAAAGGCGATCTGAAGTTTTGGGACCCGCAGAACTGTACGGTCTGCAAGGACCGCCTGGTCGAGGCGTTCAATAATCCTCCCTCAGCGGAGGTTAGGGACGCTTCTCGAGAGAAGCTACGCAAGTGGGTGCGTGGCTTCCAGAAGAACGCCACTGGACCATACCTTGCCTCCGAAGACTTGAGGGCCTTGCTTTTCCCGTAGGCATCCCCAGACTCTGTGGTCCCCAAGGATCAGATCCCCACCGTCCAGATAACGGTGGAACCCGATGTAATCATGGCCCAGTCCATGCACGAGTGCCGCCTGGATGCCGACAACGTGGAACGTATGTCGGAAGTGTCGGAGAACACGGAGAGGAACCTCATGGCCGAAGAACTGGACTATGAGGAAGACCAAGTGGAATACACCGAGTCAGAGCAGGAGGTCGCTCCGCCTTCCTCCCCCACACCGACTCCTACACTGACGGATGTATCACTCCCGTCTACCTCCGCTACCCCGGACCCCATCCCATCCAGCGCCCAGGAGATGTTCCGAATGCTCGAAGCTCTCATGGACAAGAAACTCCGTGAGACACACGAATACATCAGGACCATGGGAAGTTCGAAGCAGCCGAAAAGGATTTCGGTTAAGGACATCCCGGCATGCTCGGACACCAACCCCTGGAGGTATGCCGAGCACATGCCAATTACAACGGGCAGGATCTTCATCAGTGAGAAGGTCGGCTCGGTTGCCCTGGAAGAAGTGGAATTCTTCCCGAATTTTGAGGCTTATCCGGACTGTTACGTCCGATTTCGATCCGAACCTGCCTCTAAAGAGGAGACTGAACCGAAGGAGGTGATCGTGTTCGATCTCCCGAAGGCCCAGGCTATGCTGGCCAATACTGTCAAAAGTAGGGGTTTTACCTGCTCAAAACTTCCGGCGTTGAGCAAGAAGCACCCTACCTACGTCGCACCAGACGATGCGATCCTCCCCTTCACGGAAAAGGCCTTCGCTGCGGTACACAAGGCAGTGGAAGAAGGAAAACCTTGCCCTGCACTGGAGGAGTGCAGACCCTTCTCCCTGATTACTCCCCCCGATGTTCGACACTGGAAAGATGTCCAGCATACCTTCGTGGTAGGGAAACTAGAACCTGACGTTGCTGGACGTCAGTTTAACGAAGACCTCCCGAAACTTAATGACCATCTCCTTCGTCGGGAACATGACACGAAGGAAAGGCTCGCCGCATCCATGTCCCTCCAGGTACAGCTCGACGTCATGGCCGGTGACACTAGAGTCCCCGACTACTACATGGTGCTCGCCAAAACGCATTTGGTGACTGTAGTTAAAGACCTGTACAGCTTCATGAAGGCTCGTAGAGCCTGTCGTGAATTCGTGTTCTCCAGTGCCACAGTGAGACACGAACCCCGGAGGCTGATTTCCTCCAACATCTGGGGTAAGCACCTCTTTCCCTCTTCCCTTGTGAAAGAGATCATCGACAAGGCCGCCACGGAGAACAGGGACCTTCTCCACAAGTGGGGCATGTCGAAGAAGAGGAAATCCTCTCAGGACGACGGCCCTCAGCCTAAGAGGAAATCCTCCAAGCCGAAACCCCAGCAACGTCAACAGAGACGGCAGTTTCCGGGATCCGCTACTCCCCAAGTGGCCGCTCAGCCACAGCAGACCTTTCAGGTGGTCACCCAACCGGTCTTGTCACAGTCGCCGGTTTTCACCCCTGCTTTCGAGCAACAGACGACTACCTTTCGTCCCAAAGGTAGAGGCTCAAACAGAGGTGCAGGCAGAGACGCATCTCGCCGTCCCTCCAGAGGCAGAGGAGGAAGGGGAGCTAGCGGCCGAGGCAGTAAACCCTCGGGACACCAGAAGCAATGAATTGCTTCCGGTGGGAGGAAGACTCCGCCAATTCCAGGATCGTTGGACCTTCGATCCCTGGGCACACAGCATCGTCAAGAAGGGTCTAGGCTGGAGTTGGACTCAACCACCCCCAACCTTCCAGCAATTCTTCCAACAATCAACCCCCCTTCTGGAAGAATATGTCCTAGATCTCTTGAACAAGAAGGTGATAAGGAGGTTAAAGTCAACCAGGTTCCAAGGGAGACTGTTTTGCGTCCCCAAGAAGGACTCCGACAAGCTCAGAGTCATTCTAGACTTATCCCCCCTCAACAAGTTCATAGCGAACAACAAGTTCAAGATGCTGACTCTTCAACAGATAAGGACCCTTCTGCCTCAAGGTTCCTACACGGTCTCCATAGACCTGGCGGATGCCTACTGGCACGATCCAATGAACCACCACGCTTCCTCCTACCTAGGATTTTGACTCCAAAGGAAAAGCTACGCCTTCAGGGCCATGCCCTTCGGCCTCAACGTGGCCCCTTGAATCTTCACAAAGCTGGCAGACGCCATCGTTCAACAGCTTCGCCTCCGAGGTGTCCAGGTGATGGCTTACCTCGACGACTGGCTGGTCTGGGCTCCATCGCCCGAGGATTGTTTAAGATCCTGCAACAAAGTTACCCAGTTCCTAGAACACCTGGGATTCCAGATAAACGCGAAGAAATCTCGCCTCTCTCCAGCTCAGAAGTTCCAATGGTTAGGAATCCAGTGGAACCTTCAGTCACACCGCCTTTCCATCCCCCAGAAGAAAAGGAAGGAAATAGCAGGGTCTGTCAAGCGACTGCTGAAATCCAAACGGATCTCAAGACGTCAGCAGGAACGAGTTCTAGGCTCTCTACAGTTCGCCTCAGTGACAAACCCAGTGTTACGTGCACAGCTAAAGGATGCCGCGGGAGTCTGGAGACTTTCCGCATCCATCGCTCGAAGAGACCCCAAGAGACGGCTCCCAAACAGACTTCGGTTACTCCTAAAGCCGTGGTCGGAAGCAAAGGCCCTGAAAAGGTCCATCCCTCTTCAACACCCACCTTCCATCACTCAACATCCACACGGACGCTTCGCTGGAGGGTTGGGGAGGTCACTCCCAGCAAAGAAAGGTTCAAGGAACATGGTCTCCCCTATTCAAGACGTTTCACATCAACATCTTGGAGGCCATGGCGGTCCTTCTAACTCTGAAGAAACTCTCCCCGCCTCCCTCGATCCATATTCGTCTAACCCTAGACAACTCGGTGGTAGTTCGATGTCTCAATCGCCAAGGCTCAAGATCGCCCCAGATAAATCAGGTGCTTCTGACAATCTTCCGTCTGGCAGAGAAGAAGAAATGGCACCTGTCTGCAGTTCACCTACAAGGATTCCGCAACGTGACGGCGGACGCTCTATCTCGGACAAGCCCGATAGAGTCGGAATGGTCTCTAGACGCAAGATCCTTCTCCTTCATCTCTCACCAAGTCCCAGAACTTCAGATCGATCTCTTCGCAACGAGCGACAACAATCAACTTCCTCGATATGTGGCCCCGTACGAGGACCCCAAGGCAGAAGCAGTGGACGCCATGTCACTGGATTGGAACAGATGGTCCAAAATCTACCTGTTCCCTCCCACCAACCTTCTACTGAAAGTCCTCTCCAAACTGAGAACCTTCAAAGGAACAGCGGCCCTAGTGGCTCTCAAGTGGCCCCGGAGCAACTGGTACCCCCTAGTCCTGGAGCTACAACCCACGCTGATCCCTCTTCCGGGCCCAGTTCTCTCCCAGCAAGTACAGAAGTTGACTGTCTTCGCTTCATCATTGAAAGTCAGGGACCTTCATCTCATGATTTTCTCTCCCTAGCCGTGAAGAAAAGGTTTGGGATATCGAAGAAGAGTCTAGACTTCCTCGAGGAATACAAGACCGAATCCACACGACGGCAATACGAATCATCCTGGAGAAAATGGGTCTCATTCGTCAAGGCAAAAAATCCTACTGAAATCACCATCGATTTTTGCATGTCCTTCTTCATCCACCTTCATGGACAAGGCTTGGCAGCCAACACGATTTCTACTTGCAAATCGGCCTTGACTAGACCACTAATGTACGCCTTCCAGATTGATCTGTCCAGCGACATCTTCAATAAACTGCCGAAGGCATGCGCTCGTCTACGCCCAGCACCCCCACCAAAACCGATCTCCTGGTCCCTGGACAAGGTGCTCCATTTTGCCTCCAACTTGGACAATGATTCGTGCCCTCTCAAGGATCTGACTCAAAAGGTTATTTTTCTTTTTGCTCTTGCCTCAGGAGCCCGAGTCAGCGAAATAGTGGCATTATCAAGGGACGAGGGTCACATTCTGTTTACAGATTCAGGAGACCTTACCCTCTTCCTGGATCCGACGTTTCTCGCCAAAAACGAACTACCCACCCAAAGATGGGGCCCTTGGAGAATCTGCCCCCTGAAAGAAGATGCCTCTCTATGTCCAGTAGAGAGCCTCGAGGTCTATCTTCGTAGAACTTCTGACTTTGGTGGAGGCCAACTCTTCAAAGGAGAAACATCGGACAGCGACCTGTCACTGAAACAACTAAGAGCGAAAATCACCTACTTCATTCGCAGAGCGGATCCTGACAGTACACCCGCAGGTCACGATCCTAGAAAAGTTGCATCGTCTCTGAATTTCTTTCAGAGTATGGATTTCGAAAGACTTAAGAGTTTCACAGGCTGGAAATCCTCGCGTGTTTTCTTCAAACATTATAGGAAACAAGTGCATGAAGTCAAACATTTTGTGGTAGCCGCAGGTAGTGTTATGAAACCTGCACCGAACTCTGCATAGAACAGTGAGTTACTTGGGACTCTAACTCCTCGGGTGCCTATGTTGACCCTCGCGTGATACGTAGTGATTTCAAAGACACTTAGTGTTTTTTCATAAACTGTTCTTCTCCCAGGTGAAATGTCATAGTCGTCACATGAGTGCCGCATGCCTAGAGCATGATGTGTTTTCTTTTTAAAGACTGACGTTCCTCTGGAACGAGTGCCTACTAATAATTTGAAATTCTCTTTCAGATTCAAGAGCAAGTCTTTCATTACTATGTACATTATAATTTGTTGTAAATTACCTTTACATATCTATTGCATTTAATTACCATATTCTGCAATTGTGAAATAAAATTTCTATTTTATTACTTGTGCGTCTCAATCCGCTCCTACTTATACTATGAAATACATGACTGTCATAGTTTTATTATCCCCTTCCTCTTATATACGATGAAGATTCTAAGGATTGAATCCTTATTATATACTCACCTCTGCAATGTAATATTCCTACCCGAATACTTAATTACATCATGCCTTCGAGACCAGACGATTCTCTCTCTGCACATACAGTGCCTAACCACCACTTGTCTGCTATTGAGAATGTTCCTATATGAATACCAACCATTCAGTCTTGTCTCCGAGTTCTTCATGTTCTCCCAGCAAGGTGGGTAGCCCTTCGATGACCACTTTGACCTTCAGCATGGTCCGTTGGAACTTCACTGCCAGGGGGGCAGGAAGTTTTCTTCCCTACGGTTCCTCTATTGAGATTACTATGCTATCCTGTTCAAAGCCCTCGGCACTTACACTACAAGGGGAAAATCTACCACGATACATTGATTCTCTGGTATTCTTCCATCAGGACGCCATGGCTTGAGCCCAAAAAACGGATTTTGAGCGAAGCGAAAAATCTATTTTTGGGTGAGATAGCCATGGCGTCCTGATGGACCCTCCCTGCTACTTCGTCCAGTTTTTTCAGGTCCCACCCTGTCCTGCTGTATCATGGTGATCGGCAAGCAACTGGCTTCAGGATGAGGACGGACGTGACGTCATCTAGCAATGGCGCCCGTTTGTTTACGTCTCGAGTACCAAAAGTAGCCACAGACGAGATTAGCTGTGGAACGGCTCCCCAGCTATTCTCCGCCCCCACACATCGAAGTGTTAACTCTATGTTGGGTGCAGATAGCTATGTGGCGCGTTAATACATGCGTCCCCTGTTGATATACGATGTCTTAAAAGGGAAACCTTTAGGATACTCGCTCCAGAAGTTAGAATTCTGTGATATCCTGTGGTTAAATTCTCTGGGAATATCTAGTAGTTATATACCCAAGGAAGCTACCAAAAAGGAACCTTCCATCAGGACGCCATGGCTATCTCACCCAAAAATAGATTTTTCGCTTCGCTCAAAATCCGTTTTGTCAACTTTTACTCCACAATCAACACTTCTGTAAGATTGATGATGCATCACAGCACGATACACAATTCTGCAGCCGTTATTTTATCATCTTGAGATGATCGAGATGGACAGAAATATGATAATACTGATGATGTGCCAGTACTATGAGTGTTAGTTTATGTTTATCTGAGGCTGCATGCCGTTCAACTGCAATTTTTTTCCGTGCCACCGATATCCATATCACAAAGGGATACTGTGCAAACTGCATAATAATCACCTTTTCTGCTTTTAGAAATAAATCCAGATTTTGTGGTCCATTCATGGTTAAATGTAGTCTTTACTTTTAGCATTTCTTTAGGGTATTCAATAAAGTGACAAATAGTCAACCAAATCTCACTTTCACATTCAGCAGAATGACATCTCTGATGCAACGTGTGCCGTGGGATGATATTGGTAAGCGTTACTGATATCTTGATATGTCTATTTTGACCATCAGTTCTTACTGTTTTAGTATGTATATATACAGTAGGGTCCCGAATTATGCGTGTTCGAATTATACGATTCCCCTTTTATGCGACCTCTATTTTTCAAAAATAAATTTTCTGTATCTGCGAAACTGTTCAAAGTCTGCGAGTCAAGCACTATAAAATGTATCAAATCTATTGTCTTTCTAAGCATATTGGTAGTAGCCCTAAATACGGTGATTTATAATAAATTTTACAAAACAATATTAACATTACATCTTATTAACATAATTTCATAATGAATAGCCTTTTTAAGGATAAAATTCCACATCAACAATGAAATCAACTGTTAACTGTGCGAGTCCAGCTGACAAAATGTAAACAGAATTGTGGTTACGTTCTCGGCAATCATTATCTTTCTCCAACCTTACGATAATTGTAATGGTAGTGTTAATGATGGTATATTAAAGCATTATTTTTGTTTAGTACAGTATATATAAAAGCCTTATTTTTCCCTCCGGGCGTTCAAGGTTTTCACGAGTAGACTGGGTTCGTTTATCGGCAGTGAATAGCCTAAACTACGGTAACGAGTCGGCAATATTTTGTCATATTTTAAACAGTACACATTTGATTTGCAAAGATTAGTTTGCTAGAGTAAACGGTAAAATAAAAATCTCTCTCTCTCTCTCTCGAGAGAGAGAGAGAGAGAGAGAGAGAGAGAGAGAGAAATATGATGGCAGAAATCCTCTCTCTCTCTCTCTCTCTCTCTTTCTATCTCTCTCTCTCTCTCTCTCTCTCTCTCTCTCTCTCTCTCTCTCTCTCTCTCTCTCTCTAATTTCTGCCATCAAATCTCTCTCTCTCTCTCTCTTTCTATCTCTCTCTCTCTCTCTCTCTCTCTCTAATTTCTGCCATCAAATCTCTCTCTCTCTCTCTCTCTTTCTCTCTCTCTCTCTCTCCGTAAGAAATAAAACCCTAGTTAACATATGGCAACTTGAGTTTAAGAATGAAATTAACATGACAATTGTTAGTTGTGGCGATCAATTCCTCGCTTCAGGAGGTACTCGAAACAAAAACACGGCACTCGATTACAACAGCCGATTCTCTCTCTCTCTCTCTCTCTCTCTCTCTCTCTCTCTCTCTCTCTCTCTCTCTCTCTCTCTCTCTCGTTATACAATACTTACAAATAGATTAAGAAACCAAAATCTGGTTTTCTTAAAGTGTCAATTAAATACAAAACAAAAAAATTATACCGTGTATACATCCATTTCAATCATAGCTTAAAATACGGTATCTGATTTCGTCAGCAAACCACTATTTTTTAGGAAACACCATTCTATTCCAGAAAATTTTTACTCTTTAAATAGTCAATTGCGCTATAATAAAACATGTACTTGGGTTTTTAAATTTCGGGTGTGTTTTAAAAATCGAGTATTGCTGACTTCTTTTTGTTTTACTTTTGGCTGTGATTAGATCAGCTGATGTCTAGCTTCCGCTCCCACGAATATGCGTGTACGAATACTTTAACAAAGAATTGTTTACACCATTTCTTAATTTATTCAAACCATCAATACAGTTAATAGTACATAAGGACCAATGTGTTATAAACTATATTTATTGTTTAGTACATTTAAAACCATCTCTCTCTCTCTCTCTCTCTCTCTCTCTCACATCGAATGTAATAGCGGTAACCTAATTGTTCGATGACTTTAAAAATAGGCGTAGTACTTTCTTCTTTTACCATTTTTGCATATGGTTTTCCTAACTGAAGTTAGGAAAAGTATTTTGGATATGGAAAGGACAATTATCTTTCGTAACAGTTTAGAATTACCGTAAATTATCATTCTGTCATTAGCGGCAGTTTGCTATTGTGGATTAAACGCATAAGGAAAAAAAAGGTTTCCAGCTTTGCTACGAATTTAGGAATTTATATGGATACGGTAAGTAAAATATTTGTAATAACATAATGTTTACTAAATGTTTGTAATATCATTAGTTATCACTTTGATCATGTGTGTTTAATGCATTCGTTTGTTTATTATGATCGAAGATGGAGCGTAAACAAATGGAAGGTTTCCGTTTCAGGCGGCGTCATAAAGAAAAACATTATATAAATGGCATTCACTTCATTTATTTGGAAGTTCTTAGAAAAAAAATTAAGTAGAGCATTGGTAATAACAAAATCAACATATAATCAATATTGGTAAAATTGCTGTGGATGCAAAAACTAACCTAAACACAGATGTGTAAATGCGTCTGTTTCTTCGTTATGATCAGAGATAAACGTAAACAAAACATTGGTTGTCGTTTTCTATTGTGCTTTTTGGCGTGTTTAGGAAACGCATGATATAAAATCGCCTTTACTGTATTTTGATAATTTTGGATTTTCAATCATACAACAAAAGCTAGTCTATAAAGTGATGGTTTTGCTATTCACCAGTTGTCTTAAACAATAGATATGACAAACATTAAAATTTGTCTGTATTTTGGGTCGTGTTATAACGGGAAATATACAGTGCTTACACCCATCCTGGTTGCAATTTTAACCATTTTTTAAGTTATTAGAACTTTAAAGTATATTAAATGTTTGATTTATTTATAAGAACAATTTGATATTATAAAGAAATACAATACAGTACAAAGAAAGTACAGTGATACCTCGGTAGTCGAACGACTCTATACTCGAACAATTCGGAGTTCGACCAAAATTTTCGAGAAATTTTTGCTGCGGTGCTCGACCAAAAATTCGGTACTCGACCAGCCGAACACGTGACGACCGCATGGGCTTTGTGATGATCGCGCCATCTCGGCCACTCTCGCTTGTTCGGGAAGCATCAGTTCTCTCGAGAGCGTCACTCAGACAACGCGCGATCAGCATTCGTTGTGATTTAGTGATTTTCAGTGCTTTTAATTGCTTTTTTAGCTTTCATAATGAGTCCCAAGAAAGTAATGAGTGTTAAGGGGAAGGAGAAGAGGAAAACAGTGCGAACAACGATCGAGTTGAAGAAGGAAATTATAGCGAAATATGAGAATGGTGTACGAGTGTCCGATTTAGCGGTAGAATACGGAATGGCGAAGTCGACCATTTCTACGTTTTTAAAGCATAAAGAAATGATTAAGAAGGCGAATGTTGCAACGGGAGTTACGGCGGTAACTAAGCAAAGGCCACAAGTGATTGAGGAGATGGAAAAGTTGCTTTTAATATTTATTAAAGAAAAACAGTTGGCCGGGGAAAGTGTTAGTGAAGCGTTCATTTGTGAAAAAGCGTTGCATATCTATGAAGAATTAGTGAAGAAAAGTCCGAGTACCAGTGAAAGTGATTCATTTACATTTAAAGCGAGCAGGGGTTGGTTTGAAAAGTTTCGTAATAGAACAGGTATTCATCGTGTTACTAGGCATGGGGAGGCAGCTAGTTCGGATCAAATTGCAGCCGATAAATACGTGGGGGAATTCGATCGGTACATAAATGAACAAAATTTGATCGCACAACAAGTCTTTAATTGTGATGAGACTGGGTTATTTTGGAAGAAAATGCCAGCCAATACGTACATTACCAAGGACGAGACGAAGATGCCAGGTCACAAGCCAATGAAAGATAGGCTAACATTGTTGCTGTGTGCAAATGCAAGTGGCGATTGCAAGATCAAACCCTTGTTAGTGTACCACTCGGACAACCCCCGGGTGTTCAAACGAAATAATATTTGTAAAAGTGCACTACCAGTTATGTGGCGCTCGAACACTAAATCTTGGGTCACAAGACAATTCTTTACTGAGTGGATAAACGAAGTGTTTGCCCCCCAGGTTAAGGCTTACCTCATTGAAAAGAGCTTGCCAATGAAATGTCTTCTGGTTATGGACAATGCTCCTGCACATCCTCCAGGTCTCGAGGATGACTTGAAAGAAGAATACAGCTTTATCAAAATCAAATTCTTGCCCCCCAATACTACTCCCATACTCCAGCCCATGGACCAACAGGTCATTTCAAACTTCAAAAAACTCTATACCAAGGCCCTTTTCAGAAAGTGTTTTGAAGTGACCAGTGACACGAAGTTGACCCTAAAGGAATTCTGGAAGGAACACTTCAGCATCCTCAACTCTGTTAACATGATTGACCAAGCTTGGCGAGGTGTGACCTATAGGACATTGAACTCTGCCTGGCGTAAGCTGTGGCCATCATGTGTCACAGAGAGGGAGTTTGAAGGTTTCCAACCAGAGGCGGGTCCAAGCACTGCTACCCCTGTAATTTCTGATGACACTGATGTCGTTGAGGAAATTGTTGTCATGGGCAGGAGTTTGGGGCTTGAGGTCGACAAGGATGATATTGATGAGCTTGTAGAAAGCCATTCTACCGAGTTGACTGTGGAGGAATTGTTGCACCTGCAACAACAACAGCAGCAGGATCTGATTGTGGAGCAGGAATCTTCAGAAGAGGATGAGGTAAGGGAGGATGTTCCAAGTTCTCTCATCAATGAAATTTGTTCCAAGTGGGCAGATGTGCAGGCTTTTGCTGAAAAATACCACCCAGAAATTGCAGTAGCAAACCGGGCAGTGCATATGTTTAATGATAGTGTCATGTATCATTTTCGAAGAATACTGCAGAGGAGGAAGAAACAATTAACAATAGACCAGTTTTTCACAAAAGAAAAGAAAGCTGCTACATCAAAGCCTGTTTCTCCTCCAAAGAAGAGACAAAGAAGAGAAGAAACCCCTGAAATAGATCTGCCCACCCTTTCATTGGAGAGAGAAACAACTCCTGAAGGAGAACTACCCCGCCACATCATGGAAGGGGACTCTCCTTCCAAGCAGTAACCTCCCCCTTCCATCCTCTCCACATCCATCCCTGTATGCCATCGAACCGCTGCTCAAAGGTATGTTCACTACAGTACAGAAAATGGTTTAAAATTGTTTTATTTTAGTACAGTAAATGGTTTAAAATTGTTTTATAGGATTTTCTGACCAATTTCATACACATTTAGATAATTATTGTTGTTTAGGTACACGTTTTATTAATATTTTGGGCCTGTTCGAGTGCTTGGGAACGGAATAGAATATATACCATTATTTCTTATGGGGAAAAAAAATTCGGTACTCGAACAAATCGGAGGTCGAACACGGATCTCGAACGGATTATGGTCGAGTACCGAGGTATCACTGTAATGGAAAAGGGTAGTAAACACGTTTGAATAAGCAAGTTGCCGGTTGCCATAGCCAAATGTAATTATTTCTTTTAGTTGTGTTTCGAAATCTGCGATTTTCCATTTATACGAGGTCATTCATCGACCAAATTCTCGCATAATTCAGGACCCTACTGTGTGTATGTATATATATACAGTGAACCCTCGTTTATCGCGGTAGATAGGTTCCAGTCGCGGCCGCGATAGGTGAAAATCCGCGAAGTAGTGACACCATATTTACCTATTTATTCAACATGTATATTCAGACTTTTAAAACCTTCCCTTGTACGTAGTACTGTTAACAAACTACCCTTTAATGTACAGAACACTTAATGCATGTACTACAGTACCCTAAACTAAAACAGGCACATATATTAAAGGTGATTTTATATCATGCATTTCCTAAACATGCTAAAAAGCACGATAAAAAAAGGCAACCAATGTTTTGTTTACATTTATCTCTGATCATAATGTAGAAACAAACTGGAGGTAGAGCTTTGCTTATTACCCAGACATATTTCCCATACTTTTCCCTTAGAACTACATCACATCTTCCTACTTTAGATATATATATATATGTATATATATATATATATATATATATATATATATATATATATATATATATATATATATATATATGTGTGTGTGTATATATATATATATATATATATATATATATATATATATATATATATATATATATATATATATATATATATATATATATATATATATTTATATGTATACACATATACATACCTACATATATACATAAATACATGCATACATATATATATATATATATATATATATATATATATTACTGTATATTTATGGGTTATGGAAAAAATCCGCGAAGTGGTGAATCCGCGATGGTCGAACCGCGAAGTAGCGAGGGTTCACTGTATATATATATATATATATATATATATATATATATATATATATATATGTATATATATATATATATATGTATATATATATGTATATATATATATATATATATGTATATATATATGTATATATATATATATATATGTATATATATATGTATATATATATATATATGTATATATATATGTATATATGTATATATATATATATATATATATATATATATATGTATATATATGTATATATATGTATATGTATATATATGTATATATATATATATATATATATATATGTATATATATATATATATATATATATATATATATATATATATATATATATGTATATATATGTATATATATATATATATATGTATATATATGTATATATATATATATATATGTATATATATGTATATGTATATATATGTATATATATATATATATATATATATATATATATATATATATATATATATATATATATATATATATATATACAGGTATTGCTCGACTTACGACCGAGATAGGGACTGAGAGATGAGTCGTAAGTCGAGTTGGCCGTATGTCAAACTAGAAAAGTGAAGTTTCCGTAGATTTATTTTGACTGAGAGATGAGTCGTAAGTCGAGTTGGCCGTATGTCGAACTAGAAAGTTTAGTTTCCGTAGATTTATTTTGATACGTTATGATTCGGCAATCATCTGGATCATATTTTGTCAATATTTTCTTACTGTCTATCATTATTCCATTTTCTTGTTTTATAGGATATCATATGCTCTATAAATGTATTATTGTATTCTATTCATCAATTTTGGAAGAATTTTACAATCGAGTACTGAAAATTTTGTTTACCTTTGGTTATGATCAGCTGATCTGAAAGTGCCGCTACCTACCGTATCAAAATATGGCGTACATACGTATGGCATATTTTTTTTTTATCATTTCTTAACTTATTAGAAATATCTTCATGATGAATATTAAATCAACGTCAATATGTTACAGGTAATCAGTTTCCATACAGTTCGTCTAATCATTAGGTATAATGCGAAACCGTTGTAGCCAAAGACTATAGCTCTTTCTGTGTGTGTGTGTGGGTGCTCGCTCTCGCAATCGCATACGGGTAGTTCATTTTTAAAGCTTCACACAGTATTGTAGTTCAATATTAAGCCTTTATATTTCATTAGACATTACTGTGTTTAATTGTCTTATATTAAAGAACGTTTATATTTTATTTTTCAATTTCTTGAGCATATCAATAATCAACAAATACTTTTAATTTACTTTCGGTTGGCATCAGCTGATCTCAAGGTCACGCTGCCGTATTACTATTATGAGCATATATATAGTGCGAATAACACTGATTTATATAATTTCTTGACATTCGAAATATCTTCATAATGCATATTACATCAGCGCCAATATGTTATAGGGTATCACATTTTCCATACAGTTCGTTTATAGACCTTATTATTATTTATAAAAGGAATACGCTCTCTCTCTCTCTCTCTCTCTGTGCATTTTGTTTTTAATTCAGCTGTATCTTCATATTTTTTTTTTAAATTATTAAAAAATTCTATATATCATTATTCGATGTTTCGATTATGGGAATAGTAACGCATCGGAAGGAAATCACTAGATTTGCCTCTCGCCTTCCGCCAGAAATATGACGTCATCAGACTTTTTTTTCTTAAATTTACGGTAAGTTGTACTAATCTTATAACTAATGATACAGACCACTAAAACACTTGATATCGTTACTGGGTGTTTCGATGATGGGAATGCTGTAATAAGATTACTCGGTAACAATGAAAGGAAATCATTCGGTTTGTCAGCGCGCTTCCGCCAGATACATGACGTCACAAGTCACGTGACATACAGTAATCTCTACGAAGCATGACTTGCAAAATATGTAAATTCATTTTCTTTGTTTCTCGCAAGAAATGAAAAGAAAATACTAACTTAACAAACAAAAGTATTTTTTTATAATGTAAAAGGAAATATATTATTTTCAAGAAAATATTTGCCCTAATAGTATATTTTCTTTAGATAAACATCGATCCATTATCAGAGATTAAAAAAGTAGCGTACAGTCAAATTTATGCTATGTAGTACTCATGACAACCGATACACATCCTCAAAATACTTTGTATCATTATTTAATATATCGATAAAGGAAATACTAATATGAATCGTTAGCCTATTGGAAGGAAATCACTGTATTGCCCTGACGCTTTCCGCCGGTGATGTGACGTCACCAGACATAATATGAACTCGACAGATATTGAAACTTTTCTTAATGTATTTCTAACTGAAAATAAATATTGAATATTAACAATAAAAGAAAATAATAATTTACCAAGATAAATCAGTTTATATGTATACAAGAAAATAGATTATTTTCAAGGAATTATTCGTCCTATTTCCGATAAACTTATGACGTCATCACCCTGAAAGAAAATGGTCGTAAAGTTGAATAGTCGCATGTCGCATAGGTTGTAAGTCGAGCAATACCTATTTCGATAGAAAAACGTTACTTTACGGTTAGAGCTAAATTATACAGTATAAGCAGTAAATACTCAACTTTCCAGAGACAGAAGAAGCTGAAGATTACGACATGGTTGCAGTAAATAGCGAAACAACTGGGAAAAACACCTGGTCAAAGACGCTACTACGAAAGGAATGGAGTTGGCGGGCAGTGATGACGTCAGCAAGATGGCCGGCGTATATGACGTATTCCGAGTACCCATAACAGTAACGGAGGAGGAGAACTTTGTAACAGCTCCTCCCATATCTTGCCACTAATTCCCCCCTTGAAGCATAAATGCTATGTGGGGTGCAGATAGCTATACGGCGTGTCAAGAATACGTCCCGTTATTATGCGATATCCTAAAGGGCAACCTTAAGGGTACTCTCGCCAGAAGTTAGAATTCTGGAAACCTTTAGTTTAATTCTCTGGGAATATCCACTTGTGTCATATATACCCTTAGGAAGCTACTAAAGGAACCTTCCATCAGGACTACATGGCCTGAGCCCAAAAATAGGGTTGTCGCCGGGGCGGCACTCAGAGGGAGAAGGGAATACGTACCCTTAAATCTCCACAGGAAACGAGTATCGAGTTATATAATAATTCTAGGAGATATCTATCTCCTTATGAATTGATAAAACGATATACGAAGGTAAACCGGGAACATGTATGAAAGTATACTAAAGCGCACAGGCTAGCTAGCCTAGCGCAGGTTGCGACTCCGGTTACCCATATCACCGAAACTCTTAACGTATACAATCGATAGGAAGAGGAAATATATGCAATTATATGTATATATCTTTACAAGTATAATGTGCCTAAATAGCTTATATTTTATTAATGCTATTACCAATAGGAATGTAGACTTATATCATGCATGACAGTAAACTGAAGCGAGTAGGCTAGGAAGCCTAGTGCGGGCGAGGTTCGGTTACCTAAATCGCCGAAACTCTAAAGAATACAATCAACATAATATAACATCCTAGTAATTACTTAATTGAATAGCTTCAAAAATATACTTTCTATTACAACCGGGAAAGTCGTTCGTCTAACTAAATAACACATACGTTATGAACGACAGCGCCCATGGCGCCTCCGGTGATCGGCTAAGCTCCAAACACTTAAAATTACTCTAATTTCACTGTGAAACAGGAGCTAAAAATTATACACTGTAAAGAATAAATACTCAACTTTCCGGAGACAGAAGCTGGAGATTGCATAGTTAAATACGTAAAATCGAGCACAAACGTTAGAGCCATAGGGAAAACCACTGTGCGAAACCACTACGAATATAGGAATAGGCGCCATCTAGATACTCAATATTAGTACAGGTGGAAGAGTACCTTGATAACAGCTCCCCTTCTATTTTTGCCACTTTCCCCCTCGAAGGGAAAACGCTATTCGGGGTGAGGATTGCTATGTGTCGTATCAAGATATACATCCTCTGATATTATGCGATATCCTTAAAAGAAATTTTAAGGATATTTGCACCAGGAGTTAGAATTCTGGAGACCTAACGGTTAATTCTCTGGGAATATCACTGAAGTCAAATATCCCTTAGAAAGCTAACTATAGGAACCTTCCATCAGGATGACATGGCTTGAGCCCAAAAAATAACTTTGTATTTAAATGAACATGTTTAATCCTTGCATATGGAATTCCATCGGGTCCAGGGGCTGTATCGTTACAAGTAGCAAGTGCGGAATCATATTCCCTTTCAGTAAACGGAGAATTATATGAGTCTTCCCTTCCTGTTGCAAAATTTTAAATTCTCTTTTCTTCAATGCTCCTATATTGGTGACCAAGAGCTGCTACACACTTGCAAGATACATATGAGAAATGATCAGCCAGGGGATTGCTAACATCATTTGCTTTAGTCACATACTGACTGTTCACTTTCAGCACTGGTGGTGGGTTTGGGGTAAATTTGCTGGCAATCTTCTTTATTTTCCTCCATACATAAGATGGTGGTGTTCTGCTGTTAATGGAGGAAACAAATGACACCCAAGACTGGCGTCTAGCTTCTTTCATGGCACGACGGAACTGTGCTCTACACTTTTTGTATGTTATCAAATTTTCATCAGTATGGCGTCTATGTAATCTAGTCAGAGATTTTCGGGTTGCTCTGTACAAGACTGTTAATTATGAAGACCACCACGGGACTGGTCGTCGTTTGAATAATCCCGTGGTTTTGGGAATTAAATTGATTCCTGCTGTATGGAGAGTTCCATTCAGAAGGTCTATGGCATCATCAATACTTTCAAACTGTTCTGCACTCCCTTCGATTTCACTTAGCTCACAAAATTTAACCCAGTCTGCCTTGTCAAGATTCCATCGTGGTGATCTTTGCAAAGGCGGACCCTTGTTGGTGTTTATAATGATTGGTGCATGATCACTAGTATGCCAATCATCTTATGTCCTCCAATCGAAATCAACAAGGCAGTTAGAGCTTGCAATTGAAAGGTCAATGCATGAAAAGGTACCTGTCTGAACATGGAAGTGTGTGGGATCTCCTGTATTAAGGAGTCCCACATCCTCATTCTCCACAATTGATGAGATAATATTGCCCCTTGTGTTTGCCACAACATCACCCCATAAAGGATGTCTACCATTCATATCTCCCAGTAAGAGAAAAGGTTGAGGGAGTTGTTGAATGACCTCTACTAAATCATCACATAAAATACTATCATTTTGAGGTAAGTACAGAGAGCATATTGTATATTTTCTCCCTATATCGATTTATACAACCACTGCCTGCAGGGGTGTACGAATAGAAAGAGGTATTTGGGGAACATCTTGACGAACGTACATGAGACTTCCGCCATGACTCCCTGCTTGTTGATTATATGGTGTTCTATAGCTAACATACTCTCAAGGACTAGGAGTGTTAGCATCAAGCTTACTTTCCTGTAGACATACAATTATGGAGGAATTTTCATGAATTAGGATCTTAAGTTCTTCATATTTTGGCCCTTAAACCCTGGCAATTTCATTGCAAAATGTAGGAGAAAAGTACAGATTATTTCTGGAAGACATCTTGGATGAGGTCTTCCCATTAACAGTTTTTAATCTAACATTATTACCTGTAGGTTTCTTCAGAGATGGTCTTGATATGTTGGCTTTTACGTTTGTACTTTTCTTTGTGTCATTCTGATCTATTTGTTGAGGCGGATGGTGTACCTCAACTTGAATTTCTGATTTATTCAGTTTATCTTCTGGTTCATTAGAAACATCAAATTTATTTCATGTCATAACTTTAATGTTTCTAATGGAGGGGGGTGAGAAAGATGGAGGTCTCTCTCTTTTACGATTAAAAGATGGTGGGTTTCTAGGTTTTTGCACCTTTCCCACTACAGGTGCATCAGTTGAGTTGGTTTTAAGTGGAACCACCATTAAATCAGGCAAGGACATGGCCCGTGAGAGGTTTGTACTAGTTTTTGTAATGGGGAACGAGGGTTGTACAGAAATGGGCAATGCCTTAGTGTTAATACGCTGTGGTAAAGCCTCTGGAGGTAATATACTTACCTCGTTATTTGATATTTTATCAGGTGGTATATCTTTTTTTTCCAGAACTATTGGCAGTACTAGGTGGGTTTGATTTTAATGCCTTAGCATAGGTATTTGATTTATTTAATAGTCTTTTGGCATGTCCCACACTTATATGTTCCAAACTAGATTTGTTAAGGGCAGCTTCTTCCAACTTACACCGCTCGCAGCTCTTGTCTGTGGATTTATGATTCAAGTTGCAATTTAAACCCCTCTCTCCAAGTGCACATTCTCCATGGTAAGATTTGGAGCAAATACCACATATTTTCTCATTTTTACAAACCTTAGATGTGTGTCCAAATTTAAAACAATTAAAACACTGCAGTGGCTTCTGCTAGAATGGTTGTACTTTAATTATTTCGTTTTCAATAGTAATATGGAATGGTACATCAGCATTCTGGAATGTAAGAATTATCATTGATGTACCTGGGACTTTGTGAACTTTCCACACATTTAGTGGATACATGGCCAGTATCTCCTCCTCTGTAAATTTATACAGATCTCTGTTAAAAATAACCCCCTCCCGTAGCTAAAATTTAGGTGGGGTTTGACATCTAACTAAGGTCATCATTACTTGTTTTCATGTTGGACTGTATTACAGACTGTGTACTTACTTGATTTGGCATGGATAAGGAAACTATTTTTTCCAAAACGAGATATATCGCCTGGTGCAATAGGTCCTACTTTTTTCTGAATTAATTTGCATATTTTAAAATAATTCCTTGTAACCCCCTTTGATTCAGCTATAAGCCACATCGGTGGTTTTGGCTTTCTCTGGGAGGGCATAACTAAATCTGCGTCTTTTTCCAACCAGTCGGCAGGCCTATACACATCCAAATCTTTTGGTACCTTATCGCAGAGAGCAGCCGCGACATTCAAGTTATTAATTTTAATATTTTTCAAGTTACTTATTGCACTAAATGCTTTGTCCTAACTACTGTAAGATATCCATGAATCCCATTTTTCAGCTTCAAGTTTCATCCTTATTTCTTTTATACATCCATAGCATTCAAATGCTTTATATAGATCATCGTAGTTTGTCTCTATTGGAATTTGGGTAACATGAAGGATTCGAAGTTTCCCTGTGTTACCCAAATTACTCGATTTTGGAATATTAGTAGAATGGTCCTTTCCGTTCCGAGGTCATCAACAGAACTTTCCTTATTCTAATTATTAGAGGTTGTCAACAGTTTTTTTTTTGGGGGGGTCAGCATATCCAGGGGAGGGGAAGTCAGTGTTTGAAGGGTCCATAGTTGAGTAGGATTTTCTTCGTTTTTTTTTTCTTTCTTTTTTTGGTTTACCTGCTTTAGAATTTTAAGAGAGTATCATACATTGGAAAGGAAATTTGCATTCTCCACTATCGGCACAATGAGAGTATACTTTCCAGATGGTCCACTCCATACCCTACCTGAAGGATAGCACTAAAACAGATATGGAAGCACAGGTGTAAGCTAAACCCGCCTGTTAGGACTTAGACCGAGGAAATATGGAATCATCCTCCCCATATCTGTAATGATGGGCTTCCGGCCAGAAGCCAAGAGTCACCCCAATACTCTCATATATAGCTTTGAATGCAAATACCTCCCAACCGTGATCCCTTCTCCCATTCATCTAAGCAGGCAGTAATAACGAATGTGGAAATGTCCACGCCATTTGAATAAAATAAAAATAAATGAACAAATAAAATAGATATTATAAACAGTATATGCATACATCTACATATATATATATATATATATATATATATATATATATATATATATATATATATATATATATAAACTTAAGAGAAATAATACTCAGAGTAAGGACAGCAAGACACAAGAAAGTTGATAAAATTAGGAGAAGGTCGAAGTAATATTGAGCAGAAGGAATAGAGGAAAGGGAGAGAAATTTAGATTAGAACTTGGGGAGCAATTTCCCCAATTTTAAGAGCCCTCTTGCCCGTCACAATTCTTCAACAATATGAAGAAACCACATGACTGCATCAAGGCATTCTCTCATTAAGAGGGTGCTCTCCATAGAGTTTGAGCCAGTTACCCGTAGGGGGTAATACAGCCGTCTATGGGACGGGTAGCTCTAGACTGAAGATCTTCCCCTGATCCGGAAGACAGGTCTTTCCCAGTGTGAAACTCGACTGAAAGAGAGATGTACTCTATGGATCTCCCTCAACGTCTCTCGCTTATGGCGAAAAACCAAGTAACATCCTATTTTGTTCCAGGCAGCTTGAACCTCAGATCCAAGCCCTCCACCTGGGAACCCACCGCTTGATATCAAAACTGTAACACAGGTAATTACCTTGAGGAAAGTGGTTACCTAGCCCCAAGGGTATAGCACACTGGGTCAGACACTCATCTTTGTTTTTCTTTTTCAAGCCAGTGATTATTTTGAGGCCATACCTCAGGAAAACAATGGAGTTTGCTCCTTAGGTTCAGCATGCCTCGCTAACCCTAAGAAGGTCAAAAGAGGTTGTAAGGATATTGTTTGTGACGGAGACTCAGGTCCTAATCCAGTCACAGAATCTTTCTTCTTCTCCTCATAGACATGACCAGAGCTCTGTGCGTTTTAGGGAGAATCCGTTCATAACGTTTTCAAGCACAAACCATGCCATTGGTAGGTTGAAAATATGTGTTCATTGCCTCACCCCACCTACTAGACGTGATCCACAGAAGACCTGTCACGTTTCTCTATAACTCCTGTGGTCCATTGCACTCTCGAGCTTCTCCTTTGGGACACAAACCGTGTCATTGGTAGGGGGGATACATGTCTAATCTTCACCTCTCCCTACCCACAAGTCTTGTGGGTAGGGAGAGGTGAAGACCTGATACGTTTTCTCTATCACTTCTGTGGTGGTGACACAATAAGTGGTTTAATAATACCTGGGGCTCCTGGTTGGACAAGTAGCAGAAAGTTGAAGTCATCGGCTACCCGAGGTAAGACTGGGCTGAATGAAAGTATGCCTGGCTCTTTTACTTTCATCATCTTCCCCCCTTTTGAGGAATAGCGCCATGGGTACCTTTGCAAAGCTGGCTTCAACTTCTGCAGGTAATTACTACTTCACTTATGTAACCATGTATGTTTTACATATACTCGGACATGTCCCCAGTGCCTCCTGCGAGGTAGGCCTTAGGAATTTCTTTTTGTTTGGAAGGCTCCTATTTTAACTTGGAGCATCTTCTTACCTAGACGTTTATATGACATCTCTCACAACTACGTTAGTTGCTCAGGCCGCTATCATACTCACTGGTATTGATATGCGAGGTTCAAGGTTTCCCTTGATTACAGTCTAATACTGTAGTAGGGAAACCCGGGTCCTTTGTTCCCATACTAACAAACCTTCCGCTATTTATTTGGATGACTCACTCTTAGAAGTCATTCTAAGAGTGAGTCATCCAAATAAATAGCAGGAGGTTTGTTAGTATGGGAACAAATGACAAATTCAGAGATGATTTGTATTTTTCCCTAACTAATACAGACCTGTAGCTATTTATATATATTGGCCACCATCACCTGTCCCCTAGCAAGTCCTGCCTGCAAGCAAAAAGTGACGTGGTTCACTGAACTGTGAGTAGATATAGGTGGCTTGGTAGCCTTCCGCCAACCCCCCCTACCTACCCACTGTAGTGGTTAGGTAGGGTTGCCACCTCGTACTTGAAATCTAATGGCTGCCTTCCAGCTACCGTAAGAAGTAACATCCAAATAAATAGCTACTGCAAAGGTTTGTATTAGTTAAGGAAAAATACTAATCAGCGAATTTGTCGTATTGATACCCTGACCTCAAATTCTACTCCTAATTTACCCTATATTTACATCTTTTTAACAAAATTACTTTAATAAAAAAATACCAGTAACTGTTAAATAAATAAAAACAAAACATAATATATTGGCCATTTAATTTATCTACTCACTGACGGAGCTCGCAATATTTGAATTTCCTGACTAACCAGGGTGCACTATAGCAGTCATTTAGGGCACGATGAAGGAATTTGTGCAGCTTTTTAAGTATGCATGATAGTAATAATACGCTAAAGCAGAGGGTTAAGTGTACATACACTTTTAGTACATTATTTATATTTGTTCATTATGATGTGATAATCCTTAAAATTGGAGTCCAAATTATGTTAAGGTTGGTAGAACATTAAAAATACTTGAGTAGTTTTGCCTTTGCTTCATAACTTTGGATATACTGTACTGTTATGTACATTTACAGAAAGCCCCTAGTTCAAAATTATCAAATCTAAAATTCCAAATACTGTACCTGACTGAATTTTCTTTTTTATTCTTTTAATAATCCACAATATATTTTTTTTTCAGGTGCAGAATAAATTGGTTCTCATCATACCAATTCTACAATTATCATTGTCTCCAACTGAGAACATGTTCCCTTAAAAGTTTCTACCCTTTGTTTCAAATAATGTTTATAAGAGGCAGTTGGAAGATAATAATGTTCTATTCTTAGTGGAGTATGAGTGATAAAAAGGGTAAAAGTATCAATAATCTGGTACTTATATAAATTCAATTGTTTATTCAATCTTAATTTAATCCCAACTTGAAGGATGACTGATGAAATTTTATACAAATTCATGAGGGATTTTTCAAGATAAATTGTTTGTACGAATCAAGCTTAAAATCCACAAAAAAAATCTTTAGTCACATGAACACAATTCTTAAATCTTAAATTTCACTTCTGCTAAATTCTAAAAGAAGTGATATTTACAACCTCAAAAATAGGATCATGGTTCGTTATATGAAAAAGCTTTCTATAGATTGCTTAAAATGCACACTACTCCATTTTCAAGGCTTTTAATCAGTGACACAATATACAGTACTTTGAATAAAAAAAAATATTCCCTTCATACAAATTATTTTTTTTTTGCAAATATTGAGTTACCAAAAGGTTCCACAAACTTCAAGACAAAAATAAATACTCAAATTGATTTCACTATACTGTACAGTAAAGCAATGACAAAATGAATGACCACTACACTTACTCAAATCTAAAGCTTCACTGTTTGAAGTATTAAATTCTAATAGGGCCGAGAACACATGAAACTTTTGTAAAATAATCTATAAATATACTGTACCTGTATGTATTCAACCAAATTTCATAACAGTATAGTACATAGATTATTTCATCTGTCTAATAATAATAATAATAATAATAATAATAATAATAATAATAATAATAAAATCTGAAAATCAGATCTCAGTGTGAAAACTATTTTACTTAGATACTTTTGAATTCCATTATAATACAATTGAAACATACATGCACATAATTTCTTTAATTACAAGACTGGAATCAACTACAATTTACAACTAATGAAATTATAGTTAAAGTTGAGATGTAGCAACAGCTTTATCCATCACTGGGAGGAGTACTGTATTTGTTTTGTCACCAGTGAATTAGAGAGAAAAATATAATTGTCTAGGTTACCAAGACTTTATACAACTCAAGATATGAGCATAAGAGAAAGCAATATAAAGACTTACACGGTATGCCTATCATATCTCCATAATTTCTCATAAAGGCTATCTTAATTACAGTAACCATAAATATAAGAACTGTACTATAACACTATTTCAAGTTCTATATACACTAAGTGCTGAAATAAGTCTTCATACTACTGTATAATGGTAAAACAAATTAAGGTAATACTATCCCCTGCCTTTCATCTCCACTTTTCTGTTAGAAGCAATTAGTGCAAAACACTTCTATAAATGCTATTGCATCCACTTACCATAAAAATAAAGACTATAATTGTCTAACACTTAGGAATCAACGTTTAACGAGAAAATACTGAAGAAATAAAAAAATATAAAAGTAACAATAAAAACGATATCTTTCTCCAATTCAGCAAGTGTTCCTTTACAAGAACAATAATATTACCTGATATTTCTAAAGTACATATGATATAACATCTATGATTTAAAAAAAAAAATTCTAAGTGTTTCACATTCCAATGAATCTTGCAAATTAATATGTACTGGACTATATACTTCCCTACAGTGTGCAAATAAGTACAGTATAATTCATAATCAAAAACTAAAAATAATGTTGCACAAACAGCACATATTTCTTCAACTTTAAATTACGTATATCACATGAAAATTTACAATTAAATTATACTGATCAAAAAGCAGTTTACTTGAATGAAAAAAACACTAAAATAGGACAACTATGGCAACTTTGAACAAAAACAAAACAAAAAAAGGACAAGAGGGCACGAAATGCTTCCTCCGCCTACCTTAGTACAGTAAAAGGCTGCCACCATTTAACAAACATGAATAAAACTCATGATAACGGAACACATATCTAAGAAGTACGTTGTAGTTCTTAGATATTAAGTAAAACCATCTTATGGGGTAATAGATCCTATGAAATTACAAATACAATATTTACAATTTGTTACTTATTCACCTCAAGCTAGCAATCTAGGAATGTAGAATAAACTCATTTCTTTCCATCTTGAGCCTGAAAAGAAATTTAAGAGGTTGTCAGTTAAAGAACACAAAACCTAAATAAAACTTAAGTTTTCACCATAAAAACAAACTTTTTCTTACACCCTTCATTTGTGTATTTGCCAACAGCAGCCGTCCCAAATTCTTAGTCTATGTCCAACATACATAGGTACTATATAGTAATACTGTTATTATTGTCATTAATATATATATATATATATATATATATATATATATATATAAATGGAATAACATTTTTCAGACGAATAAAATGTAGTAATAAATATGCTCTACTTATACAGAACTAATCCATGCCAAATCAGAGCCTACCCTTGGTTATTAAATGCAAATGCAAATACCAAGTCTTTAGATTTCTCTGGACAAAAATATAGAATTGCACCAAATAATTAATTGATTTGGAGTTCTCTGGCATCCTGACATCAAAGGTTGCTGAAGCTGATATTGTTTGTTATAATTAAAGAATAAAAGAATATTCAATTTAAAACCATAAAAGTGAAGATGTCCTTATAAAATCTAAATAGCTTTCTGAAGGCTTGCTTCTGAAATCTAAAAATACTGCTACCATAGAACAACACATCCAGCCCAAGAATCTTGGGAAGGATAAACCTGTCATCCTCACCTCGAGCCTCAAACAGATATCTATTGCTTACGGTGCTGTAAGTGGGGTATTCGGTCAACAAATGCTGCACTATCATAGGTACCCAACAGTCATTACAGTATGGCTGGTGTTGGCCCGTCATCAGAAACTTGTGTCTCAACCCAGTGTGACCAATGCAAAGATGACAAAGAGTAGTCTCCCACTTGTGGGACATCATGCTATACCTTCAAGGAGATTTATTTGAAGTTCTCTGGCATCCTGACATCGAAGGTCATTGACGCCGATATAGTTTATTATGAATAATGATTAAAATAATATTCAATTAAAACAAGAGAAGTAAATATGTTATAAAAGTCAAATAGCATTAAGAAGACCTCCTGACATAAATTTAAAAATGCCACTAGAAGTAAATATGTTATAAAAGTTAAATAGCATTAAGAAGACCTGCTTCTGATATAAATTTAAAAATGCCACTAGCATCGTATAACACATCATGTCAAATGTCAAAAGATCTTGGCAAGGATGAACCCGCCATCTTCACCATGAGCCTCAAACAGATATCTATTTCTTTCAGTGCTAAAAGTGGGACATTCAATCAACAATTGTCTCACCGTCAAGGGTATCAAACAGTCGTCGCAATATGGTTGGTGTTGGCCAGCCAGTAGAAACTCGTGTGTCATTCGAGTGTGACCAATGCGGAGACGACAAAGAGTAGTCTCCCATTTTCGGGGCATCCCATTATACAGTACCTCCAAGAGGATATACCAATCAATATTTCTCTCATTTTATTTTCGCTTAAAACTATTCCAATGCTGTTGCCAATTATTATAAATAGAATTCTTAACTGCTGGTAAAAAATCATTACAAAAAATGGGAGACCACCTTGGAAGCAATTTGGCTACAGCACTCTTTGCCAGCGAATCTGCCTCTTCATTTCCAGACACACCTATGTGTGTCGGAACCCAGCAGAATCGAACTGTTATACCTTTCAGGCCAATGATTAATAGCCACTCTAAAATCTTTAAAACTAAAGGGTTACTAGAATCAAAACCTTCTAAAGCTTGAAGGACATTTCTTGAATCACTATAAATGGTAAAATTGCCCCCCCCCCCTTTCAACGCTATTTTCTCAAGAGCGGTTAGTATGCCATATAATTCAGCAGTAAATATGGAAGATATTGGAGGAAGTGCCCCTCTACAGTCAAAAGAACTACTATATACTCCAAATCCAATGCCAGCATCAGATTTGGAGCCATCAGTATATACACAAGTTGATTCCTTATGTTCTTCAACATGTTCCATAAAAAGAGACCTAGCTTCTAATTCAGTCATGTTTTTTTAACACCAATAAAATATTTACAGCAAGATATCTGTGGTGATTTCCATGGAGGGGTTGATGGTATCTTAAATGGAAGTACCTTACCTCTAATTTCATCAAAACTGTTTAATAACTGTTTAACTCGAAAGCCATAAGATTGAGGAGATTTTGGGTACAACTCAAAGTATGTTGAGTTCCTTACAAGGCTTGCAGTTTGAAAAGCTAAAGAGTTGGGGAGTCTTTGTGACCTAAACCAATACCGAATAATGGAAGACATGCGGTTATGGTCTAGAGGTAACTCTCCAGCATCAACAATGACACTTGGGATAGGTGAGGTTCTAAACGCTCCTGTGGACAATCTTATACCAGCATGATGTATTGAATCTCATATCTTTAATCGGCTTGGGGTGGCTGAGGAGTATATTTAACACCATTAATTAATTTTGGAAAAAATTAAGGCCTTGTATAATTTTAAAATAGTTTTTTGGGCTCAAGCCATGTCGTCCTGATGGAAGGTCCCTCCGGCAGCTTCCTACTGTATAATATTTCTTCAGGTGATATTACAAGAGAATTACCGTCAGGTATCACAGGGTTCTAACCCCCGGAACGACTATCCTAAGATATCGTGTATAATCAGGGACGTATCTGTAGATAACCATAGATATCTGCACCCCTAATAGACTTAACCCAGTCTAGGAATCTAAGGAGAAGGATAGGTGAGGAGCCGTTACAAATCCTCTCCCCTCATAGTACTGTTCGTCTCTGATGAAGCCACTCCTTTGTTCGCAGCGTTCCTACTTTGTACGTAGTTTTTCAAGTGCGCCTTTTTCAGCTCTTTTTGGAGTAATTCCTCGCATGATGGCTTCCTCTTTGTCAGCTAAGTTGAGAACCCTCTTTTTTTACAGTTTGAATTAGCTATAACTGTTTTAGATCCCCTTGGGGAGTGTTTATTTAACTTTTTAGGCGAAGAGGGAACCAGGCGCTCCGCGTCCAGCTAGCCATTGGGTGCCATGTCGCGTACCCGACCGCCCTTTTATTTCGTGTTCACTTAGTCTTATTTTACTAGTATCACGTTAGCTAGCCTTATTTTAGTATTAGGATGCCTTGGGCTCTGTTTTGTGAATACATTTACCATGCATTAATGTAATTAAGTTTAAGCTTTTAGAGTGTTGGTCCCAGCTAGTCTAGCCTAAAGAGTGGTAAAGTTTTAGTTGGAGATGGACTTTCCGATGGCGATCAGGTCTTTCTTACTGGACTCGTTGGCAGCGGCCATTTTACCCTTAGAGTTATACTAGTTTACTGAGCCCCTATGCCCGCCTGCCTTTGATCCCCCGGTTTTTTCGACCTATTAGGCTTGGCCTAGCCCTCGTCGGCGAATCCGTTGGTCTGCCATGCTGCATTCCCTCGTGATCTCCCATGCTAGGTCTGCGCAGTCCATTGGAGCTCCCCTTTGCGAAGGGTGATCTCAACATGTTGGTGCGCCGACTTACCTGTACTGCCGTTACCTCCTAGCCTCTGAGATTTCTCGATCGACCTGCGGCATCTTATTTTTATTTCATTCTGGCTTCGCCGTTTCTGATGGCGTGGGATTCCTAGGATTCAGGGTGCGGCGGCCCAGAGTGTCTCTGTCTAGAGAGTCTTCCTTGTTGGAATAACCCTCGGATTGAATCTAGATTTCTTTCTGAGCCTGACTTCCTTGCCGTCGCCTCTGTTCTGGGGATTGTTAAGGAATGCTCATATGGTGCATGGTATAGCTACCGCGTGCCGTCACTTCTCTTTATATCGTAGCCTTTCTGGGACTGATATTGCATGAATTTTATCATTATACTGCTGTGTATTTGAATTTGTTGATTGTGGGGTTGGTTACCTTTGGGATTTGACCCTCCATGGCCATCAGCATGCTTCTCTCTGAGGGGTAAGCTATCAGACTGACGGCAGTGCTGGTACCTAACGGCTTTGCCGCCACCTATCGGCACACTATCCTATAGTACCTGTACCGGCGATGCGTCACTACTTACGGCAGTGCTGCCACTGGAGACACTGCCTTCACCTATGGCACGGTGTTTTCTGCTGAAACCCTTGCCGGTTATCTCCGCCGTCCCTAGGCACCATTGCCCCTGAAGGCATTGCTGTTACTGGTTGATTGATTGATTGAAAGTTTTCTGGCATCCTGACATCCAAGGTCTTTGACGCCGATAGCATTTATTATATATGAAACATAAAAGAGAATTCAATTAAAACCATAAAAGTTAAGATGTCATTATAAAAGTTAAATAGTTTTCAGAAGACCTACTTCTGAAATAAATCTAAAAATGCCACTTGCATAGTAGGACACATCATGTCCAAGAATCTTGGCAAGTATGAACCTGCCATCCTCACCTCGAGCCTCAAACATATATCTATTTCTTAAGTTATTATAATTAGGGCATTCTGTCAACAAATGCCTCACTGTTAAAGGTACTCAACAGTTGTCGCAATACGGTTGGTGTTGGCCCTTCAGAAGAAACTTGTGTGTCAACCGAGTGTGACCAATACGGAGACGACTCTTTCGGGCCATCACGTCATACCTCCAAGGAGATATGACATTTGTTACTTCTCTCATTTTATTGCCATCTAGATTATCCTAGTGCTGTTGCCATTTATTAAAAAACAATTTCTTGATGGTAGGTGGGAAATCATTACAGGGAATGGGATACCTTCTTGGTAGCAACTAGGATGCCACATTCTTCGCCAGTAAATCTGCTTTCTCATTCCCAGATACACCTACATGTGCTGGAACTCAACAAAATCGAACCATTATACCTCTCACTTCAGTAATAAAAAGCCATTCTAAAATCTTTAAAACTAGAGGGTTACTAGAATTAAAAACTTCTGAAGCTTGAAGAACATTCCTTGCATCACTAAAAATTGTAAAATTACCCTCCTTTTCCAACGTTATTTTCTCAATGGCAGTTAGTATGCCATACAGTTCGGCAGTAAATATGGAAGCTGTTAGAGGAAGTGCACCTCTACAATTAAAGCCATTACTCTGTACTCCAAATCCAATGCCACCATCAGATTCGGAGCCATTAGTATATATAAAAGTCGATCCCCTATCTTCTGCAACATGTTCCATAAAAAGAGACCTGGATTCTACATCAGTCATATTCTTCTTAACTCCAATGAAGTATTTACAAAAAGATACCTCTGGTAATTTCCATGGAGGCGTTGATGATACCTTAAATGGAAGCACCTTAATTCTAATTATATTTAATAATTGTTTCACCTGAAAGCCATAAGGTTGAGGAGATTTCAAGTGCAACTCAAAGTATGTTGAGTGCCTTACAAGGCTTGCAGTCTGAAAGACTAAAGTATTAGGGAGTCTGCAATCTAAACAAATACTGAATAATAGAAGACATTCGGTAAAGGTCTAGAGGCAACTCTCCAGCATCAACAAGGAGACTTGGGATAGGGGTGGTTCTAAAGGCTCCTGTGGACAATCTAATATCAGCATGATGTATTGAATCTAATATTTTTAACCGGCTTGGGGTGGCTGAGGAGTATATTTCACATCCATAACTAATTTTGGAAAAAAATCAGGCCTTGTATGATTTTAAAATAATATTGCGGTCTGCCCCCATGATGTATGGGACAATACTTCTAAAGGATTCAGAGCCTCAAAACATTTAGCTTCCAACACTTTTAAGTGAGAAACCTATGTAAGCCTACAATCACATATCAAACCTAAAAATTTATCTTCACTTACACATGGGATCCGTTGACCTTCAATGTATATATCCGGGTCTGGATGTACTCCCCGGATACAACAGAAATGTGCAATAGTAGTTTTACTTGTCGAGAACTTGAATCCATTCATATCGGCCCACTGGATAATTTTGTCAATTGAGAGTTGTAGTTTTCTCTCAACCATTGCCTTTCTAGCTCCAGCAAATGATATGGAGAGATCATCAACAAATAATGTTGAGAGAACATCCCGGGAATGGCTGAGAATATCCCATTAAATGATAGTGCAAACAGGGTTACACTCAGCACACTACTCTGAGGAACTCCTTCTTTCTGACATTTTCTCTCTGATAGTTTCCCCCACTCTCACTTGGAAAACCCTCCTCTCAATCCCAAGTCATGAATTGGTTAAGTATACCATATCTCCATGTGGTATCATATGCCTTTTCAAGGTAAAAAAAAAGACTGTCACATGGTGCTGTTTGGAAGCAAAGGTTCACAAATAGAGGACTCAAGTCGTATCCAAACATCAGTTGTTGAGTACATTTTTCTGAATCCACATTGAATGGGTGATAAAATACCCTTCTTTTCAAAGTACCACATCAGCCTTGCATTGACCATCTTCTCCATAATTTTACATAAACAAGCAATTGGTCGATAGTTTGCTGCTAAAAACTTGTCCTTACCGGGTTTTAAAAAGGCTTAAATAATGGCTAGTTCCCAAACACTTGGATAACTATGATCATGCCATATTCTATTAACAATGCTTAAAATAAATAACTTTGTATTAAAATGTACATGTTTAATCATTACATATGGAATTCCATCATGTCCAAGGGCTGTATCGTTGCAATGAGCAAGTGGGGAATCAAATTCTTTTTTAGTAAATGGAGAATTATAAGACTCTTCCCTTCCTGTTGCAATATTTAAAATTTTCTTTTCTTCAATGCTCCTATACTGGTGACCAGGAGCTTCTTCACACTTACATAATACATTTGAAAAATGATCAGCCAGGGCATTGCTAACATCATTTGCATCAGTTACATACTGACCATTCACTCTCAACACTGGTGGTGGTTTGATTGATTGATTTAAGGTTCTCAGGCATCCTGACATCTAGGGTCATTGACGCCAACACTGGTGGTGGGTTGGGGGTGAATTTGCCAGCTATCTTTTTTACTTTCCCCCACACAGAAGATGGTGGTGTTCTATTGTTAATGGAGGAAACAAAAGACATCCATGACTGGCACCTAGCTTCTTTCATGGAAAGACAGAACTGTGCTCTACATTTCTTGTATATAATTAAATTCTCATCAGTTCGGCGTCTACGCAATCGTGTTAGAGATGATCTTGTAGCTCTGTGCAGTTCAGTTATTTCTGAAAACCACAACGGGACTGGTCGTCGTTTGAATAACTGTGTTGTTTTGGTAATTGAATTGACTCCTGCTGTATGGAGAGTTCCATTCAGAAGGTCTATGGCATCATCAATACTTTCAAACTGTTCTGCACTCCCCTCGATTTCACTTAGCTCACAAAATTTAACCCAGTCTGCCTTGTCAAGATTCCATCGTGGCAATCTCTGTAAAGGCAGACCCTTGTTGGTGTTTATAATGATTGGTGCATGATCACTAGTATGCCAATCATCTAATGTCCTCCAATCAAAATCAACAAGGCAGTTAAGAGCTTGCAATTGAAAGGTCAATGCATGAAAAGGTACCTGTCTGAACATGGAAGTGTGTGGGCTCTCTTGTATTAAGGAGTCCTACATCCTCATTCTCCACAATTGATGAGATAATATTGCCCCTTGTGTTTGCCACAACATCACCCCATAAAGGATGTCTACCATTCATATCTCCCAGTAAGAGAAAAAGTTGAGGGAGTTGTTGAATGACCTCTACTAAATTATCATATAAAATATTATCATTTGGAGGTAAGTACAGAGAGCATATTGTATATTTTCTCCCTATATCGATTTGTACAACCACTGCTTGCAGGGGTGTACGAATAGACATAGGTATTTGGGGAACATCTCGACGAACGTACCTGAGACTTCCGCCATGGCTCCCTGCTTGTTGATTATATGGTGTTCTATAGCTAACATACTCTAGAGGACTAGGAGTGTTAGCATCAAGCTTACTTTCCTGTAGACATACAATTATGGGGGAATGTTCATGAATTAGGAGCTTAAGTTCTTCATATTTCGCACTTAAAACCTGACAGTTCCATTGCAAAATGGAGGAGAAAACTATGGATTATTTCTGGAAGACATCTTGGATGAGGTCTTCCCATTAGCAGTTTTTAATCTAACATTATTACCTGTAGGTTTCTTCAGAGATGGTCTTGTTATGTTGGGTCTTACATTTGTGTTTTTATTTGTATCATTTTGATCTATTTGTTGAGGCGGATGGTGGACCTCAACTTGTATTTCTGATTTATTCAGTATATCTTCTGGTTCATAAAAACATCAACAGACAAAACATCAAATTTATTTGACGTCATAACTTAATGTTTCTAATGGAGGGGGAAAAGAGAGATGGAGGTCTCTCTCTTTCGCGATTAATAGATGGTGGGATTATAGGTTTTTGCACCTTTCCCACAACAGGTGCATCCGGTAAGTTGGTCCTAAGTTGAACCTCCATCAAATCAGGCAAGGTCATGGCCTGAGAGAGGTTTGTACTAGTTTTTGTAATGGGGGACGAAGGCTGTACAGCAATAGGCAACACCCTAGTGTTAATACACCGTGGTAAAGCCTCAGGAGGTAATATGGTTACCTCGTTATTTGACATTCTATCAGATGGTATACTTCTTTTTCTAGAGCTATTGGCAGTACTAGGTTGGTTTGATTTTAATGCCTTAGCATAGGTATTTGATTTATTCAATAGTCTTTTGGCATGTCCCACACTTATATGTTTTAAATTTGATTTGTTGTGGGCAGCTTTCTCCAACTTATTAGCTCGCAGCTCTTGTCTGTAGATTTATGATTTGAGTTGCAATTTGAATACCTCTAAGTGCACATTCTCCATGGTAAGATTTGGAGCAAATACCACATATTTTCTCATTTTTGCAAACCTTAGACGGGTACCCAAATTTAGAACAATTAAAGCATTGCAGTGGCTTCTGCTTGAATGGTCTTACTTTAATAATTTCGTTTTCAATAATAATATGGAAAGGTACATCAGCATCCTGGAATGTAAGGATTATCATTGATGTATCTGGGACTTTGTGAACTTTCCATACATTTAGTGGACACATGGCCAGTATCTCCTCCTCTGTAAATTCATACAGATCTCTGTTAAAAACTAACCCCCCTCTGTAGCTAAAATTTAGGTGGGGTTTGACATCCAACTTAATATCATCATTAGATGTTTTTATGTTGAACAGTATTACAGACTGAGTACTTGATTTGGCATGGATTAGGAAACTACTTTTTCCAAAACGAGATATATCGCCCGGTTCAATAGTTCCTACTTTTTTTTATGAATCTATTTGCATATTTCAAAATAATTCCCTGTAACTTCTTTTGATTCAGCTATAAGCCACACTGGTGGTTTTGGCTTTCTCTGGGAGGGTATTACTAAATCAGCTTCTTTTTCCAACCAATCGGCAAGCCCATATACATCCAAATTCTTTGATACCTTATAGCAGAGAGCAGCCGCGCCATTCAAGTTATTAATTTTAGTATATTCATGTTACTTATTGCACTAAATGCTTCGTCATACCTATTGTAAGATATCCACGAATCCCATTTTTCATCTTCAAGTTTCATCCTTATTTCTTTTATACATCCCTAGCACTCAAATGCTTTATATAGATCATCGCAGTTCGTCTCTATTGGAATTTGGGTAACATGAAGGATTCGAAGTTTCCTTGTGTTACCCAAATTACTCGATTTTGGAATAATAGTAGAATGGTCCTTTCCCGTCCTGAGGTCATCAACAGAACTTTCCCTATTTACATTATTAGAGGTCGTCAACAGTGCCGGGGGGGGGGGGGGTTTGGTTGTTGTTAGTCAGCAAATCCAAGGGATGGAGAGTCAGTGTTTGAAGGGTCCATAGTTAAGGGTGGGATTTTATTTGTTTTTTGTTGGTTGTTTTGTTGGTTTATCCCCTTGAGAATTTTAAGAGAGTATCATACATTGGAAAGTAAATTTGCATTCTCCACTATCGGCACAATGAAAGTATACTTCCCAGATGGCCCACTCCATACCCTACCCGAAGTACAGCACCAAAACAGATATAGAGGCACAAGTGTAAGCTAAACCCGCCTGTTAGGACTGAGACCAAGGAAATATGGAATCATTCTCTCCATATCTGTAATGATGGGCTTCTGGCTAGAAGCCAAGAGTCCCACCTCAAGGACTGGATCCCCCCGGATTCCGATGACCCAACTCCTGAGAGTAGTTCTGCCAAAAAGGTCCAAACCATCTTCGGGATGGCTGAGATCATTCAATACTCTCATATATAGCTCTGAATGCAAATACCTCCCAACCGTGAGCCCTTTTCCCATTCATCTAAGCAGGCAGTAATAACGAATGTGGAAATATCCATGCCATTTAAATAAAATAAAAATAAATAGATAAATAAATAAATGAACAAACAATATATATACAGTATAGAAATATATAAATATATATATATATATATATATATATATATATATATATATATATATATATATATACGTAAACTTAAGAGAAATAATACACAGAGTTAGGACAGCAAGAGAAAAGAAAGTTGATAAAACTAGGAGAAGTTCAAAGTAATATTGAGCAGAAGAAACAGAGGAAAGGGAGAGAAATTTAGGTTCGAACTTGGGGAGCAATTTCCCCAAGTTCGAGAGCCCTCTTGCCCGTCACAATTCAACAATATGAAGAAACCACATGACTGTGTCAAGGCATTCTCTAGTTAAGGGGGTGCCCGTTACTGGCGATGGGGTTAGTACTAGTCTATGGGAGTGGTTGTCTGTACCAGTGTCTTATGGCACATAGGACATTGGCGGCAATGCCGTAACCCCCTGGGGCTGTCAGTACTTCCAGCAACGTCGGTACCTATACGGCATATGCCTTTCTGTCCTTTTTATCTCAGACCGCCTTACATAACCTAAGGTGGGTTCTCTACTGACTGTATGTGAATTCAACTACAGATCAACATAAAGGCCTTACTCTTTCAACTTTTGAGGCATCTTTATGTATGGTGGGCCTGGGAACTCCTTTTACAAAAGTCTTCTAGGCCCCGCCATGGAAATAACCACTACATATGGTTAAAGTGAACCCTCGTTTATCGCGGTAGATAGGTTCCAGACGCGGCCGCGATAGGTGAAAATCCGCGAAGTAGTGACACCATATTTACCTATTTATTCAACATGTATATTCAGACTTTTAAAACCTTCCCTTGTACGTAGTACTGTTAACAAACTACCCTTTAATGTACAGAACACTTAATGCATGTACTACAGTACCCTAAACTAAAACAGGCACAAATATTAAAGGTGATTTTATATCATGCGTTTCCTAAACATGCTAAAAAGCACGATAAAAAATGGCAACCAATGTTTTGTTTACGTTTATCTCTGATCATAATGAAGAAACAAACTGGAGGTAGAGCTTTGCTTATTACCCAGACATATTTCCCATACTTTTCCCTTAGAACTACATCACATCTTCCTACTTTAGATATATATATATATATATATATATATATATATATATATATATATATACAGTGGAACCTCTACATACGAATTTAATCCGTTCCAGAACCAACTTCGGATGTAGAAATTGATCGGATGTCGAAACGAATTTTCCCATAAGAATACATTGAAATAGGATTAATCCGTGGTTGAGCCCAAAAACCTATGATAACTTCTTAATAAACTACTACACATAATTTTCCCATGAGAATAATGAACACTAAATTAGATAATAGACATGTAAATAAGAAGAATAGACATGTAAATAAGAAGAATTAGCAAAAAATGATAAATAAGAAACGGGTTTTTAGCGTCACTTTACCTTAGAAACTCCAGCGCAGGTGTTGTTCGTCTTCGCTACGCAGAGAGGAGAGAGGAGACGGACGGACGGCGAGGAGGTAGAGAGGTTAACTACGATAAACGTAACACTACCGTAACTTATTCTAACTTACACTAAGTGAACTTTAACATAACTTAGCTTATTTTTTTTTTATTTTTATATTTTATATTTTTTTTTACATTTTCTTTTTTTCTTTTTGATGATTACGTAATTTTAATCACTATCACTTACATTTAAAATTGACTGAATTTCTTTTGCTTCACTCTTTTCCGTTTTCTGTGTTTCACTTTCTTCCTCTTCACTCTTTGCCGTTTTCTTCGGTTCACTTACATCCTCTTCATCGCGAGTTCGCTTCGCAGTTTTTTTAAAGAAAGCATCGATAGATAATTGCTTCGTACGGCTTTTCAGAATGTTTCGAAAGTGCGTTAGGCAAACATCATCGAATTGAGAAACTACACGACAAACCTGCAATTTCTTTGGATGGTATTTGTCGATGAAGTCGACCACGTCTTGATATTTTCCTAACACCTCTTTTATTTGCGCTGAACCTAACACATGTTCTACCTCCTCGCTCTCTTCCTCGTCATCACTCATGTGCTCCGACATAGCATGGAGTTCCTTGAGCTCATCCGTCGTCAGTTCGTCGTGATGTTCGGCGACGAGTTCCGTAACGTCATCTGCGTCGACCTCCAGACCCATGGACTTGCCAAGGGAGACGATTTCCTCTACGGCTTCCGCTGCACCGACCACGGGATCAGGTTCGGGGTTAAAACCCTCGAAATCTCGGGGAGAAACTGCATCAGGCCACAGCTTCTTCCATGCAGAATTGAGGGTCCGTCGAGTTAATCCCACCCAAGCCTGATCAATGATCTTTAAGCAGTGCACGATATTGAAGTGGCCCCTCCAAAATTCACGCAAAGTTAAGTTGGTGCTTTGCGTGACATTAAAGCACTGCTTGAATAAGTGCTTGGTGTACAGCTTCTTAAAATTAGAGATGACTTGCTGGTCCATGGGCTGGAGGATAGAGGTGGTATTTGGTGGAAGATACAGCACCTTTATGAACTTGAATTCATCGAAGATATCATCTTCAAGTCCGGGGGGGTGAGCGGGTGCATTGTCAAGGCATAGCAGGCACTTTAAAGGCAATTTCTGCTCATGAAGATACTTCTTCACAGAAGGACCGAAAACTTGGTTTACCCATTGCACAAAGAATTGCCTAGTGACCCAGGCCTTCGAGTTGGATCGCCAGAAAACATGAAGCTGATCCTTATCGACGTTGTGTGCTTTAAAGGCCCTAGGGTTCTCTGAATGGTAAACAAGCAAGGGCTTAACTTTAAAGTCCCCGCTAGCGTTGGCACATAGAGCAAGAGTCAACCGATCCTTCATTGGCTTATGCCCAGGCAATTTCTTCTCTTCAGCAGTGATGTAGGTTCGACTCGGCATCTTCTTCCAAAACAGCCCGGTTTCATCACAATTGAACACCTGCTGCTCTACGTAGCCTTCTTCCTTTACGATATTTTCGAATTTCTTAACAAAGTCAGTTGCAGCCTTTGTGTCCGCACTAGCAGCCTCTCCGTGGCGAACAACTGAATGAATCCCGGACCGTTTCTTAAATTTCTCGAACCAGCCACGAGATGCCTTGAAATCATCTAAGGAAGGCTCGGTTGAACTCTCCCCAGCATCACCCACAGAGCTCTCCTCCTTCAAGTCCGTAAAGATGGCGTGCGCCTTCTCGCAGATGACTGTTTCGGTGATGGTGTCGCCAACGATCTCTCTATCCTTAATCCACACTAGTAGAAGTCGTTCCATCTCTTCTATGATAGGGGTACGGCGTTTGGAAATTATAGTGATCCCCTTAGAAGGTTTCACTGCTTTAATAGCTTCCTTCTGTTTAAGGATTGTCGAGATCGTCGACATATTACGGCCATACTGTTTAGCAAGTTCACTCACGCGGATGCCACGCTCATGTTTTTCAATAATTTCCTGCTTAATTTCTATAGAAAGCATTTCCTTCTTCCTTTTCTCACCACTACCACTACCACTGGCAAAACTAAGCCTTTTTGGACCCATGATTTACGTAAATTATCGTTAATGGATGCACGTAAAAAATCACGATTAATTCACAGTTAATATCACAACGCAAAGAGCACAACCACACGAAGCCGGCGAGAACAGAGGACTGACCCAAGCCGCGCTAATTGAGCGTCCCTCCGAGGTCGATGTGCTGCCTTCTATCGGCGGAAATAAAAAACACTTCAGGCGCTATGAGCACCGACTACGCGTACGAGTATTGTTTACTTCGGGTGTCGAAAAAAACATTCGGGTGTAGAGTCGGAACGTGTTCGAATTGTACTTCGCGTGTCGAAAAATTCGGATACAACCGGTACGACGAAAATTGCTACTTCGTGTGTCGAAATAAAATTCGGGTGTAGAGTCAAAAATTTGCTCGAATTTTACTTCGGATGTTGGAAAATTCGGATGTAGATACGATCGTGTGTAGAGGTTCCACTGTATATATATATATATATATATATATATATATATATATATATATATATATATATATATATATATATTTATATGTATACACATATACATACCTACATATATACATACATACATATATGCATAAATACATGCATACATATATATATATATATATATATATTACTGTATATATATATGGGTTATGGAAAAAATCCGCTAAGTGGTGAATCCGCGATGGTCGAACCGCGAAGTAGCGAGGGTTCACTGTATTGGTTTTTTATCAATTTGTTAATTTCCCTCTGAGGGTGTGGATTGGATAGATGGGTGATAACTCTATAGGCTAGTTCCCACTCCCGGGTCTTCCCTAATTGAGGTTATCAACCTATTATTATAGTCCTCGGGTTGCTATACTCTTGCTCATTAATCGATGCGTCTATTGCTTAAACTATTAAGTTTACCCGTACCGTTTCCTTCTAATTGGCCATTTCTATGCGGAGATATAGGAGCGACGGTTCTTTCCATGAGCACACCAACCCCCTCTTTGGGCCTATAGCAACTGACTCTAAGGAGGCTATTTATTCCAATCTAACATCGTTTAGTAGGGGAATGGACATTTCGTACTTTTTCTCCTTTCTCACCAACTGCATTTACACACAATTTGGGGATTACTATTCCCTCAATTGTCAGCATGAAATGTTAATAACATATTTCTTTCAGATTTTGGCGACGGTTAGAGGACGTAGTACTTATTTAAACTTTTTTCTCCTTACAGGAGATGCACTGTAAAGTGCAGATTTGTGCCAGGACTGTGAGGCATCCTTGCGGTCTCGATACTTGCCACACACATGCGAAGTGTCGGATGATGAAGGGTCCAGTCTCGTACTGGGACCATCAGGATTGCAGTATTTCTAAGGACCTACTTCCCCCCGGATGGGTCTCGAAGGGTACCTCCGATGACTACGGCATGTTCTTCCCACAGTCCCTTCGCACCTGGGTAAGAGGATTAAAGAAAAACTTGGATCCGGAGGACCCTTACCTCCCCTCTAACGAGTGGAAGGATATCCTCTTCCCCAAGGCGGCACCTGATTCGGTTTTGGGCTACTTTAAGCCCAACCCCTCCTAACGGTCTGGCTACAGGCTGACAAAGCGTTGGGTACGATGGGCCTAGACTCCGAGAGGATGTCTACAGTCTCCTCTCTCTCCCCGGGAAAGGAATCAGCTCTCCTTCCACGGTGGAGTTTGATGAAGAATCCCTCCCTTCGGTGGATTACTCTTAACTGGCCGAGGGGGATGAGGCAAGTTTGGGGATCATCAAGGATTCAGTGGTGTCTACCACTTTAGCTCCCACTACGATAACAGCCTCCCTGTCTACGGTGACAATTACTTCTTCTGGGACGGGAGCTGTTCCTGCCCTTTTTCTCCCACCATCTCCTGCTGGGCTCATGGAGCCCCTCAGTTCCTGAGTACCTCGAGTACTACAATGGGTCCGGTACTTATGGATACCATGAAAGCCTTCATGGAGGGAATTAGCAATACCAGCTGATGATGTTCAAGGCCTCATGTGAAGAGATCCAGGTCTTGAAAAAGCAAGAGTAGTCGATGAGGGATAAGGTCTTGCCCTCCCAGCTACCTTATTGCACACAGCAAAATCTTTGGAGGTATGCCAGGCGCGCTGTGCTCTCAGAGGGCATCCTCCACATTGGCGAAGGGCTGGGTTCCAGACCGGTGGTGGATCTGGACTTTTACCCTGACATTGATGCCAACCCCTTTCACTATGTGAGGCTAGCTGAGGGGATTCCGTTGAGGGATGATAACATCCCTAAGAAATCGACCCTCCTGGAACACACACGGGCCCAACACCTGGCCGTGAAAGAGATGAAGACGGCAGGGTGTATCAATACACAGGTTGGCGCCTTCAGTAAGAGGTTGGCCACCTTTGTGGCTCCGGACAAAATGGTCTTCTTTGCCTCGAAGAGCTACGCGGCAGTGGAGAAAGCTATCTGTGAGGGTAAGCTTCTTCCAGCTTTGGAAGAGTCCAAACTGGTCTCACTTGTCTTACCATATGATGCTGACCACTGGACCGATGTCCAGTTTACTGTTGCTGAGGATAAACTGGATAAGGATGCGGCCGGCCGCCAGTTTAATGAGAAGCTGCCCAGGATTCCCGAAAACCTTCTTAAGGCAGAGCTGTAGGCCAGAGAAAGGTTGTCAGCGTCGATTTCTCTGTAGTATTTCATGGAAATGATGATCGGGAATTTTACAGATGCCTCAGTCTTTACCTTGTTGGCGAAGACTCATCTCGCCACCTTTATGAAGGACCTTTATGCTTCCTGTCAGGCCCGTAGAACATGTAGAGAGCATGTACTTTCCACAGCTATCATCTACCACGAGCCGAAACGTTTCATCACCTCTAGCATCTGGGGAAAAGACCTGTTTCCTTGGAAGGTTGTGAAGGAGGTTACGGATAAGGCTGTCGCAGAGCACAAGCGCCTTTTCCAGAAGTGGGGGATCTCCTTGAAGAGGAAGTTCACCCCTGGGAGAGGCTCACAACCCAAGAGGTCTCGCAAACCGACCTATCATCGAAAGTTGTTTGCTCCTCTCCATGCCGCTATTCCTCAGACTGTCTACGTATTTGTGGATTTTTATTTATCGTCTTGTACATATCTATTCATATATAAATATCAAAATACTAAATTTTAATGGTGGTATCAGAGTGCCATACGCGTTTGATACGTGAACATCATCACCGTCCACGTCCAACCAGGCAGTCACTCCAGCTGTACTGCCCCAGTGGGAAACACTGTCTGCAATTTGTTCGCCTTATATAGATAAGTTGATGCATTTATACCTGTATAGTGATTTCGAATGTGCTACATAGGTTGCACTCAGTCTTTGTTTCTTTAAAATTCTTAATTACTCACGAAAAAGTGGTATGCCGACAATAGAAACCGAGTACTTCCCTTCCTGACGAAGTATTGAAGCACAGTATGTCAGTGGATGATAGCCTATCACAGTGTTCATAATTGAGGCTTCTAAACCCACATGTTACCCCCCACTATATTTAAAGAGAGAGATGGGCAAGGGAAGAGGAAGAGAAGGAGAGGGGCCAGGGAAGGAGGAGGGGCTACTTTTCAGGCCCTCTCCTCCTACATTTTCCTCTTTGCCCTTGCCACCCTTTCCTTGCTCCTCTTCCCCCTTCCACGTCTTTCCATGCCCCTTCTCCTCCTGGTTCTTTTTTTACCCCTCCCCTCATCCCCTCCTCCTTCTTGTCCCCCTCCCCTCCCCTTTGAGATTTCCTTGCTACCTCCCCTTCCTCTCCTCCTCTTCACCCATCCCCTTCCTTTTTATTTGCCTCTTGTGAGTTTGTGTTGTTTTTATTGATATTTCATTTATTGTGTTATTAGATATGTAATTTTATTTGTATGCGGCGCTGGTCACTTGGTCGAAAAGGTCATTGTCTTGGCGGTTGTTTAGAGATTTGGAGGATTTTATGTCGCTGGTTTTTGAGGTTGTTGTTTTGGCAGTTGTTTAGATTTGGAGGATTTTATGTCGTTGGTTTTTGAGGAGGTTGTTTTGGTGTTTGTTTAGAGATTTGGAGTATTGTATATGGTTGGTTTTTAAGGTTATTGTTTTGGCGAGATTTGGAGTGCTGTATATCATTGATTTTTTTTCGTTTTCTGCTTCGTCTTATTTACTGCGATTTGCAAATATATTACAGCTCTTTTCCTTGTTACTCCTTCCTTGACCCCTCCCCTCCTCTCTACACCTCCTCCTCCTTGCTCCTTGCCCCTTCACTTTCCTTACTACCTACCCTCTTTCCTTATTACTCCTTGTCATCTTTCCTTGTCTCCGTCCCCACCTCTTTCCTATTCTCTCAACCATCCTTCTCTTTCGTTGTCCCCTTCGTCTTCTCTTTCATTGGTCCCTATCCCCTCTTTTCTCCTTGGACCCTTCCCCTCCTCCTTGGCCGACTGCCATCAAAACACAAAACAGAAATCGGCTGCAACCTGAACATGATTTGAGGGTAGCACTTTTTAAGACTGAACCACGAATAGAGAAATTTAGCAGCATGATCCAGGCCCAAGGCTCCCATTAAAATCAGTTTACCATTTAACAGAAAACATTTATACTTTTAGTTTATTTTTGTGGAATGTGACCAAATATTATTCAGATATAGGGTTTTTGATCAATATTAAACATTAAAATATATAATGCTATAATAAAATTTAATGATAATTTTGTCTTTTCCAACCTTATAGTACCTCTCTTATAGAAGGATATCTACTGTCCTTTACTTTTACAGCCAACAACTAGTAATATAAAATAATATATATACAACTAAACTAGTGGGGTCGCGGTCATGGCTTGAGGTGCATGATTGGGGTCACCTGAAAAAAAGGTTGGGAACCACTGGTCTACGCTGTGCTCTAACAAGCGGTGACACAGTCCACGCCCTTCAACCCTGTGTATGAGTAAGAGTCGTCTTCCTTTCGATTTCCCAAGAAAGAAAAAGGGGGCAGAGGCCGCCCTGACAGAGGAGGCAAGTCCAGGGGTCGTGGACATCGAGACGGCAGGGGAGGAAGAGGTTCACCTCCTCAACACAAACAATGAAGGTCTCCCCGTAAGGGGACGGCTGGCCTTGTTCAAGGACTGTGGGTCTTTCAGTCCTTGGGCACAGAGCGTCATTTCCAACGGCGTGGGTTGGAAGTGGAAACAAAGGCCATCAAAGCTCAGGAGATTCTTCCAGAAAACAACACCTCATCTGGAACAATATGTACAAGACCTTGGATTTCTTCTCCTGGCGGGTATTGGTTCCATACGCCTTACCTACAATGCCTCCTTCAGTTTCGGGTTCCTTAGGGTTCCCGACACTAGACTCGGTGATTTTCCATTTGCGGAGGGCGGTCCTTTGGTCCTTATTGCCTCCTTGTCGGACCATCATGCTTGTCAATATTGCCTCCGAACTGTTCTGGGATATTTAGTTGAGAGTGATACCTATGCCTTGACGGAGTAATCCTGTACTGTAAGAGCATTTCGGTATTGGGACCTCTTTCTTTGAGGCTTCCTACCGAGTCATAGGTAATTCTCTGGTACACTTCCATCAGGACGACATGGCTCGAGCCCAAAACACGGATTTTGATGTAGGAAAAATCTATTTTTGGGTGAGATAGCCATGTCGTCCTGATGGCCCAACTGTTATGTTGTCCCTCCTCGATGCCTCGTCGGATGCCTCTTTTCACAGTAGTTACGCTGCTATGTGGAATTGCTTCATCAGAGACGAACAGTACTACGAGGGGAGAGAATATTCAACGGCTTCTCACCTATCCTTCTCCTTAGATTCCTAGACTGGGTTAAGTCTGTTGGGGGTGCAGATATCTATGGTTATCTACGGATACGTCCTTGATTATACACGATATCTTAGGATAGTCGTTCCGGGGTTAGACCCCTGTGATACCAGATGGTTATTCTCTTATAATATCACTCGCAGAAATATTATACAGAAGGAAGCTGCCGGAGGGACCTTCCATCAGGACGACATGGCTATCTCACCCAAAAATAGATTTTTCCTACGTCAAAATCCGTTTTACGATCTGCCCCCATTATGTATGGGACAATACTTTCAAAAGATTCAGAGCCTTGAGACATTTAGCTTTTAAGTGTGGAATCCATGTAAACCTACAATCGAAAATCAATCCTAAAAATTTAGCTTCACCTACACATGGGATCCGTTGACCTATCATGTATATATCTGGGTCTGGATGTACTCCCCGGATACGACAGAAATGTACAATAGTAGTTTTGCTTGTTGAAAACTTAAACTCAATCATATCAGCCCACTGAATAATTTTGTCCAATGCGAGTTGTAGTTTTCTCTCAACCATTGCCATTCTTGCTCCAGCAAATGATATGGAGAGATCATCCACAAATAGTGTTGAGAGAACATCCCGGGGAATGACTGAGAATATCCCATTACAGTAATTGCTAGTGCAAACAGGGTTACACTCAGCACACTACCCTGAGGAACTTCCTCTTCCTGACATTTACTCTCTGATAGAGTTTCCCCCACTCTCACTTGAAAAACTCTATGAGAAAGAAACGATTGGATAAACAGTGGTAGGTCTCCTCTTATTCCTAATTCACGAATGGTTTTAAGGATACCATATCTCCATGTAGTATCATATGCTTTTTCAAGGTAAAAAAAGATGGTCATGTGGTGCTGTTTGGAAGCAAAGGCTTCACAAATAGAGGATTCCAGTCATATTAACACAGTTGTCGAGTGCATTTTTCTGAATCCACATTGAATGGGTGATAAAATACCCTTCTTTTCAAGGTACCACACCAGCCTTGCATTGACCATCTTCTCCATGATTTTACACAAACAAGATGTCAATGCAGTAGGACGATAGTTTGCTGCTAAAAACTTGTCCTTACCCCTTCAAGGAAATATAACATTCATTATTTCTCTCCTCTTTTTTTTTCAAATAAACTATCCCAATGCTGTTGCCAATTATTATAAATCAAATTCTTGATGCTAGATAAAAAATCATTACAGAGGATGGGATACCTTCTTGGTAGAAACTCAGCTGCAGCATTCTTTGCCAGTATATCAGCCTTCTCCTTTCCAGACACACACGTGTGCCGGAACTGTTATACCTCTAAGCCAAATAATGAAGAGCCACTCTAAAATCTTCAAAACTAAAGGGTTACTGGACTTAAAAATTTCTAAAGCTTGTAGGACACTTCTTGCATCACTAAAAAGGGCAAAATTGCCCTTCTCTTTTAACACTATTTTTTCATAATGGTTAGTAGAGTAGAACCTCTACATACGATTGTTCCAACATCCGAAGTAAAATTCGATCAAATTTTCATCTCAACATCTGAAGTCATGCTCCAACATCCAATGTAGATCTTGTTTACACCGGTAGACGGAAGCACGTCGGAGGGATGCCATTGAGCGTCGAGTCGGTCAGTTCTCTGTTCTCGTGTGCATTGAGTGGTTGTCCGCTGTTTGGTCTGTTATTAACAGTGCTTATTATCTTCCTTTTCACATGTTTAATTTTTGATTTTACGTATAATCATGGGTCCTAACAAGCTTAGTTTTGGTACAGGTATTAGTAGTGGTGAGAAGAGGAAGAAGGCAATGATTTCATTAGAATTGAAGCAAGAAATTATAGAAAAACATGAGCGCGGTGTGCATGCGAGTGATCTGGATAAACAATATGGCCGGAATAGGTCTACAATATCGACGATCATCAAGCAGAAGGAAGCCATTAAAGCAGTCAAACCATCGAAGGGGATCAAAGGGAAGCACAGAAAACCAAGATTGAGAGAGAGAGAGAGAGAGAGAGAGAGAGAGAGAGAGAGAGAGAGATGATGTTTATTGTCGAGCATGCAATAAAACAAGCTGAATAAGTGAATCCTTAAAATAAGTTTTAAAAAGTTATCTCTCTCTCTCTCTCTCTCTCTCTCTCTCTGTGTCAGAATCCTATTTGAAGGCAGGCAAATCTGGTGAGTTTATCTGGTCTTTAATGAGAGAGAGAGAGAGAGAGAGAGAGAGAGAGAGAGAGAGAGATAACTTTTTAAAACTTATTTTAAGGATTCACTTATTCAGCTTGTTTTATTGCATGCTCGACAATAAACATTCTCTCTCTCTCTGTTCTTTTATTACAAAGAAGTGTCACGTGTAAGTGATGAAAATCAAAAATAAAAAAGAAAAATGTAAAAAAAAATATAAAATATAATTAAAAAAAAATGAATAAGGCAAGTTAGGTTAAAGTTCACGTAGCGCAAGTTAGAGTAAGTTACGGTACGTTAGCGCAGTCACCATCTCTACCTCCTCGCCGACCGTCCGTCTTCTCCTGCGTAGCAAATCCTACACCTGCGTTGGTCTGTCTCTAAGGTAAAGTGACAATAAAAACATTTTTTATATATTATTTCTTTATAATTATTCTTTTTTACATCTCTTATATAATGCAATTGTATTATTGTTATGTGAAATTATGTGTAGTAATTTATTAAGGAGCTATCATAGGTTTTTGGGCTGTAGAACGAATTATACAAATTACAGTGTATTCTTATGGGAATATTTGCTCCAACATACAATTGTTTTAACATACGAAGCAGGTGCTGGAACGAATTAAGATCGTATGTAGAGGTTCCACTGTATGCTCTATAGTTCGGCAGTAAATATACAGTAGCAGATACTAGAGGAAGTGCACCATCACAATTAAAAGCATTACTATATGCTCCCAACTCATGACCAGCATCAGGTTTGGAGCCATCAGAATATATAAAAGTCGATTCCCTACATTCTTCAATACGCTCCATAAAAAGAGACCTGATTTCTAAGCCAGTCATATTCTTTTTTTATACCAATAAATTATTTACAGAGATAATTTCCATGGAGGGGTTGATGATTTCAAGGGAGCTCGCTGGCTAATGCTGTTTTTTAAGGAGAAGATTATGACATTCATACCACTTAATAAAGTGACTTAGGACATCTCCAAACTGCATAGGATTTCGGCCTCCGACCTTCGGTTTAACGACACCAGGGCGAATTATCCTAAAAATGAGTGTTTTTCAAATTCTATCTCCTGCTTTGATAATTAATACTAAGACCTGGGATTACTACCCTATATAGACCTGATGTAGACCACCAATAAAATGAGAATTTTTGCTAGATACGAATTTTTCCATTATGGTGAAAAAAAAATAACTCTAAAAATTGGGGAAAAAAATTAAGATAAAAAATATGGAAAAAAAATTTAAAATAAGGGCAACATTTGTTCGTTTTATTGTGTTTTTCTAAGTTACATACCAAATTTCAGTGCTATATCTTCAAAACTAAAGGAGAAGATAGAATTTGAAGGTAAATTAGTAGTTTTGAAATAAGGGTGTTCAAAGTTTATCTTTGTATTTTTACAAAGACAATATTAATAAATCCTGATTATTATAAATGTTATGTTCTTTTTTGGATATCAGTAAACGAAAACAAAGTTATTTATCATAATTTAATCATAAATGAAGATCCTTTAGCTCAATATCTTGCTTCTTTTGGCTCCTATGAGGCAAGGCAGCCGCTCCTCCATCGACATCACTCTCTCCCTATCTCTCTGCGTCACTACCAATATTACCCACTTCTGAACTCTTAATAGAGCAAATTTTCTTCTTCCTTATGTTAGCAAGATGTTGAAATTGTCTTTTCCTCAAAGAAATGATAAAATTCTTGCAAAAAAAAAAAAAAAAAAAAAAAAAAAAACGTAGAAATGAATGACTGTCAGTGGGCATTCAAAGTTTTTCTTTGTATTTTTCCAAAGACAATAATAATAAATGCTGATTATTAAGAATTTTACGTTCCTTTTTGGATACTAGTAGAAGAAAAAGTTATTTATCATAATTAAATCATAAATGATCCTTTAGCTCAATATCTTGCTTCTTTTGGCTTGTGTCAGGCAAGGCTCTCTCTCTCTCTCTCTCTCTCTCTCTCTCTCTCTCTCTCTCTCTCTCTCTCTCTCTTCCTGCATCACTACTGATATTACCCACTTCTGAACTCTTAAGAAAGTGAATTTCTTTCTTCCTTATGTTAGCAAGATGTTGAAATTGTCCTTTTCTCTGTGAAATTATAAAATTCTTGCTGAAAACGAGAAAAACAAAAATAAAAATGAGTGAATGTCAGAGGTCAAACTCAAACGTGTACTCTCTATTAGGTTTGTGGTAGGACTGAAGGGTGAAGGGTGTAATTTACAGTGTAATATATCGTCTTGCGACTCGTGGTAGCTATACAGATGCCATTGTTCACAATTTCTTTTACATTAAAATGTAATAATCATCAAAATTTATGATGACATTAGAAATACTGCATTTTCTTGTAGGGAACAATGTTTTTGGTTTATTGAGTTACTTTTACTAATTACTCTGTAACTATGAAAGTAAGAGATATTTTGACAAAATATTTCTCTATTGCCATACGAAGCTCAGTGAATTTTTTCAGGATTTTTTGTTTTTCTTCTTATACCCCCATATACTGTATTGGCATTCTGGCCGGTCCCCTTAAATGGAAGTCCCTTATTTCTCGCTATATCAAAACGGTTAACTATTGTTTTACCCAAAAACCATAAGGTTGAGATTTAGGGTGGAATTTAAAATATGTACAATGCCTTACAAGGTTTGCAGTCTGATAGGCTAAAGAATTACAATGAAAAGCTTTCATAATTCTGACCATCCTTTACATTCAGATCTTCTATAAAGGTACCATCCTGTTCATAATACTAGGTATACAGTCAATTCTAATAGTCATCCCTTCTCCATCATAAGGCTCAATACTACACATTATTCTAAAAGTTTTATTCTAGCTGTAACCAAGTTGTTGAATGATATTTCTAATCAGATACAGTGGATGAATCGGTGAAACTTCTTAGGTTAAAACTTGCATAGCAAAAGATTTTATGCTGAACAGGCTGACATGTGATCTTTCATATAGTAGTTTATATATGAAAGATCTGTTTTTATATTGTTACTGTTCTTAAAATATATTTTTCTAATTGTTTCTTTCTTCTCATATAGTTTTTATTCCCTTTCCTCACTGGGCAATTTTTCACTGTTGGAGGCCATGGGCTTGCGGCATCCTGCTTTTCCAGCGAGGGAGTAACTTAGCTAGTGATAATAATAATAATAATATATACTCTTAAACCCAATTCTAGCATCAGATTTGGAACCATCGGTATATATAAAAGTTGATTCCCTATGTTCTCCAACAGGTTCCATGAAAGGGATTTTGATGTAGGAAAAATCTATTTTTGGGTGAGATAGCCATGTCGTCCCGATGGAAGTTCCTTCTGGCAACTTCTACAGTATAATATTTCTGCGATTGATATTACAAGAGAATTACCGTTAGATATCACAGGGTTCCAAACCCCGAAAACGACTATTCGAAGATATCGTGTATAATTAGGGACATATCCTAAGATAACCATAGATATCTGCACCCCAAACAGACCATACCCAGTCTAATCCACCAAGGGGAAGGATAAGTAAGGAGCCGTTACACATCCTATCACATTTCAGTGCCCCTATACGTTCCGGCCTCTCATTCCACGTCGCAGCTGAGCTACTGTGAAATAGAAGCCTCCAACAAGAAAAGGGTCGAGGAAAAGTAGGACGTAACGGGTGGGCCACCAGGACGACATGGCTATCTCACCCAAAAATAGATTTTTCCTATGTCAAAATCCCTTTTTTGGGTTCGAGCCATGTCGTCCTGATGGAAGTGTACCAGAGAATTATGTATACTTGGTGTGATGTTTCTCCATGGAAAAAACATGCCATAAATGGGGGCTCACCACTTATATGATGAAGTATAATCATAAATTTCTACTGTACCTTAAAAAGAATCCAAATTGAACTTGATTTGGTAAATATGGTAGTGTTTTAAGGGGAAGGATCTGTGACCCTCTATCCATCATCCCTTTGGTGAAGAACACTCCCTGTAGCAGTTGTGAAGAACGCATATTACCAATATCATGAGCGTAGTGAGTAATCATTGAAGAACTAATACTCATCGTTAAATAGATTCTTAATGTGCAGTGTTGGTAGAAATTGACTATAGTATGCAAAGTATAATTCTACTAGGAATTAAGTCTAGCAATAAAATCCTCCAACATTATATCATTTTCATTAGACCATCTATTTGAGCAAATTTTAATACAGTATATATGAACAGCATTGTGATCTACCAGTGTACTCCAAAATATATTCCTGATAAAATTCTTTACCTAAATAATCATGAGGGGAGACAAGATGATATATCCCCGAACTCCTTAAGAAGGAGATTTTAAGATAAAGAATATTGCTGTATATGGCTAAATGCAAAATACAATGTCAAACCCAACCAAAGAAACTGAATTATATTAAACTCAGTTCTAAAATAGGAATAGTATGCTCGCGTAGGTACTGTACACTTATAAAATTCAGAGAAACTAAATTGAATCCTGAATTTTAAAATATTTGAAATTGTTTAATGTAGATCATGAAGCAAAAACCGACAGTTTACTTATTAGAGAAAATAAGCCGGAAGAATGCCCAAGAATGCACTTGAGGGCTACGTCGTTGCAGCAGGTTTTATAATATTACCTGCTGCCACCACAAAATGACGAACTTCATCCAATTGCTTCATATAATGTTTGAAGAACACCCTGGTGGACTTCCAACCAGTATAAGCTTGTAAAGCTTCGAATGACATATACTGAAAGGAGTTCAGAGATGATTCCACTTTCCTAGGGTCATGACCCAACAGCATGCTAGCGGGGTCTGCTCTTCAAAGGAAATAAGCCAATATTGCTCTCAGTTGTTTCATAGTCAACTCTGATCCGACCGTCACACCTCTAAAGAATTGGCCCGTTTTAACCTTCTTTGTCCTGTCCAGATATGTCTTTATACACTATACTGGACACGGGGTGAGATCACTTTCGAGGGGAACTATTTTTCATGGTCCCCAATGTTTAGATGGTAGCTCATTCTTAGCCAAAAAGGTAGGATCAGGGTATAAATTAACTTCACCATTGTATGTAAATTCTATGTGACCCTCACCTCTAGAGAGAGCCATAATTTCATTATCAGAGCACCAGAAGCCATAGCGATTAGAAAAATTGCTCTTTGAGATAAAACTCGGAATGACACACTTAGATCGTCAATTTCCGAAGCTAGTTATAAAGGGATTTTGACGAAGGAAAAATCTATTTCTGGGCGAGAGACCTGTGCCGCCCAGTGAAACGCTCCTTTAACACCATTTCTAAGGTATATAACTGCTATATATTACCAGAGAAAAAATTGCATAGGAATGCCAGGTTGAACCCAGCTCGCTCACCTATATAAGGTGTCGGTATAATACTGGGGCGTGATAATTCACAAACAGAAGTCTCGCACCATTTAGATATCTCCTCTTCAAAACCCCCGCCACAGCGAGGTGCCAATCAACACTACTACCACTAACCTAACCCACGCCAGTGACGTCACTCCCCATAGCACCCAAGGTTTTGGGGCCCATGCTGGGAGGGAAGTCAAGGGAGGGTTCACTGGGCGGCACAGGTCTCTCGCCCAGAAATAGATTTTTCCTTCGTCAAAATCCCTTTTCTGGGCTCCTCCTGTGCCGAACAGTGAAATTGTACAAGAGAAATGGTCCCAAAACTTGGAACAATATCTGAGGAAGTAAAATAAAATCCAAAATAACAGGTAAGAGGATAGCAAGATATAGTTGATTAAGACTCACTATGTTCAGGAGGAATCACATTCCCTGCTGCCACTGTAGCAAATATAAGGCCTCCAGAGGTTTTAAATAGTGGCTTTTAAATACTGTTGGAGACTTCCAGCCTGTATATTTAGTAAGTCCAGCGAAGTTCATATGGTGAAAGTAATTAACTGAGGTAGCTACAGCTCGTATATCATGAACGTGAGGGAATGATGTGGGAATGATTCTAGGTAGCCCGTTAATGAAATACAGAATCTGCTGTCTGATTCCTTTCAGGATGATGGTTCTTCCATCTTCTCTAATGGATAAGGGCCCTGAGGACTGAATGGAAGATATGTTTAAGTAGACTTTCAGAGTGTTTACTGGACATAAAGATGGGTCCTGCGGAAGTGGGACAATCTTCCAGGGGGACCATCTGTTCTGGGGGTCCTCATTTTCGCTAAAAATCTTTTGTCAGGGGAAAGGAGTACTTCCCCTGACGAGAGAAATTCAATATGACCTGGATCTCTAGACAAGGCTGAAAGTTCTGATATTCTGGCGCCAGAAGTCAGGTTCATTAAGAACAAGGATTTCCTTAACGATAGAATATAATGACAAGTCTCGTTAAGAGTGTCTGAAGCCAACTTAAGTACGTCATTCAGAAACCAGGAAACTGAGCTAGGGTGAGTTGATGGTTTCAATCTGGCGCAGGCTCTCGGGATGGATGAGAAGTATGAATCTGTAAGGTCAATATTAAAACCAATTTGGAAAATCTTCTTCAAGGCTGACTTAATTGTGGTAATAGTACAAGCCGCTAAGTCTGATTCAAATAAAATTCTGAAGAAGGTTACTGTCAGATTCATAGTCATCGTCTCAACCTTTGAGTCCCTTAAAAACTTGCAAGTTTCATAACAGCCGAATCATACTGTCGAAGGGTGGATTCCCTCTTATCTGATTCTAAAAATGTTATTTTCATTAGTAAAATAAATTTTTGAATATACTTACCCGGTGATCATGTAGCTGCAGCTCTGCTGCCCGACAGAAAAAACCTACGGGCGGGATACGCCAGCGATCGCTATACAGGTGGGGGTGTACAACAACAGCGCCATCTGTCGAGTAGGTACTCAAGTACTTCTTGTCAACACAGAACCAATTTTCTCCTCGGTCCACTGGGTCTCTATGGGGAGGAAGGGTGGGTCCTTTAATTCATGATCACCGGGTAAGTATATTCAAAAATTTATTTTACTAATGAAAATAACATTTTTCAATATTAATCTTACCCGGTGATCATGTAGCTGATTCACACCCAGGGGGGTGGGTGGAGACCAGCATACATGTTAACATTAGAAGCTAAGTATCCCGTATTTCATTTTAGCAGTTATTCAAAATAACAAACATAAAATTAATAAGTACCTGGTAAGGAAGTCGACTTGAACCATTACTCTGCCTTTTTAAGTACGTCTTCCTTACTGAGCCTCGCGATCCTCTTAGGATGCTGAGCGACTCCTAGGTGCTGAAGTATGAAGGGCTGCAACCCATACTAAAGGACCTCATCACAACCTCTAATCTAGGCGCTTCTCAAGAAAGAATTTGACCACCCGCCAAATCAACCAGGATGCGAAAGGCTTCTTAGCCTTCCGTACAACCCAAAAACAACAATAAAAAGCATTTCAAGAGAAAGATTAAAAAAGGTTATGGGATTATGGGAATGTAGTGGTTGAGCCCTCACCTACTACTGCACTCGCTGCTACAAATGGTCCCAGGGTGTAGCAGTTCTCGTAAAGAGACTGGACATCTTTAAGGTAAAATGATGCGAACACCGACTTGCTTCTCCAATAGGTTGCATCCATTACACTCTGCAGAGATCTGTTTTGTTTGAAGGCCACTGAAGTTGCGACAGCTCTAACTTCATGTGTCCTTACCTTCAGCAAAGCATGGTCCTCCTCATTCAGATGAGAATGGGCTTCTCTAATCAAAAGTCTGATGTAATAAGAAACTGCGTTCTTCGACATCGGTAAAGCAGGTTTCTTAATAGAACACCATAAAGCTTCTGATTGTCCTCGTAATGGCTTCGTACGTCTTAAATAGTACTTAAGAGCTCTTACTGGGCATAGTACTCTCTCTTGTTCGTTTCCAACCAAACTGGACAGACTTGGAATCTCGAACGATTTGGGCCAAGGACGAGAAGGGAGTTCGTTTTTAGCTAAAAAACCAAGCTGTAAGGAACATGTAGCCATTTCAGATGTAAATCCTATGTTCCTGCTGAAGGCGTGTATCTCACTGACTCTTTTAGCTGTTGCTAAGCAAACGAGGAAAAGAGTCTTCAAAGTGAGATCTTTAAAAGAGGCTGATTGAAGCGGTTCGAACCTTGCTGACATCAGGAACCTTAAAACCACGTCTAAGTTCCAACCTGGTGTGGTTAACCGACGCTCCTTTGAGGTCTCAAAAGACTTAAGGAGGTCCTGTAGATCTTTGTTGTTGGAAAGATCTAAGCCTCTGTGGCAGAAGACTGCTGCCAACATGCTTCTGTAACCTTTGATCGTAGGAGCTGAAAGGGATCTTACCTTCCTTAGGTGTAAAAGGAAGTCAGCTATCTGAGTTACAGAGGTACTGGTTGAGGATACTGAATTCGCCTTGCACCAGCTTCGGAAGACTTCCCATTTTGACTGGTAGACCTTGAGAGTGGATGTCCTCCTTGCTCTGGCAATCGCTCTGGCTGCCTCCTTCGAAAAGCCTCTAGCTCTTGAGAGTCTTTCGATAGTCTGAAGGCAGTCAGACGAAGAGCGTGGAGGCTTGGGTGTACCTTCTTTACATGCGGCTGACGCAGAAGGTCCACTCTTAGAGGAAGAGTCCTGGGAACGTCTACTAGCCATTGCAGTACCTCGGTGAACCATTCTCTCGCGGGCCAGAGGGGAGCAACCAACGTCAACCTTGTCCCTTCGTGAGAGGCGAACTTCTGCAGTACCTTGTTGACAATCTTGAACGGGGGGAACGCGTAAAGGTCTAGATGGGACCAATCCAGAAGAAAGGCATCTATGTGAACTGCTGCTGGGTCCGGAATCGGTGAGCAATAATTTGGGAGCCTCTTGGTCATCGAGGTAGCGAACAGATCTATGGTGGGCTGACCCCACAGGGTCCATAGTCTGTTGCAAACATTCTTGTGAAGGGTCCATTCGGTAGGGATGATCTGACCCTTCCGGCTGAGGCGGTCTGCCATGACATTCATGTCGCCTTGAATGAACCTCGTTACAAGGGATATGTTTCGATCTCTTGACCAGGTGAGGAGGTCCCTTGCGATCTCGAACAACGTCATCGAATGAGTCCCTCCTTGCTTGGAGATGTACGCCAAGGCTGTGGTGTTGTCGGAGTTCACCTCCACCACCTTGCCTAGAAGGAGGGACTTGAAGCTTCCCAAGGCCAGATGAACTGCCAGTAGCTCCTTGCAGTTGATGTGTAGTGCTCTTTGATCCGGATTCCACGTGCCCGAGCATTCCCGACCGTCCAGTGTCGCACCCCAGCACGTGTCCGATCCGTCCGAGAAGAGAAGGTGGTCGGGGGTCTGAACAGCCAGAGGTAGACCTTCCCTGAGAAGAATGTTGTTCTTCCACCAAGTCAGTGCAGACTTCATCTTCTCGGAGATAGGAACTGAGACCGCTTCTAGCGTCATGTCCTTTCTCCAGTGAGCAGCTAGGTGATACTGAAGGGGTCGGAGGTGGAGTCTCCCTAACGCGATGAACTGGTCCAGCGATGAAAGCGTCCCTATCAGACTCATCCACTGTCTGACTGAACATTGGTTCCTCTTCAGCATGCTTTGGATGCATTCTTGGGCTTGACTGATTCTGGGGGCCGACGGAAAAGCCCGAAAAGCTTGACTCTGAATCTCCATACCTAGATAGACTATAGTTTGGGATGGGACGAGTTGGGACTTTTCTATATTGACCAGGAGACCCAATTCCTTGGTCAGATCCAGAGTCCATTTTAGATTCTCCAGACAGCGACGACTTGACGCTGCTCTTAAAAGCCAGTCGTCCAAATAGAGGGAGGCTCTGATGTCTGCTAAATGCAGGAATTTGGCAATATTCCTCATCAGTTTGGTAAACACTAGAGGTGCCGTGCTTAGGCCAAAGCACAGGGCTTGGAACTGGTAAACTACCTTCCCAAAGACGAACCTTAGAAAAGGTTGGGAATCTGGGTGGATGGGGACGTGAAAGTACGCGTCCTTTAGGTCTAACGAGACCATCCAGTCTTCCTTCCTGACCGATGCTAGCACCGACTTCGTCGTCTCCATGGTGAACGTCTGCTTGGTGACAAAGACATTTAGAGCACTGACGTCTAGCACCGGTCTCCACCCTCCTGTCTTCTTCGCCACTAAGAAGAGACGGTTGTAGAAGCCCGGGGATTGATGGTCCCGGACTATGACTACCGCTCCCTTTTGTAGCAAGAGAGACACCTCTTGCAGTAAAGCTAGCCTCTTGTCCTCCTCTCTGTACCTGGGAGAGAGGTCGATGGGAGTTGTTGCTAGAGGGGGCTTGCGCAAGAATGGAATCCTGTACCCCTCTCTGAGTAACTTCACAGACTGTGCGTCTGCACCCCTGTTCTCCCAGGCCTGCCAGTAGTTCTTGAGCCTGGCTCCCACTGCTGTCTGGAGAAGATGGCAGTCAGACTCTGCCTCTTGAGGACTTGGAACCCTTCTTCTTGTTGCCACGTTGACTATCGGCACGGGTACCTCCTCTGCTGGAGGTTCTGCCACGAAAGGGCGGAATGAACCTAGACGCTGGTGTGTCCATCCTAGGTCTAGTCACGGAAGGTAAAGCTGTGACTTTACGTGCGGATGACGCCACCAGGTCATGGGTGTCTTTCTGGATCAACGAGGCGGCAATCCCCTTGATCAGCTCTTCAGGAAAGAGACACTTCGATAGCGGAGCAAACATCAGCTCTGACTTCTGACATGGTGTGACTCCCGCCGACAAGAAGGAGCAAAGGTGATCTCGCTTCTTGAGAACTCCAGACACGAAAGAAGCCGCAAGCTCGCCAGACCCATCCCGAATGGCTTTGTCCATGCAGGACATGATGAGCATGGCAGAGTCCTTATCCGAAGGGGAGGTCTTTCTGCTCAACGCTCCCAAACACCAGTCCAGGAAGTTAAAGATCTCAAACGCACGGAAAACTCCCTTCAAAAGATGGTCCATGTCCGAAGAAGTCCAGCAAATCTTGGACCGTCTCATAGCCAGTCTGCGGGGAGAGTCTACCAGACTTGAGAAGTCGCCCTGGGCAGAGGCAGGAACTCCCAAGCCGAGAACCTCTCCTGTGGCATACCAGACGCTAGATCTGGAAGCAAGCTTGGCCGGGGGAAACATGAAGGTAGTCTTCCCAAGTTGCTTCTTGGCCTGCAGCCACTCTCCCAGTACCCTTAAAGCTCTCTTGGACGAGCGAGCGAGTACGAGCTTCGTAAAGGCAGGAGCTGCTGACTGCATGCCTAAAGCGAACTCAGAGGGAGGTGAGCGTGGAGCTGCAGACACAAACTGGTCCGGATACAACTCCTTAAACAGGGCAAGGACTTTCCTAAAGTCTAAGGAGGGAGGCGTAGTCTTGGGTTCATCTATGTCGGAGTGTTGATCGTCCAAATGCGCAGCTTCGTCGTCATCAGAGATTCCTTCATCCGAATGCTGAGGAGGAAGCGGTAAAGGAGGAGAAGAAAGCTGAACGGCTGAATCCGGCAGCACGGGTGCATGCGTAGCTGCACTGGATCCAACGTCATGCCGCTGTTGGTCAGTCTGAGAGCTGGCAACAACCAAAGCGGAGTGGTGGTGCGTGGTGGGGACTGCCGTGGGTTGCGGAGACTGCCGCATCGCGTCAAAACACGGCAGCTTGACTCCACCTTCCTGCTGATGCGGTAGCTCACGCATGTCAACGGAGGGTGCCGTACGTCGGCTAACGTCAACATGCGTCTGGCAGGGTCGACTGCGCATCGGTGGTGGAGCTCTCACAGCCGGAGTGTGGGAGCAGGCAGCCGCAGTGTCAGCTGAGCGCACAACCGTGGCAGGTTGTAGGTTAACGGGTGCAGCGTCAACCTTCTCAGCACGATACTCCTGCATGAAGGAAGCTAGCTGAGTCTGCATAGACTGCAGCAAAGACCACTTAGGGTCTACAGCGGTTGGTGCGGCAACAGACGGAGTGATTGACTGCTGCGGAACCACTCTACCTCTCTTGGGAGGTGTGCAGTCTTCGGAAGACTGCGGCGAGTCCGAACTGACCCAGTGGCTACACCTGGGCCGTTGGACTCGCTCGGAAGGGACCTTGCGCTTGAGAGGTCGTGAGACCTTGGTCCAGCGTTTCTGTCGAGAAACCTCTTCCGCAGACGAGGAATGAATGGGCTCACTCGTCTGTTTGTGGGTGGGACGATCTCTGCAAGATACGTCCTCAACCACGGAGGGTACGTCTGTACGCTGATCAAGGCCTGTCGAACCCTTTGGTCGTACGACATTGCTTCTCCCCTGGGCTTGGGAGCTTGCAAGAGGTCCCGGACTGGGAGGACGACAGGCACGAACAGACGCACCCTCATGCGTAACACTGACACTTTTCACTGCACTGACACTCACTACACTTCCCACTGCACTTTTCTCCTTCAACTCTTTGACGTCAGCCAAGAGTTGATTGCGGTCATTCGCTAATGACTCAACTCTGTCACCAAGAGCCTGAATGGCACGCATCATATCCGCCATCGAAGGTTGATGAGAGCTAGTAGAAGGGTCGGGTGTAACCACTACAGGGGAAGGAATAGGTTGTGGGGCATGGGGAGAGGAAAAATCAATAGAGCGAGACGAACTCCTCCTGATCCTATCCTTCTCTAGCCTACGTGCATTCTTAAGGAATTCTTGAAAATCGAATTCCGAAAGCCCAGCGCATTCCTCACATCGATCTTCCAATTGACAGGCTTTACCCCTACAATTGGAACAAACGGTGTGAGGATCTATAGAGGCCTTCGGAAGACGCCTAGAACAGTCCCTAGCGCTACACTGCCTGTACTTGGGGACTTGAGTAGGGTCTGACATCTTGAATTAGTCAAAGGGGGAAATCCAAAATCTATCCAAGTCGTCAACAAATAATCCAAAATCTAATCAATGAAAGTGATAAAGTATTGATGATAACTTCTGTACAGCGAAAGCTAATAACTAGAGAGAATACTTCACCAAATAGCGTGAAAATCAACTCCAGAAACAACAGCGTATCAAGTAGGTCTTGCCGGTGGCACGACAGAGAGAAAATTGGTTCTGTGTTGACAAGAAGTACTTGAGTACCTACTCGACAGATGGCGCTGTTGTTGTACACCCCCACCTGTATAGCGATCGCTGGCGTATCCCGCCCGTAGGTTTTTTCTGTCGGGCAGCAGAGCTGCAGCTACATGATCACCGGGAAAGATTAATATTGAAAAATAGCGTATTTGAGGATCAATATCTGCATCTCTTGAGCTGTAAATTTCATAAAGTCCATAAAGTTAGGGCATTCTGAATTTTTGAGGAAGCTAACACACTGCGAGTTGTACTTGTGTTAGTATTGGATTGGGGATCTGTCGAGGTGGAGACCCAGTTCCACCTGAAGGGGAAACCCGTTGCTCTTGGGCCAGATGGGGGCTACTAGAGCAACTTGGCCTTTGAAAATCCTGAGCTTGTCTAACACTTTCATCAACAGATTTATTGGTGGGAATAGGTAAATTCTCTCCCAAGTGTTCCAGACTAATGACATTGCGTCTGTGGCGTAAGCCCGAGGATCCGGGTTGGGGGCTACGTAGCACTCTAGTTTGTGGTTGGACTCTATTGCAAACAGATCTATCTGGAGATCCGGAACCTGAGAAAGGATACAAGAGGCCATGGCGGTATTCCTAACCTTAAAACGACTATCCCCTCCAAAGACAACTCATATCAGGATAGTCTCATACAGCACGGCAGTAGTCCACTGCATAAACAGAGGCGGATCAAAATCTCCCAACCTGAATCAGATCCTGGTAATGATTTTTACCTTGGCAACCGTAAAGAACTGGTTTCTGTCAGCAACTCACCTGGCAGGAGTCCAGAACGTTATAGCAGACGCTCTATACAGGACGAAACCACTGGAATCAGAATGGTCCCTGGACATGAATTCATTCCGGTGGATATCCAGGCTGGTTCCGGGTCTCCAGGTAGACTTGTTTGCGACACAACTCAACCACAAGCTTCCTTGCTATGTGGCCCCGAACCTGGACCCTCAGGCTTATGCCATGGACGCATTAACCCTGGACTGGAACCATTGGAAGATTTACCTATTCCCTCCGGTGAATCTTCTGATGAACATTTTGCCCAAACTGCGCTCATTCAAAGGAGTAGTAGCTTTGGTGGCACCAAACTGGCCAAAGAGCAATTGGTTTCCTCTCCTTCTAGAGTTGAAACTTCGCCCCTTCCGGATCCCATACCCCAAGCTGACACAAGTAGTCCAAACACAGACTGTGTCAGATTCCTCAAGGATAGTGCAAAGCCTAACTTTGTGGATTTCATGAAATTTGCAGCACACAGGGATGCAAACATCGACCCGGAAAATGTCCTCTTTATCGAATCAGACAAGAGGGACTCAACACTTAGGCAATATGATTCGGCTGTGAAGAAACTAGCAGAATTTCTAAAGAATTCAGACGATACCCGAATGACCCCTAACTTGGCCATTTCGTTTTTTAGGTCCCTATTTAACAAGGGCCTAGCCGCTAGTACTATCACCACTATTAAATCAGCCCTGAAAAAGATTTTTCAGGTGGGCTTTAATATTAACCTAGCAGATTCATATTTTTCATCCATTCCAAAAGCCTGTGCTAGGCGTAGATCTTCTATTCGTCCACAAAAGGTCTCATGGTCTCTGAACGACGTCTTAAAGCTAGCATCAGACACCGATAACGAATCCTGCTCCTACATTTCGCTTCTTTGGAAGACCTGTTTCTTACAGCCATGGCCTCAGGTGCCAGAATTTCAGAATTGGCAGCTCTCTCCCGTAACACTGAAAACCTAGATTTCCTTCCGTCAGGAGAAGTCCTACTCTCTACAGATAGAGCTTTCCTAGTAAAAAATGAGGACCCACAAAATAGATGGTCCCCTTGGAAAATTGTTCCTCTACCCCAGGATGCTTCTCTGTGTCCAGTTGTTACACTACGGGCCTTCTTAGCTAGGACTGTCACACGCTCATCTGGCCCCTTGTTTGTCAGGGAACAAGGAGGTACTATCTCCATCTAAGGCATCAGACAGCAAATCCTTTACTTATCAATCAAGCTAACCCGGAATCCTTTCCACATGCACATGATATCTGGGCTGTAGCAATCTCCATCAACTATTTCCAGAAAATGGATTTTGATGACCTTAAAAAGTACACGGGTTGGAAATCCCCTATGGTTTTCAAATGCCACTATTTAAAGAACTTACAGGCCCTTAAATTCCCTACTATTGCAGCTGGGAGTGTCATCTCCCCTGAATAATCTCTTACCTTTCTTCCTTTTCGTCCAGCTCTCTTCCTTCTCCCTCCTACCTGCCACTCCCACCACGATGCTTCTCACCTCGGTCGATTTGTTTAGCCCCATATCTAACGTTATGTCATTGTTGCCTTGTTCATGTTGGTTGCTTTCATTTTGGATTGCATATAGCCTTACCCTTGGGTATTCGTACCGTTTGCCATGTTATTTTATTATGCATATCATGATTATACTGTATTACTTGCCTTGTGCCATTCATAGCATTACTACTTTTTTCTCTACTTAAGGCTTTTGGGTTTTGTGATGATTGTATTACATTACTTTATTTTGTTTGTACAGTATTCTTTACTATGTCTCATTTATGGCAATTTTCTATTTTACACCTAAGGTTTTTTGGTAATTGTGTATGTTATTTTACGTTCCTTAATAATATAGTAACCCCCACATGTACATGACGTTTTTAATTTACCCTTTTTTGATTTTATGGGCTTGGAAGGCATTCTCTGGTTTATTTTCACCGGGCGTCACAGGTCGACCCAGAAAAGGGATTTTGACGAAGGAAAAATCTATTTCTGAGGAGATACCTGTGACGCCCGGTGAAACCCTTCCCTGTTTTTTCCCCGTCCCTTTCCTTTCCAAGCCATCTCCTACAGAAGGATGTGTAGATGGCGCTCGAGTCGGGCGTCGGTGGAGTGGATCAGGTTGGTTTGATTAGTGCCGCTGTAGCGGCTCATCCCTTATTGGCGAAGGAATTATCTAAATGGAAGACGACCTGTGAATAGTGGTTTTCACACGCCCTATCTTTATACACAACGCCCTTAGGGTGCTCGCACGAGGGTAGTAACCTCTGCATTCCATGCTTTAACTTTCTCTGGTATATTTGGAAGTATTTATATCAGAAAAGTAACAAGAAGGACCTTTTCACCGGGCGTCACAGGTATCTCCCCAGAAATAGATTTTTCCTTTGTCAAAATCCCTTATCTGGCAAAAAAATTACTTCTAGAAAAAAATCTTCATATTATTGGAGGTCTATGTCAGGTCTATATAGGGTTGTAATCCCAGATCTTAGTAATAATTTTCAAGGTAGGAGATAGAATTTGAAACACTAATTTTCATGATAAATCGCCCTGGCGTCGCAAAACCAAAGGTCCGAGGCAAAAATCCTATGCATTTTGGAGATGTCCTAAGTCACCTTATTAAGTGGTATGAATGTGAAAGTCCTGTCATTAAAAATCGGTATTAGCCGGGCGGCTCCCTTAACCATGAAAGACAACCCTTTCTGGTACAACCCAGGAGCGTAAGTGGTGGACTAACCTTAAATCTGCACTTTTTAGTGTAGATGCAACAGTTCCTCCTTTACTTAAACCTGTCACACTGTCCAAAGGAAAAAGGCAACCCTTTCGGCAGATGTGTTTGACAGCAAGCAGAGTAATGAGAAACTAGAAACTTTCTCACTCCTGTTTTCATGAGGCTAAACTAACTAGTTTAGCTTTTCAATCTCAAGAAATTAAAGCTCTTTTGATGGACCATGATGCTTATGGAGGTGTGGACCCAAATGGTATTTTTCCTTTGCTTTTTATAAAGACTGCAGATTTCTTAGCTCCAAAGTTATATGTTATTTTGCGCAAGTTGGCAAGATGAGCTTTTAGCACTTGCTGGAGAATTGGTAATGTTACTCCACTATATAAATGTGTTTGTGGTAGCTCAAGTCCAATTGATTACCACCCAATTTCCATAAATACCACATTATTTAAAGTTTTTGAAAGTCTTTTGGCAAAACGTCTTAATAGGTTTGCTGAAGGTAATCATCTGTTCCCTAGTTTGCAATTTTATCTTCATAAAGGCCTTGGAGCATGTGATGCCCTTCTTACAATCTCCAATGCAGTACAGAAATTCCTTGATTGTGGTCCGGAAGTTTGTATGATTAGCCTTGACTTTAGTGCTGCCTTTGACCTTGTTAATTATGATGCCCTTGTTTTCAAACTCAAACACTTGGGAGTGGGTGGGTCATTTCATAGCATTGTTATTGAATATTTAAGTAATAGATCGGAAAGAGTTGTTGATGGGCACCATAGTGAATATATAAATTTTATATCTGGTGTTTCTCAGGGTAGTGTTCTTGGCCCATTACTTTTCATACTATATACACATAGCATGTGGTTTGGTCTTGAAAACAAGCTTGTTGCATATGGGGATGATGCTACTCTTTGCATCAATTTCATTTCCTGAATATAGATCTGAGGTTGCTGAATCCTTTCTCCTGTCTGGTCTTCAGCTGCTGATTCTCATCTTAATTTGTTGGACAGAAACTTACGGTCTATTAAATTTCTTATTCCTGATCTAGATATTAATCTCTGGCATCGTCGTTCAATTAGTTCATTATGCATGTTGCATAAGATTTTTTATAACTCTGACCATCCTTTACATTCAGATCTCCCTGGACAATTCTATCCTGTTCGTAATACTAGGCAGGCAGTTAATTCTAATAGCCAGGCCTTCTCCATCATGAGGCTCAATACTACGCAGTACTCTAGAAGTTTTATTCCAGCTGTTACCAAGTTGTGGAATGATCTTCCTAATCGGGTGGTTGAATCAGTAGAACTTCAAAAGTTCAAAGTTGGAGCAAATGCTTTTTTGTTGACCAGGCGGACATGAGTCTTTTTATAGTTTATTTATGACATATTTGTTTTTGATGTTGTTAACCCTTTTACCCCCAGGTTCTTTGGAAATTTCCAACCCTTAACCCCCAAGGGGTTATTTTTTCCCCAGCACATTTTGCAGCATATTTTCTTTAAATTGCTCTAACAGCCTTAATTTTTGTCATAGAGAGGTCAGGTTGGTCTCATTCTCTTAGAAAATGCCTGAATTTTCTTAAAAAATTATCAAAAATATGAAAAAATAGATTTTTATAGCATTTTTTTGCATGGACGTACCGGTACGTCCATGGGGGTAAAGGGATGGCTTTTGTGAAACGTACCAGTACGTCCTTTGGGGGTAAAAGGGTTAATAGTTTATATATGACATGTCTGTTTTGACGTTACTTATTTTAGAATGATTTATTGTTAATTTGTTCTCCATTTATTTATTTCCTTATTACCTTTCCTCACTGCGCTATTTTTCCCTGTTGGAGCCCCTGGGCTTATAGCATCTTGCTTTTCCAACTAGGGTTGTAGCTTGGATAGTAATAATAATAATAATAATAATGGAGATCTAGCTAAAATTACTGGATGGTGCAAATTATGAGGTATGAAGTCGAATCCTAACAAAACTCAAAGTATGATTGTAAATAGGTCAAGGACAGTGGCTCCAGAACATCTGGATCTTAGCATTGATAATGTTTCTTTAACTTTATATGATTCTTTTAAAATTTTAGGTGTGATTCTCGACAGCAAATATACTTTTGAGAAACACACTAGGTCTGTGTCTTCTTCAATTGCACAAAAAATTGGCTGATTAAGAGTCTATCAAGTTTTTTGGAGATCAATCTATTCTGAAGAAGTATATCAATTCTTTCCTTTTACCTTGCTTTGAATATTGTTTCCCTATCTGGTCTTCAGCTGCTGATTCTGATCTTAATTGGTTGGACAGGAACTTATGGTCTATTAAATTTCTTATTCCTGATCTAGATATTAATCTCTGGCACCGTCGTTTAATTAGTTCATTATGCATGTTGCATATGATTTTTCATAATTCTGACCATCCTTTACATCCAGATCTTCCCAAACAGTTCCATCCTGTTCGTAATACAGTACTAGGTATGCAGTTAATTCTAATAGTCAGGCCTTCTCCATCATGAGGCTCAATATTACTAAGTCCTCTAGAAGTTTTATTCCAGCTGTGACCAAGTTGTGGAATGATCTTTCTAATGGGGTAGTTGAATCTGTAGAACTTCAAAAGTTCAAACTTGCAGCAAATGTTTTTATGTTGAACAGGCTAGCATAAGTTCTTTTATACTTTATATATCAAATATCTATTTTAATGTTGTTAATGTATTAAAATATTCTATTTTAATTTTTCATAACTTCTTATATCGTTTATTTATTTCCCTATTTCCTTTCCTCACTGGGCTATTTTTCCCTGAGTGAGGACTTGGCCTTATAGCATCTTGCTTCTCCAATTAGGGTTGTAGCTTAGGAAGTAATAATAATAATAATAATAATATAATAATAATAATAATGATAATAAAAAATTGCAATCAGATCCTTATATGATAATTTAGTGGTCTACAAAGACAGGAAGAGGTCACATGATTCATACTGAATCGGTATGTAGAGTTGAAAAAGTCTTCCTTCCATTAAGGGGAACGTTTGTCACTTTTGGGGAGAAGACTACTATTAATTTCTTAAGTGTATATGACAAATTCGTAGATAATTTGTATTTTTCCTAACTATACAAACCATAGCTATTTATTAGGGGTTATACTTTTGGCGGAGCTAATATGACGAGCCATTAAAATTTGACGAAGGTTAACTACCCACACCGCTAGTTAGCGGGGGGTAGGGGGGGCGGAGCTTGCTACCACTCCCGCTCACACACCTGTGATTTAGCTCACTTTGCTTGGAGGTAGAAATTCAAGGGGGATAGGGCTGGCGGGCAAGTTTGTATGAATAGCTAAGGTTCGTATAGTTAGGAAAAATACAAATTATCTACGAATTTGTCATTTGTTCCGTAACTGGAATACAAACCACGCTATTTATTAGGGGTGACTCACCCATTAGGAAGGGTGGACGTCCCTGCCAATCTGGCTTTTGGCTTTACCTGGGAGCTCCTTATCTGAGTATATTAGTACTCAAAAATAAGGATTTCCCTGCCCTCGCTAAAACCTTGCTACGCAAGGTCCGCGGCCTACGCAAGCTGTGTGTTGAGACATGCAGAAGTGTGACTGTCTAGGTAAAGTTATTCCGAGTCTATTGTAGGAAAAAACTGATGTAACCAAGACTTTCCCAATAGCACCTCGCCAGGGTATGGAAACGCAACAGCATTAGCTTGATACTAGGTACACAAGGTAGCATGGTTTACCTGCAGTGGTTTGAGGTCAGCTTATGCAGAGAACCCAGGATGCTGCTTTCCCCACTAGAGGGTAGGATGAAGAAAAGAGTAAGAGCCAGTTAAATCTTTTCATTCACGCAGACTCAAACCGGGTTACAGTGCCCTTAACCTTCTTCTACTTGTCCAATAAGGAGCTTGAGGTATACAACCAGCTGTTGTGCAGCCACCACCAGACCAATAGAAATCGTATCGAGTTCCTCTGGGTCACGTCTTGCAAGAGAAAGGTTGTGAAAGTTACCTGGAGCATTCACATTCTTTCTTGTTAAACCCGCGTCACAGAGTAATCTGCTTAGAAGGACCAGGGGCATAGCTATGGTGTTTCTTGTTTGTCTAGACTGAATCTTCCAAC
>NC_090728.1:87207934-87257934 GCF_036898095.1 Palaemon carinicauda
CTGTATTTTGGGTCGCGTTATAACGGAAAATGTATGGTGTTTACACCCATCCTGGTTTTGATTTTAACCTTTTTTCAAGTTATTATAACTTTAAAGCATAATAAATGTTTGATTTATTTACAAGAACAATTTGACATTATAAAAAAGATGCAGTATAGTACATAGAAAGTATTGGAAATGGGTAGTAAACACGTTTGAATAGGCAAGTTGCTGGCTGCCATGGCCCCAATAGAATTATTTCTGTTAGGTGTGTTTCAAAATATGCGTTTTCCATTTACACGAGGTCATTCATCGACCAAATTCTCGCGTAATTCGGGACCCTACTGTGTGTGTATATATATATATATATATATATATATATATATATATATATATATATATATATATATATATATATATATACATATAGATATATATGTATATATATATATATATATATATATATATATATATATATATATATATATATATACATATATATATATATATGTATATATATGTATATATATACATATATATACATATATATATATATATATATATATATATATATATATATATATATATATATATATATATATATATATAGTTAGCTAAATCACAGGTGTGTGAGTGGGAGTGGTAGCAAGCTACCTCCCCTACCCCCTCTAATTAGCGGTGTGGGTAGTTAACCCTCGCTAAATTTTAATGGCTCAACATTTCAGCTCTGCCGAAAGTATAACCCCTAATAAATAGCATGGTTTGTATTCCAAATTAGTTGCAAACTTTGTATCAAAATACAAGTCTATTTAAGACAATGGTTTATTTAATATGATTTCTTTTGGGGAGGGAGCTTTCATTAATAATACTGTAAATATAAAAAAACTTACCACCTGCTGTCCTAAAGATAGTAGCGTAAGAGGAGGTGGATTTAACACAGAGTTTGTAAGTAAAAGAGGAACTGTCATCTCTGGTGTCTGAACAGGTACAGGAGAGTCTTTCAGTTCTTTAGGAGCAGTGTGACCAGGAGGATAAGGATCAACTGAAGCATTTGGATCAACCATAAATGGTACATCATTCGACTGACTGAACAGTAAAGACGTTGGACGGTACAGAGAAGCGGTGTCCTGAAAAATAAAAAAAAAATATTCAATAAGACTTATCTCACCACATTATTGAGTGTAAAATAACTAATGACTAAAATTAATGAACCTCTTACGAGTAGCAGCACAAGCAAAAGAATAAAATGGAGCAAAGAATGAATGACAATAGACTCAAGAAACATAAAATGCAAAAGTAAATGTTTTTATACAAGTACTGTATGTATGCAGTTACAAAAAAAAGTAAAGTGGTACTAAAAAAATGTAGACAATGTTGTGTAAAAAAAAGAAAATAAAGAAAGAGCCCTTGTCCAGATACAAACATTCCAATCTATTGCTGCAGGACTCAAGAGGGCATAGAAAAAGAAAATTATGACATTAGGCACTGAGTCAACCAAACAAGATTCCATTTTGAATCTTCATCAAATATTTGTTAAATAAAATAAAATTCATATAGGCTTCTTTAAAAGAGATAATTACCACAAATTGTTTAAACATTTACTAGCTCGATTCTTCAAAGAATTTAGTAATGCTGATGAAAGAATCAAGTACATATTGATATTAGTAAAGCTAATACGGGTTCTCCTCACTTAATGATGTAGAGTACTAGTTTTACGACAATGGCTTTACGACCATCCGATATTCGTTTCACAAAAATCTCTCAAAATAATGATGCTCATGGAGTGCAGTGGCAGCACAGTCGAGAGTGTAATTGCACGCAGCTGTGTACGGTAAGTTGCAATGAGGCGACTGGTAGTGCAGCCTCCATCTCATCACCACTCACATGGTCTCCTCTGCGCATCACAGAGTCACTATGTTGTGTAGTATTTTTTTGTTTTTGATACTTGTATATCCCTCAAAATATCAGAAAAAAAGAAAGAGTACTACTTCTGAAGGATCTGCTTCCAAAAAGCGAAGAAAATCTATTGATATCAACAAGAAGCTCAAGATCATCAAGCAACATGAAGAAGGAAAGAAAGTCAATTAGTATGGGCTTAGCGCATTCTACCTAATCTACTATACTAAAGGACAAAGAACGAGAGAAAGAGACAGCAAAGACTGCAATAGGATACAATGCTTTGATAAAGAGGCAGTGAAGCCTGATACATGAGATGGAGAAATTGTTGGGCATTTCATTTAATGACCAAATAAGAAAATAAATGCCTATTAGCCTTAATATAATTCAAAGTAAGGAGCTCAGCATCTTAAACACGCTCAAATCACGTGAGGAAAGAGAAAGAACATGCACAGAATCTTTTACGCCAAGCCATATTTGGTTCAAGCACTTGCGTCGACGACTTAGTTTGCACAATTGTAGTATTTATGGTGAAGCAGCAGAAATATTTAGCAGTGTTTTGGATAAGTCAATCACCCAGAATAAATTTTCAACGTAATCGAGACTGGACTATTTTGGAAAAAATTCCACAAAGAACGTATCTCCACAAACAGGCTACAAGTATGCCTGGGTTCAAGGCAGTCAAGGATTGAGTGATGTTTTTTTTGGCAGAAATGTTGCAGAGCATAAGTTCAACCCTTCTTCATTTATCGCTCCCATGTGAACATGCACACAATAACAGTGTTTTATTGAGCAGACAGTAAGGCATGGATGACTCGAACATTGTTTGAGGAATGGTTTATATACTACTTTACACCAGCAGCAAGAGAATCCTACATTGAACTCGCTTAATGATGAATTCGCTTAACAACAGGGAGTACCTGTAGTACACTATGACCATCCAATGTTGTAAGTGTTTTTAACCTTTCACCTTGTATTGGGGATAGTGTCTCTATCAAGAGACTTCCATTTTTGGCTGCCCTCCACATAAAGTGACTACAGTATTTCCCTGTTAGCTTTGAAAACATTTAAATGCTCATTTCTTCCGTTTTCAAATTCTTAGATAAATTTTTTTTTCATAATTGACTACTTCATAGTGACCAGGTAATACTTCTACTTTTCTATATCTTTGTGTACTGTCATCATTTCTCACACTCTCTCTCTTCTTCTCTAGTGTTTTCTTATCCTTCTTTCCATAACGCATATAAGATTCCGTTACAATGTTAGAACTCGAGTTGGAGCTGTCTGTACCGAGGTCCATGTTAGTATTTTCCAGGTCGTCAACAGAGGGGTGGGTTTTTTTGGTAAGAGCAAGCCGGGTTATCTACCTCTTATCGGAGGATGTCAGTCCTCCTATCTCATGCGACCCAACACGAGAAGAAGCTTCAGCGGGGACCAGTCCTCTATAAGAGAGGGGCTGCCTCTCTTTAGGTGGGCATACACTGGTCAGTGGGGGTGGTTAGCCCCTCCCACCGTCAACTCCAATGCCTGGCGTCGCCCATTACCCGCAAATATGGGTGACTTAAAACCGGAACACTGGAGCCCGACTCTTAACAGACTTGGTCTGCACCCAATGGGGTCGGCCAGAGGGTGATGGCGTCAAAATTGGCACAGGTTAAGATGGAATGCCGTCCATCCCACACTGTGCCAAATCCAAAGCATCATCCAAAGTATAATCGAACATGCAAAAGTCGTCAACAATATCGAGCCCAAAAGGAAGAGATGGGAGAAAAAAGAAATAACAAAAAGTAAAAGAGAAAGTGCTGACTGATTTAGTTGGATCGACAGCTGGGTACCGAGGTCCAGTGGGAAGTAGCGTAAAGCAACGTTTTTCTCGAAATAAATAGGGATTTGCTTTTGGGGCAGAGCTCTTGCCTAGACCGGAAGCGCCTCGGCACTGTCGTTCACAATGCATGCTTTATTTAGTTAGCCAGGATGACCTTCCAGGTTTTATAGCTTCTATCTTATTAGCTATTTAGTCTTCATTGCTAGGAATTAGTTATATTATGCCGTTAGTACTCTTTAGATTCGGCGTATGCATAGCCGACTTACTGTTCCTAGGCCCCCTAGCCTAGAAGCCTTAGGTTACTTTCACGCATGATATAATAAGTGTTCCTGGTGTTATTTAACTTAAATGAAGATAATAGGCAAATTATACATATAAGATATTTTGATTGCATATGATTTCCTCTTCAATGGTAGTATACCAAGAGTTTCGATGAATCAGGTAGTCGATCTCTATGCCACTAGGCTAGTAGCCTAGTGGCTTTAGTATACTTTCCCACATATCCCCGGTTACCTTTATGTATAAGGTAATCTCTTCCTCCCTCTGCAGTTAAGGTCATTCGGTAAGGTTAGGCTAGGATATTTCTGCCCCTTTCCAAACCATGGCTGATGACTTTGAGTTTGGGTCAGAACCTCAGAGTACACATGGCTGATAGGCATAGGGGGCCTTGCCCCCCTAGACTGCACTTGAATGGGTCTGAGATCCCCTTCACCCTGTAATCTAGCGACTAGTCCTGAATTTGGAGATTGTGGGGCTGAAGGATATGAATATCCTTTAGCCTAGCTTAGGCTAGCATGGATATTCTGCTTCTTTATAGTTTAGGACGGCTTGATGATGCCAGTCCCTTTACTACACTAGCCCTCCCTAGGCTGGAGAATGTACTCTCCCTATACCTAGGATGAAGTTAGTTCAGAAGCAGAATTCCCCCTGCTGCCTAACGAGGACGGCTCACACCGGCTCCTCACCCTCTCCTTCCATGACCCTTCCACCCCCCCCCCCTCACTGTCCTTTGGTGATGGCCTAGCCATTATACCCCTGTCCGCTGTCCTACAATCCCATCTAGTGCCGGCGGGTTGTAGGGCCAGCCGGGTCTTTTGCCTGTTGGGTCTAATCGTTCAGCTTCCCTCTTACATACCTCGCTGCGGGATTGCTGTTTCGGCGAGCCTAACTGCCAACAGAAACACCCCTCATGACTTTAGTGTTTTCTTCAGTCCTCCCTTGGACTACCATCCGCTGCCCCTGTCCGTCTGTCACCGACATAGCTGCAGATGAATGGAAGTCTGATCACTAACATGCTCTCCCCTTCCATTTGAACCCTCCTTCTAGAGGAAGGCAGAGTTGGGGTGGCTTGCCGCCACTCCTTCACTTCCCTTCACTCGCTTTTCTCTCTCTATGGGCTTGCCGGCCACCAACCCTGCCGGCAGAAGGCAGGTAGGGTTGGTGGTCTGCCAGCCATTATCTCTCTGTTACTGTTAACTCTGCTGGCGGCAGCCGGCAGTGTACGCCTAGGCCACTACTCAGTCCCATTGTATGATAGCTGGGCTGGTGTGCCTTCAGCCGGTAGCCCGCCGACTGCCGACATGCTGCTGGCAGTTCGAAGGGTCGCCGGAAATTCGGCAGACCGCCGGTGCCACAGAAGGCTTCTCCACTATCCATCCACATTGAATGATGGCCAGGGCGGCGTTCCTTCTGCCGGCGACGTGCCGGCGGGCTGTTACCTGTTTAAACATTGAGTTACAGTGCCAGCTGAGCTATCCTGAGTACTAACTTTGCCGGCGGCATGCCGGCAACGACTATTGTATGAGAATATACAATAGCCAGTACATCTGTAGTATTGCTATACAGTATACCTCAGACAGAAAACTATAGTATATATTTATATAATAGATACTTTTTCCAACATACTCTGTGGATCCATGCGCAGTCCCTTGTTGAGACCTAACTGAAATGATTTCCCCCTCTTCTCTATGCCGATTGTTCATCAGCCCCTCCAATTCCCATTATTAACTTCCTGGAATTACGTGTCGTTTACACGATTCTCCCCTCAACGGGTTAAAATCTTCCATCGGACCTCCAACAAAGACGTCCTAGGATTAATAATGAGAAAGGTCACAGCAATTGGCTGGGTGGGATTCACAAGAATGTTTCTTTCCTAATTCTTTTCCAGCTTACCTATCCTAAGCTTACACTAAGAAAGGATTTAATATTACAATAATTAATATGAATTTAAGTCTATTGTGATAGACTCCAATATACTCCTATTCCTTTCCTCTCTTTACAGGAGTACGTCCAGTGTGAGAGTGCGTTTTATAGCGTACGTCGCAGGGACTTCTATGGTCATCTGGGGTGCCGGACGCACTCCTGTTGTTCCATTACCAAGGGGTCTCTCAAGTACTGGGACCCACAGGCGTGCACAGTGTGCAAGGACCTGTTACCTGAGGGATTTGAGTCTTCCCAGTCTGCGGAGTCAAGGGATACCGCTCGGGAGAAACTACGCAAGTGGGTGCGTGGTTTCCAGAAGAACGCCACGAGGCCTTATCTTCCCAGCGAACGCATGAGGGCCATACTTTTCCTAGGGCATCTATGGATGCCGTAATCCCTCAACCTCACCCTGAGATCCCATGCATACAGCTGACGATAGACTCGGATGTCTCGGATGCAATGAAAGACATCCACATTGAAGATGATAGGATGTCGGAGATCTCAGAGGACACCGAGAAGGACCTTTTGGCCGATGGCCGAGAAGAGGAGTCTGTGGCTCCAGAGTCAGAAGAGGAGGGTGTGGCATCCCTCTCAATGCCGTCGATTCCAGCCCCGGAACCGGTACCTTCTACCTCGTCCACTCCCCTTCCTACAAAGTCTGACGATACCATGGGTGCCGTCCAGGCCATGATGGCGATCTTCAACGAGAAGATCAAGCAGAGGGACGCGGAGTTAAGAAGGAGCTTCTCCGCCTGTCGATTCTACGAGGGTCTCAGAAGAGACTCAACATCAAGGATATTCCCTCCTGCTCAGAGATCAACCCATGGAAGCATGCTGAGTACATGCCTATCACAAACGGGAAGATAGTCATCTTGGACAAGCTGGGCGCCATTCCTATTGAAGATGTGGAATTCTGGCCGAACTTCGACTTGTACCCAGACTTTTGTTCGTCTCAAGACGGAACTGGCTTCCAAGGAAGAAACGGAGCCTAAAGAGCTCATCGTCTTTGACCACTCTAAGGCTCAGGCGCTGTTCCCCAGCTGCCTGAAGGAAAGGGGCTACACCAACTCCAAGGTGCCGGCCCTAAGCAAGAAACACCCATCCTTTCTTGCTCCCAATACTATGGTTTTTCCCTTCGCGGAAATATCCTTCAGGGCAGTACTGAAGGCAGTGGAAGCGGTGAAGCCTTGCCCTACCCTAGAGGAGTGTAGGCCCCTCTCCCTTGCTCTGCCACCTGACGATAAAGACTGGAAGGCCATCCAGTTGACCTTCTCAGTCGGGAAGTTAGAGGCTGACATTGCTGGACGCCAGTTCAGCGAGAACCTCCCCAAGCTATCCAATTTCCTACTCCGTAGGGAACAGGATACAAAGGAGAGACTGGCTGCTTCTCTCTCTCTCCATGTGTCCATGGAGACAATGGCCGGTGAGCAGAAGACCCCGGACATGTTTATGGTCCTCGCCAAGACTCACTTGGCGACTCTGACAAAGGACTTCTACAGTTTTGTCAGGGCACGACAGGCGTGCAGGGAGTTCGTGTTCGCATCTGCGATGGTCAGGCACGAACCCAGGAAGTTGATTTCTTCCAATATATGGGGTAAGGATCTCTTCCCCTCTGATTTGGTCAAGGAGATTGTCGACAAGGCCGCCACGGAGAATAGGAACCTTCTCCAGAAGTGGGGTATGTTGGCAAAGAGAAAGTCTTCTCCGGATGAGGGTCCCCAGCCTAAGAAGTCTTCAAAGAGACCAAGGCTGCCAACTCGCCCAGCAAAGCGACAATTTCCCGTGACCGCAATGCCACAGCTAGTGGCGCAGGCCCAACCCACCTTCCAGCTGGTGCCCCAGCTAGTGGTGACTCAGTCACCAGCCTATACTCCAGCTTACGAGAGGCAGTCTACTACCTTTCGTGCGAGGGCTAGAGGCTCAGGAAGAGACTCCTCTAGACGTCCCTCCAGAGGGAGAGGAGGTAGGGGGGCAAGCGGTCGAGGAGGCAAGTCCTCCGGAAACAAGAAGCAACGAGTTACTTCCGGTAGGAGGAAGACTCCGTCTCTTCCAGGATCATTGGACATTAGATCCCTGGGCCCACAGCATCGTCAAGAATGGACTAGGCTGGAGCTGGAAAACATCACCTCCAACATTTCCACAATTCTTCCAACACTCCACCCCCGTTCTGGAAGAATATGTCCAAGAACTCTTGAACAAAAGGGTGATCAAGAGAGCAAAGTCCATCAAATTTCAGGGGAAGGCTGTTCTGTGTTCCCAAGAAAGACTCCGACGAACTCAGTCATCCTGGACTTGTCCCCTCTCAACAAGTTCGAGAAAAAACAAGTTCAAGATGCTAACCCTTCAGCACATAAGGGCCCTACTGCCCAGAAAGGCATACAGTCTCCATAGACATGGCAGACGCCTATTGGCACATCACGATGAATCGCCACATCTCCTCCTACCTAGGATTCAGGCTTCAAAAAAGAAAGTACACTTTCAGAGCCATGCCCTTCAAGCTAAACATAGCCCCAAAGGTCTTCACGAAGCTTGCCGAGACTATCGTTCAACAACTACGCCTACAGGGCGTCCAGGTAATGGCCTACCTGGACGATTGGCTGGTGTGGGCAGCATCGGAAATGGAATGCCTGCAAGCATCCAAGAAAGTGATCCAATTCCTGGAACATCTAGGATTCAAGATCAACACCAAAAAGTCTCGACTATCTCCGGCTTAGAATTTCTAATGGCTAGGCATACATTGGGACCTACAGTCACACCGTCTCTCCATTCCGTTAAAGAAGAGGAGGGAGATGGTGAGGTCTGTCAAGAAACTCCTCAAATCCAAATGGATTTCAAGACGTCAACAGGAGCGCGTGCTTGACTCCCTCCAGTTTGCTTCTGTGACAGACCCAGTGCTGAAAGCACAGCTAAAAGATGCATCAGGAGTCTGGAGAAGATATGCATCAAACGCTCAAAGAGATCTCAGAAAACCACTCCCGTCTCGGCTTCGGTCACTCCTCAAGCCTTGGTCGGAGGCCAGCAAGTTCAAGAGGTCAATGCCTCTACAACTGCCTCCACCCTCAGTTACCATCCACACGGACGCATCGCTGGAAGGATGGGGGGGGTCACTCCCACCAACGCAAGACTCAAGGAACTTGGTCCTCCCTGTTCAAGACATTTCACATCAACATCTTGGAGGCCATGGCAGTCTTTGAAGAGATTGTCTCCTCATCCCTCAGCCCACGTGCGACTGACTTTGGACAGCGATGTAGTGGTCAGATGTTTGAATCGTCAAGGCTCACGATCGCCTCAACTCAACCAAGTGATATTAGCCATCCTCCGCCTAGCGGAGAAGAGATGGCACCTATCAGCAGTTCACCTTAAAGGGTTCCGCAATGTGACAGCGGACGCTCTATCCAGGATAGCTCCGATAGAATCAGAATGGTCCCTAGACGCAGACTCATTCACCTTCATCTCACAACAAGACCCGGAACTGCAGATCGACCTCTTCGCAACGAGTGACAACAAGAAACTTCCTCGATACGTGGGCCTGTACGAGGACCCTCGTGTGGAAGCAGTGGACGCCATATCGCTGGACTGGAACAGATGGACCAGGATTTACCTGTTCCCTCTGCCCAACCTTCTGCTCAAGGTCCTCACCAAGATGAGATCCTTTCAAGGAACGGCAGCCCTAGTGGCTCCCAAGTGGCCTCGGAGCAACTGGTTTCCCGATTCTGGAATTACAACCAAAGCAGATTCCACTGCCAGAACCAGTTCTGTCTCAACAAGTTCAGAAATCGACTGTCTTCACTTCATCGCAGAAAACCAGAGCCCTTCATCTCATGATTTTCTCTCCCTTGGCGTAAAGAAAAGGTTTGGAATCTCGAAGAAAAGCCTAGACTTCTCGGAGGAATATAAGTCAAAATCTACCAGAAGGCAATACGAATCATATTGGAAGAAATGGGTAACCTTCGTCAAGGCAAAGAATCCGAAGGAAATCTCGATGGATTTCTGCCTGTCTTTCTTTATCCACCTTCATGAACAAGGTTTAGCAGCCAACATGATCTCTACGTGTAAATCTGCCCTGACAAGACCCTTGCTATATGCCTTCCAAATAGATCTGTATAACGAAATCTTCAACAAGGTCCCGAAGGCCTGTGCTAGACTCAGACCAGCAGTCCCACCGAGACCCATTTCATGGTCTGTCGACAAAGTGCTACACTTCGCCTCAGGCTTGGACAATGAGACTTGCCCTCTGAAAGATTTGACCCAGAAAGTTATTTTCTTGTTTGCTTTAGCCTCAAGGGCTAGAGTTAGTGAAATTGCGGCATTATCTAGGGAAGAGGGCCACATCTGGTTCGCTGACACGGGCGAGCTCACCCTCTTTCCTGACCCAACGTTTCTCGCCAAGAATTAATTACCCACGAAAAGATGGGGTCCCTGGAGAATCTGCCCTCTGAAGGAAGATGTCTCTCTGTGCCCTGTGGAGAGTCTAAAGGTCTATCTTCACAGAACTTCAGACTTCGGGGGAGGACAACTCTTTAAAGGAGAAACATCGGGGTCAAACCTGTCACTTAAACAACTAAGGGCGAAGATCACCTACTTTATTCGCAGAGCGGTTCCTGACAATACACCCGCAGGTCATGATCCTAGGAAGGTCGCCTCTTCCCTGAACTTTTTCCAGCTAATGGACTTCGAGAGTTTTCGCTCTTTTACTGGAAGGAAGTCATCCAGGGTGTTCTTTACGCACTACGCGAAGCAAGTGCAAGAAGTTAAGCGATACGTGGTGGCGGCAGGTAGTGTTCTAAAACCTGCCACTTAGTGCTGCGAGGAACAGTGAATTTTATGGGACTTAAAATTCTAAGGGGTGTATATGTTGGCCCTAGGGCACAACATAGTAGTGATTGTCATCGTGATGACGATATGGACTGTTCTAATATATTAAGGTGATATAATATAGACTGAACACTTAGTGCCGCGTGTTTTTTACACAAGTGTATATTGAGACATTCTCAGAAAGACATTACAATTCCATACGGAAATTGAAGTATGTGGCAAGTTTTCCTTTTCAGGTCCTACAAATATTTCTGTTTATGTCAATGTGCCTAGGTTATCTAATTGATTTTCAATTACAATATTACATATTTTCTTTACATGTATGTTCAAATTCACATTATTACATGTATGCTCATCCTCATTCATTTTAAATAAATGTATAATGGTTTTTATGCGTCTTATTTTGCCCTAAAACATTATAATAAAGCTATGTGAGAGTATTTTTCTACCCTTCTTCTGCATGATGTGTTTAACAATAATGCTACCTTTGTTCCTACGCTTATGCAAACCTTTCCAGCAAAATGCAACTTGTTCCGACACTTGATACAAACTCGAGCTACCGACATGCAATGAGACCTGCATGTCCCATTTGATGGCTGGGTGGGCTCAGTATAACATGCAACTTCGAGACTTTTCTCGAGTCTGGTTTGACTCTTCCCTGTAAGGGGCAGGAAGCACTAACATTCTATATGTTAAGAGGATATGACTATAACGGTGTTGTCATAGGTCTCTTAGGTCCTAATGACCAAGGAAATACTGTCTGGAAGTCAAAGGCACAACTGGGAAATCCACGATACATTAATGCTCTGGTAAACTTCCATCAGGACGACATGGCCTGAGCCCAAAAAACGGAAAATCTATTTTTGGGTGAGATAGCCATGTCGTCCTGATGGACCCGCCCTCCTTTCTATGAAAGGCCTTAGCAGGCTCCCTCCCTATCTTACTGTATCTGGAGGTACTGGCCGAACGCTAAAAGGAATGAAGATGGCGGGCGGATGCTACGTCACCCAAGATGGCGGTGGGTATGACGTCATCCGAGTGCCCATAACAGTAACGGAGGAGGAGAACTTTGTAACGGCTCCTCCCTAATCTTGCCACTTCTTCCCCCTCGAAGCGTAAACGCTATATGGGGTGCAAATAGCTATGTGGCGTGTCAAGAATACGTCCCGTTTCTATGCGATATCCTAAAAGGCAACTTTAGTGACATTCGCGCCTGAAGTTAGAATTCTGGAGACCTTTAATTTAATTCTCTGAGAATATCCACTGTAGTCAAATATACCCGAGGAAGCTACTGAAGGAACCTTCCATCAGGACGACATGGCTATCTCACCCTAAAATAGATTTTTCGCTTCGCTCAAAGTCAGTTCTTTTTCCTAGGTCAAAATCCATTTTCTTACACAAACAATTTGTTGGTAGTAGGTTGGTCAGGGCATCGTTGACTGACCAGACAGTACTACATTGGATCCTTCTCCCTGGTTATGACTCATTGTGCCTTTTCTTACACATACACCGAATAGTCTGGCCTATTCTTTCCACATTCTCCTGTCTCCATACACATAAAATCATCGAGATTCCAAACAATTCTTTTTGCTCAAGGGGTTAACGAGGCCAGACGACTAATGCCGCTTTTTAAGGACAGGACAATGACATTCATACCACTTAATAAGGTGTCTTGGGACATCTCCAAATTGCACAGGATTTTTGCCTCTGGCCTTTGGCTTTGCAATGCCAGGGCAAATTACCCTGAAAATTAGTGTTTTCCAAATTCTATCTCATCTCCTCCCTTGATAATTAATATTAAGACCAGGGATTACTACCCTATATAGACCTGATATAAACCTCCAATAATATGAGGAGTTTTTTCTAAAGTAATTTTTTTGCTAAATGTGAATTATTTTATTATGGTAAAAAAGGGATTTTGACGATTATACCAGAGAAAGATAAAAGCATGGAATGCAGAGGTTACTACCCTTGCGCGAGCACCTTGTGGGTGTCGTGTATAAAGCAGAGGCGCGTGAAAGCCACTATTCACAGGCTGTCTTCCATTTAGCTAATTCCTTCGTCAAAGGGATGGGCCGATACAGAGGCACCAGCTACGCTACCAGAACCACGCCACCGACGCCCCGACGCGAGCGCCATCTGAACAACATCCTTCTGTACTGAACATGATGGCTTGGAAAGGAAAGGGTGGGATCGTACAAAATAATAGGGAAGGGTTTCACCGAGTGCCACAGGTCTCTGCCCAGAAATAGATTTTTCCTTCGTCAAAATCCCTTTTCTGGGTCGACCTGTGGCGGCCGGTGAAAATGTACCAGAGAATGCCTTCCAAGCCCAATAATAACTAGTAACCTAATGCGGGGAGAGAAAAACACCATGTAAGGAAAACCATATATTATATTAAGGCAAGTAAGCATAAATCATAAACTAGCCAAAGGACATAGTGAGCGGAAGGCTAAATAAACATGGTAACAAGGAAGCCTCCGAGTATCAGAGCACAATATGCAACAAAACTGACATGGCTAAGAATAACCCAACACTAAAGTTACGGTAAACACAATAATAGTTATAATCATACTAACTAAACATGTAATAAACTTAGGGCTAACGAACCACCAAAGAGAGCGGCGTCGTGGTGCGAGTGGCGGGTAGGAGGGAGAAGAAGAGAGATGGATGAAAGGAAGAACAAGAGATCAATGGGGAGAGATAAGGCTCCCAGCTGCAACCGTTGGGTATTTAAGGGCCTGTAAGTTCTTTAGATAGTGGCGTTTGAAGACCATAGGAGATTTCCAACCCGTGTACTTTTTAAGGTCATCAAAATCCATATTTTGGAAATAATTGATGGAGGTAGCTACTGACCGGATATCATGAGCATGGGGAAATGATCCCGGATTAGCTTATTTAATGAAGTATAGGATTTGTTGCCTAATGCCTTGAATGGAAATAGTACCTCCTTGTTCTCTGATAAACAAGGGGCCAGACGAACGGGTGGCAGTTCTAGCCAAAAAGGCCCTGAGAGTAGTGACTGGACATAGAGAAGTATCTTGGAGAAGAGGAATAATCTTCCAAGGGGACCACCTATTTTGGGGGGTCCTCATTTTTAGCTAGGAAAGCTCTGTCTGGAGAAAGAAGTACTTCACCTGAAGGGAGGAAATCTATGTTTTCTGAGTTTCGTGAGAGAGCTGCTAGTTCTGAGATTCTAGCACCCGAGGCCAAAGCTGTTAGAAATAAAGTCTTCCTAAGAAGAGTGATATAGGAGCAGGATTCGTTGTCCATGTCTGACGCAAGTTTGAGGACATCATTCAGAGACCAAGAGACCTTTTGTGGGCGAACCGAAGGTCGAAGCCTAGCACATGCTTTTAGAATAGATGAGAAATAGGAATCTGCCAGGTTAATGTTAAACCCAACAAGGAAGACCTTCTTCAAAGCTGACTTAATGGTGGTTATAGTGCTGGCTGCTAGGCCTTTGTCAAATATGGACCTAAAGAAGGAGATGGCTAAATTAGGAGTCATAAAAGTATGGTCTGAATTCTTTAAGAAATCTGCTAGTTTCTTAACTGCCGAATCATATTGACGAATCGTAGAGTCCCTTTTGTCTGATTCTATAAAGAGGACATTTTCCGGGTCGATGTTCGCATCTTTACGAGCCGCAAACTTCATGAAATCCACAAAGTTAGGGTTTTGGCTATCCTTGAGGAATCTGACACAGTCCGAGTTTGGACCACTTGGGTTAGTTTGGGGAATGGGATCCGGAAGGGATGGAGTGTCAACTCGAGGAGGAGAGGAAACCAACTGCTCTTTGGCCAGTGAGGTGCTACTAAAGCCACTGCCCCTTGGAAGGAGCGTAGTTTGTTTAAGACTTTCATTAGAAGATTCACTGGAGGGAATAAGTAGATCTTCTTCCAATGGTTCCAATCCAGGGTTAATGCGTCCATGGCATAAGCCTGAGGGTCTAGGTTTGGGGTCACATAACAGGGGAGTTTGTGATTCAGTTGGGTCGCGAATAGATCTACCTGGAGGCCCGGAACCAGCCTGAGTATCCACCGGAAGGAATTTATGTCTAGGGACCATTCTGATTCCAGTGGTTTCGTCCAGGATAGTGAGTCCGCTATCACATTCTGGACTCCTGCTAGGTGAGTTGCTGACAGGAACCAGTTCTTGTCTGCTGCCAAGGCGAAAATAGTGACCAGGATCTGATTCAGGTTGGGTGACTTGGATCCTCCTCTGTTGATGCAGTGTACTACTGCTGTGCTGTCTGAGACTACTCTGATGTGGGACAACCTCGGAGGAGAGATTCTCTTCAGGGTCAAGAACACTGCCATGACTTCGAGAACATTGATATGGAACTGTTTCATGGCGGGTGACCAAGAGCCCTGAAACATCTGATGCTGGGAGTAACCCCCCAGCCACTCAGAGACGCGTCTGTATGAATTGTCACTTGTGGAGAGGGGAACTGCAGAAGAACCGATTTGGAGAGGTTCCTCGGTTCGGACCCTGGGCGTAGTCTCATTTTTAAGACAGAGTGGATCTTCGAGATCTTGTCTCTCAAAGGTATTGTAGCTCTCTTTCTCCACACTCGATTGATGTCTTTGAGTTTGGCTTTTAATAGGAGACCGGTTACTGAGGCAAATTGGAGAAGGCCGAGGATTCTTTCTAAAGCTCTTCTGGACACTTGTTTGTGTTTGAGAAAGTTCCTGATCTTGGAAGCTATCTCCCTTACCTTCTTGGGAGGAAGGGAGAGCCTGTGCTTTGAAAGGTCCCACCGGATGCCTAACCATTCGAAGTGGCTTGATGGTTGTAGGCGAGACTTTTGGAGATTGACTTGGAATCCCAGTTTGGCGAGAAATTGAATTACCTTCGTCGTAGCTCTGTTGCATTCCTGGTTCGACTGAGCCCAAATGAGCCAATCGTCCAGATAGGTGATGATCTGTATCCCTTGGTTTCTGAGTTATTCGAGCACTGTCTCTCCCAGTTTTGTGAATATCCTGGGAGCAATGCTGAGACCGAAGGGCATGACCTTGAACGCAAAGGCTTTCTTGCCAAGACGGAAGCCTAGGTAAGGAGAGAAGTTTTGAGCCACTGGCACATGTTAATAGGCGTCAGTAAGATCGATAGAGGTGGTGACGACCCCACGGGGAAGTAAGGTCCGTACCTGAGAGATAGTCAGCATACGGAACTTGTGGCACAGACTGTAAGAGTTTAGTTTTGACAAGTCCAGAACTACTCTCAACGCCGACGAGTCTTTCTTTGGAACTGTAAACAGGCGGCCTTGGAATTTCAGTGATAGAACCCGTTTGATCGCTTTCTTCTTGAGTAACTCTGTGGTGTACTCTTTCAGGATGGGAGTGGGTCTCTGGAAGAAGGTCACTGGTGGAGGTGGAGATCCCTGTGACCATTTCCACCCCAAGCCTTTGGATATTATGCTGTGAGCCCATGGACTGTAGGTCCAATGGTCTCGAAAGTGATAAAGTCTCCCCCCTACTAGGAACACATCATTGTGAGGGAGTGAATCTAGGTCCCTTCCCTCCACGAGCACCCCTTGCTTTAGGTCCGCCTCGCTGGCGGAACTGTCCTCTACCTCTGTAGCTTCCTCTCTGGTGTCCACGAAAGGAACCGGAGGATTCGTAGCTAGGGTTGTATGCAGGAGAGGACACCCAAGTGGGGTTGGGCTGTGTACCCGGGGGAGCAGTGAGGTAGACTACTTGTTGAGGGGGAGCCGTTTGCTGAGAAGTCGAAGCAGAGGAAGACTGTGTCGACGTGTGGGGAACTGACGATTGGTGGTAGTGACCCCGGTTCGTCTTGTAAGGAATAAATCTCTGCTTCTTCTTGAAGAACGTTTGTTTGTGGGATTCGATCTTCCTTTTGGTTGAGAGGCTCCACCTTAATTGCAAATTTTGGTTTGCCCTCGTAGCGTCCTGAAGAACTTTATCAACTTCGTTCTGAGGGAAGAGGTTCTTACCCCAGCAGGAGGACGCTATCAGCCTGTTCGGTTCATGTCTGATAGAAGCCTCAGACAGAACGAATTTCCTGCAGCTAACCCGAGCCGACCAGAAGTTGTGGAGGTCCACTTGGTAGGACAGAAGCAGGTTCTTTGTGAAAACCCTGAAAAAGGTTTCCGTGGGGTAAACAGAGGCTAGGGACTCTATGGAGGTGATGGAGTGGAGGGACCTAGCCAACCTATTACGGGCCTCGAACTCGGTCTTGAGAAGGCTCTCTAGTAATCTGGGGAGCTTCTCAGAAAAGAGTAGAGGCGCTGCCTGGGTCTAGCTTCCCCACCGTGAAGGTAGAAGACGCGTCGTCCCAGGTAGCAGAGGTACTCGGAATGAGCAATGAAGTGGGGTCCGTCTCTTTGAGAGCCGGCATGGTAGAGCCTTCCTTGACGGCCTGTATTGTCAGCTCTGTGACTTTGTCTATGAGTGGTAAAGTAATAGATGATGCCGTCGTAAAAATAGTGAAGGCACCTTTGTGTCGGGTGAGCTTGGAGTTATTACACCCTCACTCTGATAGAGTTCTGGCCCAGACAGCTTGGGCCTGCTCTTTTGGAAATATCACCGTTTCCTTCGGTACCTTGTCCATTCGAACCAAGGCATGCTCCTTTAGGCGGGCGAAGCCATTGAATGGAAATTCTAGCCCCGGGGGGTAGAATTCTAGGTCCTCTAGAGGGCGGGTGCCTATGCCCTCTAGAGTTAGGGAACCATCTAAGTATGGAGCATGCAAGGCAAACCTCCAAGGGTTGTTTTTATCGAAGGGAGGCAACTTCGATGCGTCTGGGGCTGAAGGCGGAGGAATCCGAGTTCCGGAGCGGATCAGATTAGCCACCATATCTTTTAGCTCCGTCATAGCTCCAGAATGTTGCTGAATTTGCTCGACTATATCCCTGATCAGATCGACGGGGAAGGAGGGTACCTGAGAGCCACCCGTTGACGAAGCCTTGGACTTGACGGACTTCGACTTCTTAGAAGTCACGGTTTTATGGGAAGCAATAGGAACATCAGGAGCAGTCGAGGGTCCGGGGACCGGTGACGTCGATACTGGCAAAGCTGAAGACTTATAGGTACGTAGTGGCTTCACCTTGGGTCGTACGGGGACGGAGGGATCCCGAGGAGAAGCCGTAGGCTTATCAAAGCCGAGAAAGGAGGAGGTAGAAGAAGGAGTAGGAGATAAAAAGGTTTCCACCAACTCGACACCACTTACCTGCTTGTCCATGGGCTCGACGTCTAGATCTAGATTTACCACGTCCACCGGTAAAAGGGGGTCATCTTCCGTGGAAATGGTCGCTCTGACCTCTTCAATTAAAAGGGCAGCTACTTCTGGAGTGACTGCTGCAGTTGTAGAGCCTGGGAAGAGACGGGAGGCCATGTCTCCATCAAGGAGATAGGGTGCGCCAAACGGAGCATTCCTGCCGAAGCCTGACACCCAAGGACGAAGAGCAGCCCTTGCTGACCGAAGAGATTCATCATCGGCCTGAAAGAGTTGAGGGGATTAGTGATGAAGGAGAAGGGTCGTTCTCCAAAATACACCATGTATATACAATTAAGGGACAAATTAATTCATCTCCAAAAGATAAAAAAGGAACAAAACGAAAACCAACTTACATCATCGTTCAGGAGTATGGAGGACAACTCGTAACATAGTGTGCACAATTCCGGGAACCAGACCATATACGGGGCTTGTCCCGGCTCCCGAATAAAGGAGATGGCGCAATGCGCATGCGAACGACAGAGGTCATGTCCAACGGGATCGTTGAAAGAGGCGGGGCAGCCCTGGGCAGCACAGCGGACCTTCTGTAAAAGAAAGGAGACATAGGTCTGGATGTTCCTTGAGACTCTGGTAAGGGATTAAGATCTACTAACAGAGCCTAGATAGAATGAAGTATGTGGCCATAGAGGAGTTCAGTGACTGAGAGCCGGAGCTCCATATTAAAATATTTTAAATATAAAATGTTTTCTGCACCGGAGTGTGCCGGAGCAATCGAAATGGGACCGTATCACTATAAATATTATTAAAATAAGAATACATAAACTAATGTAATCTGCAGAACCTCCGACAGGGTCGGGGATCCAGTGACAGGCCCGTAAAAATAAATTATAAAACACAAGCAGTAGCTAGAGGCTAAGGCTAACAGTATTGCTAAGCTTATTGGTGATCTCCGGTGAAGCCGGAGGTCCGGAGAAAGGTCCTGAATAATTCAGTTGTGATTAATAATGAATATTTTGTGTGGATATGGCCGTGGCCGGGGACTGGGTGCAAGGGGCCACCGGAGGATGAGGCCCTTCCAGAGGGTTGCATTCTAAACAATATATAACTATAGTTCCAAGCTCATTGAGTATCCCTCATGGCGGAGCAGAACTCAAGGCGGAGTGGATGAATGTTCAGATCCTACTCCCAAGCCGTAACGGGGAGAGGACAGAACTACGAGGGGAACATGGGGGATCTTAAGGATGGCCCAAAACAATGACTCGCACAGGAACAGGACCTATTAATAATGCTAGCTATCTTAATAGTAACCACAAACTAAAATAACTCGTAAGATATCATATACCCGTAGAGGGAGAGGGGGGAGGGAGAACCCGTTGACCGTATAAAACGGAAAACGGGAAATCCACCTCTCATACTCGAGGTTAAGAAAGAAAACGAGAGAAAGGGTAACTCGTGACTGGCGACAGAAAACGAGAACTCTATTCTCTCGCTCTCGTGGTTACACTATAAAGAACGAATTAAGCACACTATGATATGATATAAGCATAACAATAAAATTGTAACATCAAATACAAGACTACGAACGAAGAATAACGTCTGCTACAACAAAATTTTAAAAAGAATATAGTCCACTGACGAATGCCTCTCAGGGCGGGTACTAAACTATAATAAAGCCAGAACGCTATTTTTGTTCGAGACTGGACTTGCTAGCAAAAAGTACCATAGGAAATAATAATAATAATAATAATAATAATGGTTCAAAAAGGCGTAAGGCCAGTGACTTAATCAAGAACCTAACTGACAGAGTACCAAATGGGCAAGACTAACATGAATTCCCAGCGAGACATATCAAAACAACAATGGCTGCCGACACCGCGGAAGGCCAAGCCGGTCGAAATAAAAACAACACTATAATGGGAAGAGGACAACTGCCCGGTACTACAAAAAGCTGTCAAAACAAACTATGGTACTTAACATTGGAATGGGTGAAGTTGGAGCTTCGGTCATGACGAAATTAATCCACGAAACGTGAAAACACAGAGAGCACAAAAATCTAAGATCATGCTAGCGAGTCCAAAGCAGAAGGATGTTGTTCAGATGGCGCTCGCGTCGGGGCGTCGGTGGCGTGGTTCTGGTAGCGTAGCTGGTGCCTCTGTATCGGCCCATCCCTTTGATGAAGGAATTAGCTAAATGGAAGACAGCCTGTGAATAGTGGCTTTCACGCGCCTCTGCTTTATACACGACACCCACAAGGTGCTCGCGCAAGGGTAGTAACCTCTGCATTCCATGCTTTTATCTTTCTCTGGAATAATTGGAAGGTTTATATCAGAAAAGTGTATAAGAAGGACCCTTTTCACCGGCCGACACAGGTCGACCCAGAAATAATAAACCCTAAATATTAGAGAAAAAAAGAAACAAAAATTGGAAAAAAGGCAACATTTGATTGTTTTAAAATGTCTAAATTATATACCAAATTTCAATGATGTCTTTAAAACTAAGGGAGAAGATAGAATTTGAAGGTCAATGAGTATAATTTTGAGATACGGGCGTTCAAAGTTTTTATTTGTAATTTTACAAAGACAATATTAATAAATTCTGATTTTCATGAATCTTAATATCATTTTTGGGATATTAATAAATAAAAAAAAAGTTATTTATCATAATTTAATCATGAGTGATGATAATTTTGTTCAATTTCTTGCTTCTTTTGGCTCCTGTCAGGTAAGGCGGTTGCTCCTTCATCCAAACCACTCTCTCTCTCTCTGCGTTACTAACAATATTACCCACTTCTGAACTTGTAATAGAGTGAATTTCTTCCTCCTATGTTAGCAAGATTTTGAAATTGTCTTTTCATTTTTTTAATTGATTAAATTCTTGCCGAAAACGAGAAAAACAAATGTAAAAATTAGTGAATGTCAGCGGTCAAACTCAGACATGTACTCTCTATGAGGTTTGTAGAAGCTATACAGATGCCATTGTTCACAATTTCTTTTACATTAAAGTGTAATTATCAAAATTTACGATAACAGAAGAAATACTGTATTTTCTTGTAGGGAACAATGTTTTTGGTTTATTGGGTTACTTTTACTAATTATCCTGTAACTATGAAAATAAGAGGAATTTTGATAAAATATTTCATATATGCATTCTCCATATAAAGCTCAGTGAATTTTTTTTTCAGGATTTTGTGTTTTTCTTCCTATAGCCCCATATATTGGCATTCCGGCCGGCCCCCTTAACTACAGCACTGTATTTTTTCAGTGGCTACTTTCCTATTGGTAAGGGTAGAAGAGACTCGTTAAGGTAAGCAGCTCTTCTAGGAAAAGGTCACTCCATCAAACCAGTTCAATGCTTAATTCAGATTTTGAGCATAGAGGAATAGACCCATATGGAGGTTGCTGGACTTTAGTTGATGGGTTCTGCAGGAGATATTTTGATTTGAGGTTACAAATACAGTTTATAGCCATATCATAATATCTCCTTCATAACTATCTGAACTACTACCACTGGAGAGTTATGGGGTTCTTTGACTGGCCAGACAGTACTACAGTGGATCCTTCTCTCTGGTTAGGGTTCACTTGCTCTTTGCCTACACATACACCAGTCCTTATACACCTGACAACACTGAGATTACCAAACAATTCTTCTTCACCCAAGAGGTTAACTACTGCACTGTAATTATTCAGTGGCTACTTTCCTCTTAGTAAGGGTAGAAGAGACTCTTGAGCTATGGTAAGTAGCTTTTCTAGGAGAAGGTCACTCCAAAATCAAAAAGTTGTTCTCTTAGTCTTGCATAGTGCCATAGCCTCTGTAACATGGCCTTCCACTGTCTTGGGTCAGAGTTCTCTAGCTTGAGGGTACACTCAGGCACACTTTCTTATTTCTCTTCCTCTTGTTTTGCTAAGTTTTTATAGTTTATATAGGAAATATCTATTCTAATGTTGTTACTCTTCTTAAAATATTTTATTTTTCTGTTTCATTTCCTCACTAGGCTATTTTCCCTGTTGGGGCCCATGGGCTTATAGCATCCTGCTTTTCAAACTAGGGTTGTAGCTTAGCAAGTAATAATAATAATAATAATAATAATAATAATAATAATAATAGAGCTCAGTAACGTTCATAAGCAAACAAAGCTAGTCTCAATATTAATAGATCTGATAACATTTGATGCTGATGAGTCGTCTAATCCTATATGCTCAAAATCTGAATTAAGCATTGAACTGGTTTGATTTTGGTTTGAGGGGAGCGATACCCCATCCACGACACCAACCACAAAAGACGGACGGCAGAAGACGACTCCCGAAGGTATCCTTCCATTAACTTGCAACCAGTCTCAAAAAGCCTCTCTTTCTATGGAGTTGCTGGATAACCTCCAGGCGTGAAGACGAAACGTTGGAATTGCCTGATGAGAAATTTTCACATGTGGTTGTCTGAGTAGATTGAGAAGTGGAGGGAGCTCCCTCAGTGCTTCTGTGAGCAGATCTGGAAACCCTTCTACTGTACATGTTGTCACAGCGGAGCCACCAGGGTCATCAAAAGGTCTTGTGATACTCTGACCTTGTTTATAAGCCTCCTTACTAGGCAGTAGGGGGGAACACATAGACGTCCAGACCATACCAACTACGTTGGAAGGCATCCTGTGAGACTGCCTATGGATCCGGTACCAGGGAGCAGTACACTACAAGCTTCCAGTTCAAGAACATCACAAACAGGTTAGTTGCCGGCAAAACCAACAAAGTCAAATCTTTTTTGGCTATCTGTTGTTTCAAAGACTACTTGGAGTCTACTGCCCGAGTACTCCTGCTCAGATTATCTGCTAGCACATTTTTCTTGCCAGGGATGAAACGGGCTGATAGGGCTACTGGGTTGTCTTCCGTCCATCTGAGGATTTCTACTGCTAGATGGCAAAGGTGCTGTGAAAAAGTACATCCTTGCTTGTTCATGTGTGACACTACTGTGATGTTGCTCATCAATGCCATGGAGTGCGATAAAAGGAGCAGATAGAATTATTTGAGAGCCAGAAAGGCTGCCCTCATTTCCAAGAGGTTTATGTGGCACTGTTACTTGGCATTGGAACAGAACCCAGATTCCATGAGGTGTAGCAGTTGAGCCACTGACCCTTCTTTTGATGCATCTGTGAAGAGCAACTATTCCAGGTGGAAGAGAGAAGATCTACTCCCCTGAGCAGAATGGTGTCTGTCACCTACCAACTCATCTGCCCTGACCCTACCGGCACCAAGGTGTTCAGAGGGTCGAGGTACAGAGACTAAAAGTTCTTCACCTGCGTAGGTGACTGTTGGGGACCAGTTTCTCCAAGGAGGTTAGGTGCCCAGAAGCCTTTGCCACAGAACTGCTGGCAAGGCACCCTATTCTCTCTACTCCTTCTTCGGACATGGAGGCTTTGCCTAGTTGGTTATGATCCTCATTCCTAGTATACCATTACTTATGATGGTTGCAGGGATGACTGCTCGTAATTTACAACTATCCCCAGATCCTGACAAAGGGTGGGAAGTCTGTCTCAAAGGAGAAAAATGGTCTCCCTCAAGTCTACTAGAACTAGCCCATCATACGGATAACAAAGACGAATGCCGTTCTTGTGGACCCAGGTGGACACTAGGGTAAAGATCCGAGTGAACACCCAATGTGAATCTCAGGTACTTCCTTGAGAATGGATAAATTGGAGTCTAGAAGTACGCATCCTTGAGGTCTAACGATATCATGAAGTCCTTTGGTCCGACAGCCTGACCCATCTCCACTTTGAACGGAGTCTGTTGGACAAACTCAAACTCGTTCAGGACTGAGAGGTCGATGAATGGTCTCCAGTCTCCAGACGCCTGTTTTACAAGAAACACTGACTGTATAAGTCAGGGGTCTCATCCAAGACCTCCAGGAGAGCTTCCTTCTTTAGTATGGCCTGGACCTTGGTCTGAAGGGCCTGATCCTTCGTGGATCCTTCACATATGAACCTGATATTGTCAGATAGAGGGTCAGAGGAGGGCGAGAGAGCATGAACAGGATTATCTATCCCTCTCAAAGTATGGAAACTGAGGATCTGGAGGATCCCCCAACTGGTGGACTGGTTGGGGGAATGCCCTTACTAGTGGGAATGTCAGCGTTTCCCACTCTTGCCACCTCTGCCTTTCCTTGTGCCCTTAGATCAAAAGGGCTGCTTAGGACCTTGAGGTTGAGCTGCCTGTTTCTGCGATTGTGCAGTTTTCTTAGCACCCTTGTGTTTTTTCTAGGATGAACTCTGGGGTGGTGGTACCACGGAGTAAGGGCGTGAAGTCATGGCGCTATGGAGGAGTGGAGTCCTGGCTCGCCTTTCTCCATCTGTCCACTACTGCCTCAGTGTCCTCCACGTTAAAGAGGGAGAGACTGTCCATGGAGGAGTTGCTCAACTTCACTGCCTATCTCCTCGTCATCTGCCACTGGAAATTTGAGATTATCGCATCGCTCCTTCTCAAAATCCAGTTGATCCACTGGTTGATGATTTTCTGCATCATGAACTTCAGTGTTCTAGCTCCTGAGAGGAGGAAGTCTGACATAGCTTCCTTTTTCTGGGTATTGGAGGAGTCCTCATTTTTGCCTAGGTAGCCTATCGACCCAACCAGTAGTCAGCCATGAAACAGATTTCAGAGCGCACTTCGCACCTCGTTCCATGTTGGCATAGTCTACTGCAGAGAAGTTAATTGGAAAAGTTGCTAGTTTGTCCACAGAAGAATTCTGCATAAGAGCCAGAATTGCAAGCTTCAAGGGTGGTGATGGATGGATCATCCTCCACTATCTCATAATAATTCCTCTGGCGAACATAAAGTGGAGAAAGTAAATGAGATGAGTTCACACACTGGAAGTACTGTGATGCTCTTGTCAACTGTCCATAAGCCCTCTTCTTCGCTGCCTTGATCTCTCTTGACCAAGGCAAAGCTACCCTAGTCTTGGTGGGTCTTGGAATTACGTAAAAAAGGTCTAGAATTGTGTCCTTGCTCTCCGCTGGAACCTGATACTGTTCCCCCAAGGAACTGATCTTCAGATTGCAAGATAAAGACTTCCAGGAAGACATGATCTGCCTCTTCTGTTCAAAGGGGAAGGCCTTGGGCTCGTGACACAGGCAGTACCCCATTTGAATGTTCCGATCCATCGTCAATGGTTCTTCCTCCTCTGATCTTGCACAATAGCATCCTGGGTAAGGGTCTAGGTTGTCAACAAAGGAAATTATATAGGAGTGAGGGTCTAGGTTGTCAACAAAGGAACTTATAGAGGAGTGAGCTGTCAGAGGAAGGCTGCTATGTGCTGGTCTTTGGGAATGGATGCTGTAGCAAACTGACCTTCCCCTAGAACTGGGCGCTCTTGCCTAGAGTTCTAGTTCTTGGGAATGGCCTTCGTGTCCTTCCTTTCACGTGGGCAGGTGTTGAAGTTTGCTAGAAGGAAAGAACTCTCCTTTCTCTCTGCCTTAGGAGTCTTATTCTTATTGGGTCTAAAATAAGACCCAATAAGAATAAGATTCCTAAGGACCTGCACTTTTAGAAGAAATGGGAGGAGGAGCCACTAGTACTGCACCGGAAGGCTCTAGTCGAAAAACCTCTATAGGCGACAGCCTATAGTTGTCCATGAACGAGACCTCCCTCAGAGATCTCAATCCTCTGCTGGTTCAAGGGTGTTTCCTTCAAGAACAGAACTGTTCCCGAAGGAAGAACCTGCAAGTGCTTCCTTGAGTTCGGTGGGGTGTCAAGGACTAGAGGAGTATGAGAGGATGTAATATTATGCTCTTCCCTAAGTTCAGTTTCCCTAGGGATGACAGCACTGTCACTGACTATCTAAGCGAACAGACAATGAAGTTACAGCACCCTTAGCCTTCAAAGGATCCTGCTGTTCACTCCAGTAGGAAGACCGATCGTAAGGTGAGCACTGGCAAGGCACAGGCTGATAAGGCGCGCAACCTCATCAGCAAGCACAGGTAAGGTGTTGTCTACCTATGCTTGTCTAGCCACCTGCGCACTAGCGAGGTATAGCTCCCCTGAGTATGGTAGCGAGGTAGAGCTCACCTGAGCGCACATAGTCAAATCTTCTCGCATTTGCGAGTCAAGGTGGTAAGACTTGCCATAGTCAGCAGCGCGGGTAGTAAAGGTATTGCGCATACCCCCATCAGGCAGAGGCGCTCGCCCGCCCACCTCACTGGGTGGTTGGGTGTGCAACAAATTGCTAGATTCATCCACTAAACTGAGGTTAGCGTGCTTCCCTACTAGCCCGTCATGGAGAGAGAAACTCCTGTTCATCCTATACTCTGAATGGGAAAGGCGAGCCAAGGGAGAGGAAGGACAGGCAGCTGCTGAATGCTTGCAAGCAAGCAGGGAAGAAGGTTCTACCTTACGACAGGTAGAAGCCAAAGGTGCAATCTCCAGAGTGCCTGTCTTTGCATAACGGTCAGCATACGATGGCGAGGAGGAGGACTGGTAGAAATTGCCTAACTCCATCGTCGTCCAGCTCCAAAAAGCTGTGCTCCTATGAACTGGAGCAGAATCCCCAGAGAGGGTGACCACTCAAGTGAAGCCTGCCTCTCCTACGGACAGGATGGGTGATCAAAAACTATTGCAGCTGCAGGCAGCTCTACATGCAAGCGAGGCGGCTGCTGAATAGTGGCTGGTGGAGGGTAACTCTCCTTCTGAAGGGGAAGTTGACTAACATCTTCAGGCAAACCTCCGGACAGCTCATTCTGCCTTCCCCTGGCTGGATGAACTCAGACGGAAGATCCCCATTCTGAACTTTCCTTGGGTCATGGCTGAAACTGTTCCTGCTCGGAGTGAGCTCGACAAGTAACTCCGAGGAGTAATTGTCAGCAACTGCTCACACCTGTCCTCCAAAGCAGAATGAATGTTGGGGCAAGTAGAGGCTGAGGTCAAGATGGCTGGACACCCAAGAGACTTATGGTCCATGACCTATGGAGTCTCAAAGGGGAAGATGGAAATCAATCCCTGGGGAGGCTGTGCGCTCCAGCTGCATGCCCAACCGTAAGACCTCGAGTACCATTTCCTTACAAGGAGAACCCATAAGCCCTAAGGAAGGCCCCAGCTGACGCACTGGTTCGGAAAAAAAAAACTCCCCTACGACAGTGGCCTGTACTGCTTCGCTAGGGAAAGCAATGGAGGCTCCTGGAGCGCAGGGTTGTCCAGGAGTAAAATGGGTGCCAGTCATACTTGACCGACTCCCAGAGGAAGACGACTGAGCAGAGTCAGAGTGGTGAGGTCGAGCTGATGGAGCCTAATGGCAAAGGTTTCTTCCCTTTCGAGGATGAACCTGATAGGGAAGAATCCCTCTTACCCTTCTTCTGTTGCCTGCTAAACCTTGTCCACCGGGAGGGTGACCATTCCTGACACTCATCGCAAAGAGACTCCTGCATGCAAGAGTCACCCTTAAGCGCAGGGCTGAGACACTGAGGATTGGTCTCCACAACTGACATGAAAGTGGCACAATGGCGCCCGCCCTTCAATGCCGAGACAATCCTGCATGGTTACTATCCCATGAGTAGACACATCTGAAAAATAACATGAAAGGAAAAAAATCTTACCTTTTAGGCCAGTTCTTTAATTGAATTGGATTTGTGGTTATTTCAACAGGAGAGCAAGACAACGTCTGTACTCTACTGAGCCAAAATAAAAAGAGACTGTTTATTACTAGTGCAGGTGCAGAGGATAATTACACATCGTACAAAGCTTAATGGCTGGTTTCAGCTATCGCCGAAATATATCTCCATTGTAAAGAGCGTAATGTTTTGTACATGGTGTCGGAACAAACGATTGACTATAGTCTATTTTTTATAGCGGTGCATATTTGCACCCACTCACAGGGGTGCCCTTTTAACTCGGAAAGGTTCCTGATACCTGATTGGTCGGAAGTATTTTTGTCCGAACACCTTCATTGTTCTCAAATAATTACCAAGTAATGTGAATTGAAACTTATTTACTAACCTATATTTCTCCATCAGATATATGTTTTGTCAATAAACAATGTGAAAGAATAAATCTATTATAAAGTATCGTCATGGTAAGTCTAAATTTAATAACACAATCCGCCAAAGTCAACGACAGCAGCTTATTTTCGGATGCACGCTTTGTAATTTTGTAATTTTTCACCCATTTTAACACAAATTGGGATAAATTACACTCAGCATTAGTTAAACATGTTATTATAAACTTTCTTTGAATATCAGAATTTACCAAAAACATGGCATTAATAAAACCCAATATTTGTGAAAACTTATGGGGAGGTAAAAGAACAGCATGCAGTGGCCTGGCGGGAAAACAATCCCTTCTGACTGTCACAGACGCGGATTTTTTTTTTTTTTTTTCATTATACTTCGACCTATTCCTTTCACTTTAAATAGTCTTTCATTGTTTCTCTTTGTAATATTTTGCTTATTATTTTCCCACATTCCTGTTCCTTACTTAATATCTATCTATTTTCCCCGATATCCCTTCTTTCATATATGGGATATCCGCACCACGTTTCATTATGTTTTGTACCTTACGCCAGTAAGTATGTAAATAATAATAACAAATTTCATGCTGTGTAGCAAGTATAGCTTAGTCTGCAAACCTGTTCAGTAGCTTCCATTATATCAAATGAAATTAAGCATAGTATTTTTTTTATTCCCACCTCTACACTATTTTAATGAGACTAGCAAGCGCTTCCCTTCAAGCCAACACTTTCCACAGAGGATAAGAAATAAGGAATACCCCATATATGAAAGAAGTGATATCGGGGAAAATAGATAGATATAAGGTGAGGAACAGGAATGTGGTTAAATATTAGGCAAAATATTACGAAGAGACAATGCAAGACTGTTTAAACTTAAAGGAATAGGTCGAACTATATTACAAAAGAAAAACTGCGTCTATAACAGTCAGATGGGGTTGTTTTCCCGCCAGGCCGCTGCAGGCTGTTCTTTTACCTCCCCATAAGTTTTCACAAACATCGGGTTTTATTGATTCCATGTTTTTGGTAAATTCTGGTATTCAAAGAAAGTTTATAATAACATGTTTAACTAATGCTGAGTGTAATTTATCCCAATTTGTGGTAAAGTATGTGAAAAATTACAAAGCGTGCATCCGAAAATAAGCTGCTGTCGTTGACTTCGGCGGATTGTGTTATCAAATTTAGACTTACCATGACGATACTTTATGATAGATTTATTCTTTCACATTGTTTATTGACAAAACATATATCTGATGGAGAAATATAGGTTAGTAAATAAGTTTCGATTCACATTACTTGGTAATTATTTAAGAACAATGAAGGTGTTCGGACAAAAATACTTCCTACCAATCAGGTATCAGGAAATTTTCCGAGCTAAACGGGCACCTCTGTGAGTCGGTGCAAATATGCACCGCTATAAAAAATAGACTATAGTTGAAACTTCCTTCACCTCATCATGATTTAAGGGAAATCATACAATATGCTATGCCATCCACATTAGTAATAGGAGGCTGTTTAGGAGCGCATGCTTTAGCAAGTGGAGGGATATAAAGATCAGAATATCCACTTGATCTGCCTCACACACTGGTTGGCTTATACTGTAAAGTGACTCGGATTGCAGCATATATAGGTTTAGCAGCAGAAGGGTCTAAAGTAATTATAGAATCTGAGGCTCTGTGAAAGGCTTTCAAATCTGTACTGTGCAACTAACTTTCAGAACCCTTACCAAAAGAGACATTATTACAACTAGACTCAATTTGGGGAGAGAGTTAGGTTAGGATAGACAACAGGCTGGGTAGGACCAGAATTACCACTTTTAATATAGAATTCACTGGACTACTGAACTTTATCAAAGAAAACTAGCAATTATAAGAGCTAAATAGCTTATTACTATTGTAAGTTGACTGATTTTGTGAATTGTCTAAAAGGAGAGGTATGTCAGTATTGTCATCATCCCCGATATAATCAACTAGCCTAAACTTCCTTGACTTTCCCCCTAAACTAACAGCAAGTTTCATTTCACTTAGAACAGTTAACTTGAAGGGGAACCATCGATAAAACAAAGCACTCTTCACAATGGTTATTCAATTACAATATTGCCCCATGATACACAAGGGATTGCGGATCATGATCTCCTAGAAACAATTCCCATACATAACTCCACGAAATAATAGGCAAACAATCTGGAGAGGCCTATCACCACAGAAACAACTGAGAAACTGAAATACATGATGAAGAACACTGGCACGTAAGTTATCATTTACTGCTCAAAAGTTCCTTCCTTTACCAAGGGGATGTCTCTTTTTTTTCAAGGGAAAAATAGGAAAATTTAAAAATTAAATAAATAATGGGTGAATGTAGGTAAAAGCCAGCTTCTTGAGAAGAAGCAATATGAACATCAGGGGAAACAAAGCATATTTTGAAAGATTAAATTCTCTTTTGGGTTATATCATAATTACTACTGAATTAATAAACTCAAAACTTTATATCTACTAAAAAATTACTAAAAATGGTAGGCTAAGCAGTATAGTAAAATAGCAAAACTCTTAGCTGGCACAAAAGGAGATGGAAAAGGATCCACTACCAGATAACAAAACACAAAGAGAGGAATTAGAAATATCAGGAGAAGAAACAGGAATATTGTATGAAATAATTAAATTGTGATTTAAGATCATACATTTGTTCCTACATCCAAATTCTTACTCAGCGACTGGAAACTAATCTCAACTTCCCTACTAATCTGTGCAGTGCTAGAAGACAAGAAAGGAGCAATAGCCTGAACTTACTCCCTTTCTGTTTTAATCAGGCATCCTCTTTGCCACCAATTTCATATACTGTACTGAACTATACAATACTATGTTGTTTGTTTATCTGAACAATTGTATCATTTACCACATATTTTGCTTAGTTCACATTATCAACCTGTACACATTGTACCACAGGTATAAAGGTCTAGTTTTCTAATGACACAATTTTAATAATTCATTATTTTGATACATACCTCCAGATCAGTGTCAATATACAAAGTTCCAGCTTAGGAGCTTTAACAAAATAAAGTATTCTTTACATATCCTCTCCTCTATGTAATGCCTGCATAGGAGCCCCATTTCAGGGGAGTAGAATGTGAATAGAGTTCCCATGGATTCTTCCCCACCTCATGATCCCCCCAATTTATATGTTTCAGCCTTTTGACAAAAATATGCGATTTTTAATAAAATTATATTTAGTTATCTTTGATTTTGTTAGTGCCGGGATTATTCAAGCTTTTTTTGTGCCCTTGCCTGATATTAGTTATCAGGGACTTTAAAAGGCAGACATCATTTACTAATCCCAAACTAAGCTCTATACACAAAATGAAAACAAGAATATCAAACATCAAGATTATGATGTCTAGGTCATTAACCAATGACCAAGATAGAATGAGTTGGGGAGCTTGACTGGTTCCTGTGGACCTTCGGGCACGGTTTATACCCAGGAGTACAAGTACCATACCGTAATGGGAGATTTCCCCCTGAGAGAAGAGGTATAGGGCAAAATATTTGTCTATTCCATGGTAAAGAATCTCATGCTTTAAAACTTTTAGCTATAGGACTGAGGTGTAAAATGGAGTAAAATGGAGTAAATTAAAAAAGTAGCATCTTTTTTCAATACTATTTCAAAAACACTTCTGAAAATAATGATGAAATTATTTTTTATCTAAATTTCTTACAAATAAACCTTGAAACCAGGGATCCTCCTAATATTATCAAATATTTCAATTATTAATTGATTTCTATTCATCAAGGCCTTTTAACCCAATGGTTGACAATAAATGCCTGGTAATAAAAAGTTATTTATGTTGAAAAATTAGTCCTAACTTTTCATAAATAGCAAATGACAAACCACCTAAGAATAAAAAATTTACATCAGTTTCAACGTAAAATGTTGTAAGCTATTTGAAATGCAGACTAATGTTTATTTACAAGATAAAGTAATTTTTTTATTACTAAAATGAAAGCCTATGAAAAACAATACCTTAACTGAACTAGGTTCCTCTGCCACTGGTACACCAGCAGTAGACTCATATAAATTATTGGTTGGGGATTCTGCATCAGGGTCAATTCCGGAGAAGGGGTTGAGAAAAGCAGGAATAGGAATAGGGAAAACAGAGCTAACAGATGAGTATGGTGTAGGACCTGATGCTGGTACAGATTCTGCAACAGTGGTGAATGTAATGGGCACTTCAGCATTAAAGCAATTGGTGTTGCTGTTACTTGTATCCACAGGAAGACAAGGGGACTGAATGACTGACTGGGGTGTACAGGTCAAAGTATCTGAGAAGAGCTGACTATGATCAATATTTGATGGATAAGCACCAATAGAGGGACCAGATAAAGATGGAGATACAATAGCAGAAACTACCTCAGGAGATGCTAGATCAAAAGAACCAGTAGAGCTATCCCCTTGAGCATTTGATGATAGATAAGAAGACTGATGTTGGAAAGGTAGCACACTTTCATTGGTGAATGAGGTAGAATCACTACACATCACCAAGGCAGTCTGAGAAATACAGGTAGGACTAGTTGAAGAAGATGGGGACTCAACAAGCAAATTTACTGAATTACTGTGATTAGCCAATTCTGGAACACAAGGAGGTAAGCTAGAGCTCATTTCAGAAGATATTGATAAAGACTGTTGGGAACGTGATGTATCAACATTCAAATCCCTTAACTCTCTATTATGCTGAAAGACTGGTTTTGTTTGAACATGATTTCCTTCACAAACTTCTGCTCTAGACACTGTATCATGAACTTGAATATTTAGGGGAGTTGCTGGAGAAAACATTAGAGGAATGGGAGTTGGATGATCATTATGTAGTGATTGGAGTGGTGAAGGGGTGAGGTGAAGAAGAGTTGGGGGGACAGGGCTGGAGACGAGGCTACCGCTAGCCAAGGGCTCGATGGACAGCATCTGCACCAATAACAAAATAAAGTGAACAAAATAAATAACAAAAAACTAGCAAAATTAATACATTACATTGATAAAATAAAATTTTCATTTTGTATTTACAAACCATTGTCTAATACAGCCCTCTTCTTTAGTTCAAAGGTCCTCCCCCTCAACTAAAACTAAGAGCTGTACAAGGAAATAGTCAAGTTTGATATCATGACATACAAAATAAGCAAACCAAAGAATAAAGAGAATGAAAACAAACTATTGAACATGGAATTACGCAAAACTTAGAAAATTATACTTTTTACTGTGTATGGTTGTGGAACTTTTTAAACTGTAAAGAAAAAAAAAACATTGGAAAGATAATCTTTTCTATTTTGTGACAAATAAAAACTGGTTTGTTACATATTTCCCACCTTTGTACAGCTAATGTCAAAAATGTAAAACTGATTGTTGATTATTATCTTGAAACTGCCAATATAATTTTTTGAATTTATGCAGTAAAGAGTTTGAATAAAATATTTTATTTCTATAATCACCTGATGTTCATATTGCTTCTTTTCCTGAAGCTCGGTTTACCTATGTTTACCCTCCAACACCTATTAAAACCTTCCCATTTTATTTTTTTTTCAAAACATACATTTCCCTAGTAAAGTTATGGAACAAACTAGTGGTTAATGATAGAGAGCATTAGTGGTCCCAAGTTATTCCCTTTTGAAGTTGAAAGCATTCCCTAAATACTGGACATCACAAGTCAGTGGAAAGGAGGGTGGGCATGTATATGAACATCAGGTGAGTATAGAAATTAATTTTATTATCAAAATTATGCTTACTTCTATAAACCTTCCCTGATGTTTATATTTCTAACTACCACACTCTGATGGAGGTGTCTCAGTGAAGGAAAGATAGGTAAAAAGAAAATTAAAATGTATCATTAAAATTCTAGAATCAGTTCATCTATATTTAATGGAAACAATCTAAAAATACAGTTTTCTAATGATATTTGAAATATCGATAACAAAAATCTATAAACTAATTTTACTAAAACACATTTTCAGCAGCCATTATAGGACCTCGAGCACAATATTCTCAATAAGAACCAGGATTCTTACAGATAATGTCCATCAAACACCAACAGGTATGTTATTGAACTACCACTACAAGTCTTCCAAAAAAAATTTCTTCATATATTAAGAGATATAGGTTTACTCCTAATATCTAGAACCTAATCTTCAAGACTTTCATAAGATTTAGATACAATTCTTGGCAAGTTTCTGTGACCAAATTTTTAGGTAGAAATAACACTGCATTTTTGGACAGAAGATGAACTGGCATTCTACTCTCTCATAGCAAATCAGGGACACTACCTGTAATATCCATAGTTTGTCAAAAATATAATGAACGGCTTTTACTGGACAAAGAAAATACATTGCAACAGAATCTTTGTCTTGAAATACTTAGGCTCTGAATTTAGGAAAAATACATTTTATACTACTGAAGCCCACCTAAAAACATAGTGCTTGCAGTTTATTAGGCATTTAGCTGAAGTTAATGCTAATAGAACAGATACTTGATTGATTGATTGATTTGAGGTTTTCTGGCATCCTGATATCTAAGGCCATTGATGCCAATATCTTTTATTGACAATAAAAAATAAAAGAAGATTCAGTTAAAACCATAAAAGCAAAGATGTCATGTTAAGAGTTAAATATCTTTCAGAAGACCTGCTTCTGAAATAAAGCTAAAAATGCCACTAGCATGGTAGGGCACATCATGTCCAAGAATATTGGCAAGAATGAACCTGCCATCCTCACCTCGAGCCTCAAACGAATATCTATTTTTCTCACTACTATATGTGGGACATTTGGCTAACAAATGCCTCACTGTCAATGGTACTAAACAGTCGTCGCATTATGGTTGATGTTGGCTAGCCAGCAAAAACTCATGTGTCATGTGTCATCCGAGTGTGACCAATGTGGAGACAACAAAGAATAGTCTCCCGTTATACCTCCTTTTATTTTTAAGTGAACTATCCCAATGTTGTTACCAATTATTATAAATAAAATTCTTAATTGTAGGTAAAAAATCATTACTGGGAATGGGATACCTTCTTGGTAGCAACTCAGCTGCAGCACTCTTTCCCAGCAAATCCGCCGTCTCATTTCCAGACACACCTACAAGTGCCGGAACCCGGCAAACTCGAACTAGTATACCTTTCATGCCAATAATTAAAAGTCACTCTAAAATCTTTAAAACTAAAGGATTATTGGAATTAAAATCTTCTAAAGCTTGTGCCTTGTAGGACTATTGCATCGCCAAAAATGGTAAAATTGTCCTCGTCTTTTGACGCTATTTTCTCAATAGCGGTTAGTATGCCATATAGTTCGGGAGTTAATACAGAAGATACTAGAGGAAGTGCACCTCTACAATTAAAAGCACTACTAAATATTTCAAATCCAATGCCAGCATCAGATTTGGAGCTATCAGTATATATAAACATTGATTCCTTGTGCTCTTCAACATGTTCCATAAAGAGCATCCTGACTTCTAAGTCAGTCATGTTCTTTTTTATATCAATAAAACATTTACAAAAAGATATATCCGGTAATTTACATGGAGGAGTTGATGTTATCCTATATGGGAGCACTTTATTTCTACCTATATCTAAACTGTCCACTAATGTTTTAGTCCAGAAACCACAGGGTTGAGGAGATTTTGGGTGCAACTCAAAATATCTATAATGCCTTAAAAGGTTTGCAGTCTGACAAGCTAAAGATTCAGGGAGTCTTTGCAATCTGAACCAATACTGAACAATATAAGAAATCCGGTAAAGGTCTAAAGATAGCTCTCCAGCGTCAACAAGTAGGCTTAGGATAGGTGAAGTTCTAAAGGCTCCAGTGAACAATCTGATACCAGCATGGTGTAAAGAATCTAAAACTTTTAATCGGCATGGGGTGGCTGAGGAGTATATTTCACAATCATAACTAGTTTTTGGAAAAAATCAAGGCTTTGTATAATTTTAAGATTTTTGCAGTCTGGCCCCCACAATGTATGGAACATGGAGTTTTTATGATAAAACAAAGTTTTATGAATACTTACCTGGCAGTTATATATATATAGCTGAGTCTCCGACTGCGGCAGAATTTAATCGAAAATCGCGGCAACCGCCTTGTGGTGGTTGTGTGGTTAGATGGTTAACAACCCTTACAGGGTGGTACTTGGAATCATTCCCATTTTCTGTTCTTCAGATTATCTTTGCCCGACCTGTCTCCTGAGGGGAGGTGGGTGGGCTTTAAAATATATATATAACTGCCAGGTAAGTATTCATAAAACTTTGTTTTATCATAAAAACTCCATTTTTATGAATAGAACTTACCTGGCAGTTATATATATATAGCTGATTCACACATTTGGAGGAGGGAAACAGACAGAAAAACATAGTTGGGGAACAACAAAAGAGTTGTAGGAGAACAAACACCTTGATTCCTTACCTGCTAAGGTAGCTGACTTCAAAGGTAACTGCCTCTAGAGTCGCTTTCCCTTAGGAGTGTTCAGCCAGGAGTAGACCTGCTACGCTGCAAACAACTCAATCGAGTCTGTCAAAGGGGTAGGACCAACAACTTGACTAGACTTCAGAAAACTACCTTCCCATATAAAAAAACCTGCAACCTTACTAAAGCTAACCATCTAACCTTGCAGAAATAGATATAAACTATCTATCTGGACTGAGGGAACCGTACCACAAGACGAGGACCTCAGACAACCATAAAAAACACAAACCCATATACAAGTACATAAACTAAGGTTGAGTGGGGGTAGTAACTACTTTGCCTAATACAGAAGCCGCAGCTACGTATGGGCCCAAGGTATAACACTTGTCATAGTCCACTCTTACCTCTCTGAGGTAATGAGAAGCGAAGACAGAGTTGCTCCTCCAGAACGTTGCGTCCATGATCTGCTAAACTGACATATTTTTCCGGTATGCCAGCGAAGCAGCAATGGCCCTTACTTCGTGAGCCCGTACTTTCAACAGGGCGAAGTTTTCTTCCTCACAAAAGAGGTGGGCTTCCCTAATAGTTTCCCTCAGGAAAAAGGACAAAGCATTCTTTGACAGGGGTTTTTGAGGATCCTTCACCGAACACCATAAGGAGTTGGAAGCACCCCTCACGCTCTTAGTGTGGGCCAAATAAGCCTTGAGAGCCCTAACCGGGCAGAGGAGGCTTTCCTGTTCCTGACCTACTAGATTCGTGAGGTTAGGGACTTCAAAAGTCCTGGGCCAGGGTTTCGAAGGGTTCTCATTCTTGGCGAGAAAGTCGAATCTCAAGGCACAAACCGCTCCATTTAGGGTGAAGCCTACACGCTTCTCGGTTGCCCGGACCTCGCTGATCCTCCTGGCAGTCGCTAGAGACAAAAGGAAGAGGGTTTTCTTAGTCACATCTCGCAGAGAAGCTTGCGAGATAGGCTCAAACTTCCTGGAGCACAAAAACTTAAGCACCACATCCAGGTTCCAAGAAGGGGGTCTTAAGTGCATCTGCTTCGTTGTCTCAAAAGACCTAATGAGGTCCTGCAAGTCCTTAATCTGAGATAACTCTAAGCCTCTATGCCTAAAGACGGTTGAGAGCACGCTCCTGTATCCTTTAATGGTAGATACAGCCAGCTTAGCATCCTGTCTGAGGTACAAAAGAAAGTCTGCAATCTGGCTTAGAGAGGTAGAGGACGAGGAAACCTTGTGCCTCCTGCACCAAGCTCTAAAGGTCTCCCACTTTGACTGGTAGACTCTTTGTGAAGAGATCCTCCTTGCCCTGGCAATAGCTTTCGCCGCTTGTGCCGAAAATCCTCGAGATCTAACGAGCTTCTCGACAGTCTGAAGGCAGTCAGATTGAGAGCGAGGGGGTTTTGGTGAAATCTCTCGAAGTGGGGTTGTCTGAGAAGATCTGGACTTGCCGGGAGTCTTCTTGGAAAGTCCATCAGCAACCCTACCACTTCGGTGAACCATTCCCTCGCAGGCCAGAATGGAGCCACTAGGATCATTCTTCCCGAATCGAGGAGAGCGAATTTCCTGACAACCAGATTGATGATTTTGAACGGGGGAAAGGCATACATGTCCAGCCCCGTCAAATCCATCAAGAAGGCGTCCACTGCAACAGCTTCCTCGTCCGGGACTAGGGAGCAGTAGTTGGGGATCCTCTTGTTTAGACCGGAGGCGAAAAGGTCTATTACTGGTCTGCCCCACAACTTCCAGAGGCTCCGACAGACATGCGGGTTGAGAGTCCACTCTGTAGGAAGGACTTGTCCCCTCCTGCTGAGCATGTCTGCCCTGATGTTTCTCTGCCCTTGAAGAAACCTTGTCAACAGCTGGGTCTCGTTCTCGTTCGCCCAAAGGAGAAGCTCTCTCGCAGTTGAGAACAGAGAGAGGGAGTGAGTTCCCCCTTGCTTCCTTATGTACGCGAGAGCTGTGGTGTTGTCGGAATTGATCTCCATAGTCTTTCCCGACACCGAGGTTTTGAAGGCCTTGAGCCCTAACAAAATGGCCATCAATTCCTTCCTGTTGATATGCCAACTGACCTGACTCCCTTCCCAAATACCTGAGACCTCTTTGTTCCCTAGTGTTGCTCCCCAGCCTGACTCGGACACGTCTGAGAATAACACTAGGTCGGGGTTCTTCTTGAACAAGGAGATCCCTTTTCCCAACAGAGGTGGGTCCAGCCACCACATTAAAAGATCCTTGATCTCTGTCGGAATGGGAAAAGAAAAAGTGTCCTCCTGGATCTTTCTGTTCCAAACCTTTGCGAGGAAGTGTTGCAGAAGCCTTAGGTGCAGTCTCCCCAAAGGGACAAGCTGCTCCAGGGAGGATAGAGTTCCCAGCAGACTCATCCACTCCTTCGCTGAGCATTCCTGCTTCCTCAAAAAGTCTTTGACTTTGTCCAGGCACCTGGTCTGCCTCTCCTGGGGGGGAGAAGCCTGAAAAAGAACTGAATTCAGAACTATCCCCAAATAGAGAATAGTCTGATTCGGCTCGGTCTGAGACTTCCCCCAGTTGAAGATGAGTCCCAGGTCCTGAGTGATCGTAAAAGTCTTCATTAGGTCCTCCAGACATTTCTCTTTCGACTGTGACTGGATCAGCCAGTCGTCTAGATAGAAGGAGACCCTTATCCCCTCCTGGTGTAACCAGCCTGCCCCATTCGCCATTAGTCTGGTGAAAACTTGGGGAGCTGTGCTGATACTGAAGCAAAGTGCCCTGAACTGGAAGCACTTGCCCTGGAACACAAACCTCAGATATCTCCTCGAAGACGGATGAATGGGGACGTGAAAATAAGCGTCCTGCAGGTCGAGAGAAACCATCCAGTCTCCTGGACAAACTGCAGCCAGCACTGACTGAGTCGTCTCCATGGAGAACTTTGTTCTCTCCACGAAGGCGTTCAGAGAGCTGACATCTAGGACTGGTCTCCATCCACCCGAGTTCTTGGGAACCAGAAACAGGCGATTGTAAAAGCCTGGGGAGGCGAGGTCTTGAACTGGCTCTATTGCTCCCTTGACCAACATCTGGTCGACTAGCTCTAGAAGAGCCTCTCGTTTCCCCGCGTCGGTGTACTGAGCCACTAAGGCTAGGGGAGAGTCTGAGAGAGGTGGTTTCTTTAAAAAGGGGATCTTGTAACCTTCCTTGACGACTGAGAGGGACCAGGTGTCCGCCCCTCTCCTTTTCCAAGACTGCCAAAAACGAGACAGTCTTGCCCCTACTGGTGTCTGGAGGACTTCCATCTCATTTTTTGGACCGGGGCCTAAACGCACCCCTGCTGGTCCTTGGCCCTGACTCTTGTCTTCTCCCCCTAAAATACGCTCTCGAGGAGATCCTGCCCCGAAAGGGCTGTTGAAACTTCTCCTCCTTCTTCAGAGGAGCAGGAGCAACAGGTAAGGTCTTTCTAGCCGACCGAGACAAAAGGTCCTGAGTAGCCTTCTGAGCCAGAGAAAGGGAGATATCTCTGACCAGAGCTTCAGGAAAAAGATGACGTGAAAAAGGGGCGTAAAGTAGCTCCGACTTCTGGGCAACAGTCACAGATCTAGAGGTGAAGGAGCACAAAAGGGCCCTCTTCTTTAAGACCCCTGCTGAGAAAAGGGAAGCCAATTCATTAGCTCCATCCCTTAGAGCTTTGTCCATGCAGGACATGATACTCGTCAGGTCCTTCGTGTCCTCCAAGAGTTCAGACTTCCTGGCCAGAGTCCCGAGAGACCAGTCCAGGAAGCTGAAAACCTCGAAAACCCTGAAAATTCCCTTGACGAGGTGATCAAGCTCCGACATGGACCACATCACCTTGGCAGAGTTTAAAGCATGCCTTCTTGCCGAGTCCACAAGAGCCAAGAAGTCACCTTGGGAGGAGGCAGGCACTCCTAACACCAAAGGTTCCCCTGTCTCATACCACATACCGGCCTTGGAAGCGAGCCGAGACGGTGGAAAAGAAAAGGTGGTCTTGACAGCTTGTCTCCGTTCCTTCATCCAATCATCCACTTTAGCGAGAGCTTTCCTGGCCGAAATTGAAAGTTTCATTTTGATGAAGGCCGAAGACTTAGTAGCTTTCTTCCTGGTAAATTGAGACTGAGGAGAACGAGGGGCCAAAGGTTGAAATTCCTCCCCATAAAGTTCCAAAAGAGAGCGAGAAAGAACCTTGTAATCACTAGAAGAGTCGGCAGGTTTTTCTTCCTCTTCCGAAATATCTTCGAGGTCCTGCTCAAGGATAACATCCCGAAGAGTTGGGCTGCCAGCAGTCTGGCAGCGAGAGCTGTTTGAATCCTGGCGCCGAGCGCCGCTAACATCCAGTCGGCGAGAAGCGGTATCGTCACGATGACGAGAGGCAGTATCGTCACGATGACGAGAAACGGAAGCGTCCTGAAGATGCAGGCTGCCTTCGCCTTGAAAATGCAGACTGAATTCATCCTGTTTCCTAAGAAACGAGGCAGTAACGTCCAGGTGTTTCGAAAGGGAAACGGAATCGTCACGGCGCCGAGAACGAGAGGCAGTATCGTCCTGGCGGCGGGAGAGGGGGGAAGGAAATTCCTGGCAGCGTGCCGATGAAGAGGGTGTGCGTTGTCGTACGGCCGACGAAGTGCGCAGAGGTTTCTTGGGAGAGATACTAAAATCTCTCTTAGAAGAAGATCTCTTAACAGGCAAAGAGACGTCCTTACGTCTGACGGACTGAGAAGGGTGGTTGAAAGCTTTAACTAACGATGAAAGTTGTTCCTGCATAACAACCATGAAAGCTTTAGCAACCTCCGCTGGCTCTCGCGGTGCCGAAGACGGCAGTTGTCGTACGGCTTTACTGGGAGCGCTGGCAGAAGAAGCAGGGAGTCTAGCAGGATTAACTGGGCTAAGGACTCTCTGTTTCGCCCTTTTAACAGGAACATCGAAATCGTCTTCCGAAGGATCAGGGTCTCTGCTACTCGAACCGGGAGAGGGAGAGCGAGACTGCACGTCCCGGTTCCACCCTCTCTTCATTGGTCTTGATTCGTAACACCAATTACGTCTGGGAGAACGATCAGGCGAAGACACAAACGTATCCTACACGCCTTTCCTACGGCGGTCAAGAGCAGCCTGGGAGATCGCAACAGGACTGTCTGAGGAGACGACTGACCGAGGATAAGCACCTCTCACCCCCTTTCGGCTTTCGGCGTACCTTCTCCCTTGGTCCTGGGAGCTTGGTAGAGGTCTAGACCTAGGGGTATGACAGATTCGATCAGTCGCCACCTCCACTGCACTTTCACAAGCATTAATTTCACCTACACCCTTACCTTTAAAGGCCTCCAACTGTGCTTTAATGGCCTCCAATTCAGCAGCTAATTTAGCATACCCAGGGTCATCTGTAGGCACAGATCCTGTAGAAGGGGCAGGAGTCACTACATTTGGGGAAGGAATACCTTCCAAAGGGGTTACAAGCAAAGGGTCAATAGATAAATCTAAGCTAGGCTCACTAGCAGACTTTGACTTTGATTTAGCTCTTCTAACTCTATCAATCTCAAGTTTGCACACATAGCGCTTCATAGCTAACCAATCATCATCACTTAAAACCTCGCATTCCTTGCACTTATTATCTAAAGCACATTCAAACCCCCTGCAACCCATACAGATAGTGTGAGGGTCAACCGAAACTTTTGGCAACCTCACCTTGCAAATATCATTCGCACAAACACGATAATGAATTTTCTCACTCATGATAATAAAGCAAAAAAGACAAAAAAACAAAAACAACACGATTGTCAAATCCCAACACAGTGTACTTCACCAAAAACGAAGTCCAAAAAGGCGATGAAGGGAAAGCGATCCGAAAAAATTCTGAAAGGCGGACCAACGATGTTGTCGATCCGGCCGGCAGAGATAATCTGAGGAACAGAAAACGGGAATGATTCCAAGTACCACCCTGTAAGGGTTGTTAACCATCTAAGCACACAACCACCACAAGGCGGTTGCCGCGATTTTCGATTAAATTCTGCCGCAGTCGGAGACTCAGCTATATATATAACTGCCAGGTAAGTTCTATTCATAAAAAAAACTTTTATAAGATTCAGTCTCAAGGCATTCTACTTTTAAGGGTTTCAAGTGGGGAACCCATGTACGCCTATAATCAAATATCAACCCTAGAAATTTAACTTCACTTAAATATGGAAACCTGTTAACCTTTGATATATATATATCCGGGTCTGGACGTACTCCCTATATATGACAGAAATGGACAACAACAGTTTTACTTGTCAAAAACTTAAATCCAATCATATCGGCTCACTGGATAATTTTGTCAATTTAGAGTTGGTTTTCTTTCAACCATTGCCATTCCAGCTCCAGCAAATGATATGGAGAGCTCATCCACAAATAGTGTTGAGAGAATATCTCGGGGAATAACTGAGGATATCGCATTAATTTCTAGTGCAAATAGGGTTACACTCAGCACACTACCCTGAGGAACTCCCTCTTCCTGACATTTTATCTCTGATACAGTTTTCCCAACTCCCTGACTTGAAAAGCTGTGTAAGAAATGATTGAATAAACAGTGGTAGCTCTCCTCTTAATTCCAATTCATGAATGGTTTAATTATACCATCTCTCCATGCAGCATCATATGCCTTTTCAAAAAAAAAAAAAAAAAAAACTGCTACATGGTGCTGTTTGGAAGCAAAGGCTTTACAAATAGAGGATTCCAGTTGTACCAACACATCAGTCGAGTGCATTTTTCTAAATCCACACTGGATAGGTGTTAAAATGCCCTCCTTTTCCAGGTACCACATCAGCCTTGCATTGACCATCTCCATGATCTTACATAAACATGTCAATGGAATAGGTCGGTAGTTTGCTGCTAAGAACTTATCCTTACCAGGTTTTAAAAATGCTAAATAATGGCTAGTTCTCAAACACTTGGATAACTATGATCATGCCATATTATGTTAATAATGCTGAAAATAAATAATTTTGTATTAACAGGTACATGTTTAATCATTGCATATGGAATTCCGTCGGGTCCTAGGGCTGTATCATTATAAGTAGCAAGTGCATAATCAATTTCTCTTTCAGTAAAAGGAGAATTGTTTGACTCTTCCTTTCCTGTTGCAAAATTTAAAATTTTCTTTTCTTCAATGCTCCTATACTGATGACTAGGAGTTGCTTCTCACTTGCATGATGCATTTGAGAAATAATCAGCCAGGGCATTACTAACCTCATTTGCTTGTCACATATTGGCAATTTACCTTCAACACGTGGTGGGTTGGGGGTCAATTTGTCTGCTATTGTTTTTACTTCCCTCCACACAGAAGATGGTGGTGTTCTACTGTTATTGGAGGAAACAAAAGATACCCAAGATTGGCACCTAGCTTCTTTCATGGCACGGCGGAAATGTGCTCTACATTTACTGTATATAATCAAATTCTCTTCAGTATGGCATCTACGCAATCGAGTTAAGGACCTTCTTGTGACTCTGTGCATGGCAGTTAGTTCTGTAGACCACCAGGGGACTGGTCATTGTTTGAATAACCGTTGTTTTTGGGAACTGAATTGACTCCTGCTGTATGAAGAGTTCCATTCAGTAAGTCTATGGCATCATCAATATTTTCAAACTGTTCTGTACTCCCCTCGATTTCACTTAGCTTATGAAATTTAACCCAGTCCGCCTTGTCAAGATTCCATCGTGGCAATCTTTGTAAAGGGGGACTATTGATGTTTATAATGATTGGAATATGATCACTAGTATGGCAACCATCTAATATCCTCCAATCAAAATTGAGACGGCAGTTAGAGCTTGCAACTGAAAGGTCTATGCATGAGAGAGTACCTGGCTGAATATGAAAATGCGTGGGCTCTCCTATATTAAGGCGTCTGACATCCTTATTTTCTACAATTGATGATATAATACTGCCTCTGGTGTTTGCTAAAACGTCGCCCCATAAAGGATGTCTACCATTCAAATCTCCAAGTAAAAGAAAAGGTTGAATCACCTCTTACATCTTATGATGTGTTGTCATTTAGAGGGAAGTTAAGAGAACAACATGTGTATTTTCTTCTTATATCAATCTGTACAACCTTTGCCTGCAGAGGTGTACAAATAGATAAAGATATTTTGGGAACCTCTCAATGAACTTATATAAGACTTCAGCCATCGCTCCCTACTCGTTGACCATATGGTATCCTGTAGGCTAATATATTTGCAAGGGCAAGGAGTACTATGATCAAATTTGCTCTCCTGTAAACATATAATTATGGGGGGAGTGTCTCATGAATGAGGAGCTTAAGTTCTTCTTATTTGGCCCTTAAACCCTGACAATTCCATTGCAAAATGGAGGAAAAATTTATGTTTATGTATGGAAGACACCTTCGATGAAGCCTTCCCATTAACAATTTTTGACCTAACAATATTTCCTGTTGGTTTTATTTGAGGGTCTTGATAAATTGGGTTTTGCATTTGTTTTTATTTTTGTCCTTTTGATCTAATTGTTGAGGGGGAGGATGGACTTCAACTTGAATTTCTGGTTTATTTAAACTGTCTTCTGGCAGATCAGAAACATCAACACACAAAACATCATATTTACATGATGTCATATCTCTGATGTTTCTTATGGAAGGGTTCAAGAGAGATGGAGGTTTCTCTCTCTTCCGGTTAATAGGTGTGAGCTGCCAGGTTTTTGCACCTTCCCCAATACAGGTGCACCTGGTAGCTTGGTTTTGAGTGGACCCTCCATCAAATCAGGCAAGAATATGGCCTGAGAGAGGTGTGTACTATTGTTGGTGATGGGGGACAAAGGTTGTACAGAGGTGGGCAATGCCCCAGTATTAATACAGTGACAAAGCCTCAGAAGGCAATATGCTTACCTAATCAAGCAGTACTTTATTATTAGATGTTGTATTTCTTTTTTTAGAACTACTGGCAGTACTAGGTGTGTTTGATGTCTCCTGTGGTAAATTTCCTTTACATTTCAACGCCTTTGCATAACAGTTTTGTTTATTCAGTGTCTTTTGGCAATCCCTATATTTGTGTGTTCCCCACTAGATTTGTTGACGGCAGCTTCTTCCAATTTACATAGCTCTCAGCTCCTATCGGTGGATTTATGATTTGAGCTGCAGTTCGAACCCACAGCCTCAAGTATAAACTCTCCATAGTAAGGTTTGGAGCAAATGCTACACATTTTATCTTTTTTACAAACTTTTGAAGGGTGTCCGAATTAAAAACAGTTGAAACACTGTAGTGGCTTGTGTTTGAAAGGTGGAACTCTAACCTTTCATTCTCACTAACAATATGGAAGAGTACATCAGCATTCTGGAAAGTAAGGATAATCATCGATATTCCAGGAACTTTATGAACCCTCCATACTGTTAGTGAACACATGGCCAGTATCTCCACATCTATAAATTCATACAGGTCTTTATTGAAAACTACTCCCTTTCCATAACTAAAACTTAAGTGGGATTTGACATCTAATTTAATATCTTCACCACTAGTTTTTAGGTTAGATAATATGACAGACTGTGTGGATGATTTGGCATGGATGAGAAAAATTATATTTTCCAAAGTGGGATATATCACCTGGAGTAATGGTTCCTACTTGTTTCTGTATAAATTCACAAATTTTAAAATAATTCATTGTACTCCCTTAAGACTCCGAAACAAGCCACATTGGTAGTTTTGACTTTCTTTGGGAGGGTTTGTCTACATCAACATCTTTTCCACACCAGTTGGAAGGCCAGTATATGTCCAAGTCTGTTGGTACCTTATCACACAATGCACCATTAACATTAAGATTATTAATTTTGACATGCAAAATACTACTAAAGGCATTAAATACTTCTTCATGACTATTATAAGATACCCATGAATCCAATATATCACCTTGAAGTTTTATTCTTATTTCCAATGTCATTCCATAAGTCTTAAATGCTTTATATAGCTCATCATAATTAGTATCTATTGGGATTTGGGTAACATGAAGGATTTGCAGTTTCCTTGTGCCCCCAGAATTACCTGTTTTTTTTTTAGCATCTGTAGAATGGTCCTTTTCAGTTTCGCGGTCGTCAACCGAGGGTTTTGTCTGTATCGAAGAAGCAAGCCGGGTTATCCACCTTTTATCGGAGGATGTCAGTCCTCCTATCCCATGTGGCCCAACACAAGAAAAGGCTTCAGCGGGGACCAGTCATCTATTAGAGAGGGGCTGCCTCTCTTTAGGTGGGCGTACACTGGTCAATGGGGTTAGTTAGCCCCTCCCACCGACGATTCCAATGCCTGGCGTCACCCATTACCCACAAATATGAGCAACTTAAAACCGGATCACTGGAGCCCGACTCTTAACAGACTAAGTCTGCACCCAATGGGGTCTGCTAGAGTGGGATAGCGTCTAAATTTGTACAGGTGGAGATGGTATGCCATCCATCCCACCCTGCGCCAAATTCAAAGAAGCAGTCAAACCAAAGTTAAACAAGCCAAAGTCGTCAACAAATTAATGCCCAGGAGGAAGACAGGGGAGAGTAAAAGAAATAACCAAAAGAAAGAGGAAGTACTGACTAATCTAGTTGGATCAACAATTGGGCACCAAGGTCCAGTGGAAAAGCAGTTACCGCTGTTCATAAGAAACCAGCTGCTAATCCCTTAGCCCCCATCCTCGTCAAGGCTTCAGTATCTGGGGGGTAGAAAAAGATCCTTCAAGCTACGATATCTTTAAGTGAATGGTTTTCCAAAGATATAAAAATTGAACCTTTTAAATATGTAGAACCACACCAATTCTTAAAAAAAAATGCCCTGATTATGGAGTCCATCTAATACCAACAGGGTTAAAGAAATCCATAATAAAACCTGAAAAGGAGAGGTCTAATCATAGATACTTCAGTTCTAAATTAGGCATGATCTATAACCTATAAAGAACAAGATTCTGAATTCTTTTCATAAAATCACACCTTAAGTTTTAACAGTATTATCATAATCATCATCATTTCCTCCTATGCCTATTGACGTAAAGAGCCTTGATTAGATTTTGCCAATCGTCTCTATCTTGAGCTTTTAATTCAATACTTCTCCATTCATCGTATCCTACTTCATGCTTCATAGTCCTCAGCCATGTAGGCCTGGGTCTTCTAGCTCTTCTAGACCCTTGTGGAGCCCAGCTGAATGTTTGGTGACCTAATCTCTCTTGGGCAGTGGAAAGAGCATGGCCATACCATCTCCATCTACTTCTCATCATGATCTCATCCACATATGGCACTCGAGTAATCTCTCTTATAGTTCTATTTCTAATCCTGTCCTGCCATTTAACTCCCAATATCCTTCTGAGGGCTTTGTTCTCAAATGTACTAAATCTATTGGAAATTGTTTCATTGTCATTAACAGTATAATCACATCTAATTTTAGTCAGTGATACATTCTTAGACTGACACCACTGAAAATAAATATACTACTGTAGAGTCTTTTGATACAAGATAATGTTACTGTATTTTACACCAATAAAGAACAATCTTGATGGCAGTGAAGAATATAGGTTCATGATTACCATTGAAAGTTGCCAAGTGATTAGAAGTATAACTTATCTGCTTTTTATGGACCGCCTTTGAAATGGGTTGACTGAACAGATTGATGGGTACAACAACTTTCTTGGACACACTGAAAACAGATGGCACAGACTCATGGACCATATTTCTTTATGCTATGAATGGTGCTATTAAGAGCCATTGTAATTCACAGAAAGCCTAAACTTGTTTCACACCTACTATATCATGGTATAAGAGGGGAAAGTGTAAATATCTTGATAATTCCTATACCTACAAGGGTATCTACTTCCTATGCTAAGAGATCCAGCAAACCATAGTTTGGACAAGAGCATCTGGTTTTCCCAGGCAGTCAACCATCCGAGTCACGACCAGACCCAATGTGGCAGGGTTGTTAACTGGGGATATTTGCTAACATGACTATGAACTGGTGACCACACCATTTCCAAATTTCTAGACATAGTAACTAATATAGCGACCACTCGGTCTAACAGCCTTAATTTTCATCATAAAGAGGTCAGGTTGGTCTCATTTTTTTTAGAAAATGCCTGAAGTTTCTCATAAAGTTATAAAAAATATGCCAAAAAAATATAAATAGCAGTTTTTTTGAAAGGATGTACCAGTACGTCCATGGGGGTAAAGGGATGAGTTTTGTGAAACGTACCAGTACTTCCATTGACGGTAAAAGGGTTAACTGAGCATTTTGTTTACACTAAGAATTTCAGTATAATCATGCAACATATTTCTCAGAGAGGTACAGTGACTCACAGAAGCAAGCGAGGTACTGATTCCTACATTTAAAACCATGAGCTGAGCTTGTGGGTGAACTTTTAAGTGAGGGATGTACACAGCCATTCAAACAAGATGCATTTGAATGGTGAATCTTTATATAAATATAAATCCATTAGCCCAAGGGAATCATACGATTTTCCATGCCAACTACAAAACAATAAGAGTTGTAAAGAGCTCTTATTTCATGAGTAGAGTAAGAAAATTTCTATAACTTCTCGGGCCATAAGTGATAAGCAGAGGTTCAGAGGGACTTACTTCATCACGAGGCATTTCCTTTACTGAACGTAGTGATATAAGGATTTAAGCTAAAATCTTGGTCGTCTACCTCGCAAACCCTAGGTGTCTAAAAGAGTGGCTAGAATACGGGAGTTCAATAGTTTCGCTCAGTAAAATGATCTCTAGCCAGGGAGATACCATGTACCACCAAAACCCTTACTGAATGTTGCATTAGAACCATTAGCTACCACTTGAGGAGTTAGGTTAGGGTTTGAAACAGGGCAGGTTATACCTGATTGATAGATTGATTGATTTTGTGTTTTCTAGCAACATGATATCCAAGATCATTTATGCCAATATCAGTTGTTATAAGAAAACTACAAAAGAAAATTTAATTCAAAACCATATATGGAAACATGTTAATAGAAAAATAAAAGCTTTAAGAAAACCTGCTTCTGAGATAAATCTAAAAACGTTGCTGGTATCACACAGCACATCCTGCCTAAGATTCTTGGTAAGGATGAACCTGCCATCCTTACCTTGAGCCTCAAATATCTATTTCTTAAGTACCCAAGAGTGTGGTACTCGGTCAATAAATGCCTCACTGGTAGAGGTACCAAACAGTTATCGCAATAGTTGAAGTGGCTACCCTGAAGGGTATTTAACCTTGCATGGTGCATCGCCTCCACCATGTTGACAAGTTTTTCCGATTCTCTATCTTTAGCAGTATGGATTTTATCAAAATACTTTATATATATTTTGTACACATTGTTTTTGTTATCATCATAGTTAAGTTAGTTTTCAAGTATGATGAATATTTTTTTATTGTCATTAATTCTCATGCTGTCTGGAGACATTGATCAAAATCCAGGACCAGTGCGACCTAGACTTCGTCAATGTCATTTACTGTATTGCAATATTCGTGGTCTACATGCAAATATCCAAGACCTTACAGTTGCGTCCAAACTGTATAACATTCTTTTTTGCTCAAAAAACTTGGTTTCTCAAATGAGGCCCTCCTCTGACCCCCCTTTGAAAGGAGATGCCATTCCTAGGGCCAGAGGAATGGAAATGTATATTAGGAATGAGTACCCTGCTTCTTCTAAGTCCTGTTATGAATGTTGATGTCATGAGATTCAGTTAATAAAAGTTTCTGGCATGCATATAGAATTTATGTGTT
>NC_090728.1:87267934-87415434 GCF_036898095.1 Palaemon carinicauda
TGCTGACACCCAGACTCTGCTGGAGGTGGGGTGCCAGTGAAGGAAAGTGACAAATTTATTCATAAGCAAAATGCTATGGTTAAGATTTAATAACCTGGTTGAAATAACTTTTAACAAACCAGATCATAATACGATTTGAAATACAGTACAGTAGGTCCTCGGGTTACGACGGTCCCGACTTACGCGGTTTCGCCGTTACGAACGCGCCCCATAAAAATATAAAAATAATATTAAGCGTCGTTCCGTCTTACACCGTTAGCGTCGTAAGCGACGTAAACAATTGCGAACTAGTTTCTAGCGCGCGGTGGATGAATACGCTTTACGGTGGTTGTGGGCGAGGAAGACGGCGTCGCTCAGTTCCACTCATACGCCATTTTTGGTTGTGATTGCCTGTTCTTTCTCTCACGTGTTTGATCGTTTTTTTGAACTTTTTGCCCTTCATTATGGCTCCAAAGCGCAAGGCAGATTCTTCTGATGGTAGTGCATCGAAGAAAAGGAAGGCCATCACCATGGAAGTGAAATTAGACATTATTAAGCGGTCTAAAAACGGTGAAACGCCAACGAACATTGGCCGATCGCTTGGCCTTAGCCGTTCGACCGTGGCTACTATCCTTAAAGATAAGGAGCGCATTGTTGAACACGTAAAAGGATCTGCTCCAATGAAAGCAACAGTGATAACGAAACAGCGTAGTGGTTTAATTATCGAAATGGAAAGGTTATTAGTGCTTTGGTTGGAAGATCAAAATCAACGGCGTATTCCAGTGAGCTTAATGGTTATTCAAGAGAAGGCTAAAAGGTTGTTTGAAGCGTTGAAAAAAGAAAGGGGGGGAGAAAGTGAAAGTGAAGAGTTTTCGGCTAGTAGGGGTTGGTTTATGGGATTTAAGGCTCGGGCCAATTACCATAATCTTAAAGTGCAAGGTGAAGCTGCTAGTGGGGATGAGAAAGCAGCAAGTGAATTTCCTAAAGCGTTGGCTGAGATAATTAGGGAGGGGGGTTATTCTGCTTATCAGGTGTTCAATGGGGATGAGACAGGTTTATTCTGGAAGCGCATGCCTAACCGCACGTACATAGCAAAGGAGGAGAAGTCAGCACCCGGTCATAAAGCAGGCAAGGAGAGGCTAACTTTGCTTCTTGGGGGAAATGCTGCTGGCGACTTCAAACTGAAGCCCATGCTGGTCTATCAGGCTGAAAATCCAAGGGCACTCAAGGGAATTTGGAAGAGTCAACTCCCAGTCATTTGGAAGGCAAATAAGAAGGCATGGGTGACACTTGCAGTGTTTGAAGACTGGTTTATCAACCATTTTGTACCTAGTGTGGAGCGGTATTGCGCCCAAAAGGGTATCCCCTTTAAGGTGTTGCTATTGCTGGACAAGGCAACTGAAACGAAGAAGGACTTGACTCTGAAGGACTTTTGGAAGTCCTACAACATCCTTGATGCTATTAAGAACATTGATGATTCCTGGGAGGAGGTGAAGGTTACAAACATGAATGGTGTTTGGAGGAAGCTATGTCCTCAATTTGTTAATGATTTTCATGGGTTTGAGGACACAGTTGACCATGTTATCAAGAACATTGTTGCCCTGAGTAAGGAAACCGATTTGGAGATGGAGGTTGATGATGTTACGGAGCTGCTAGAATCTCATGGAGAGGAGTTATCTGCTGGGGACTTGATACAACTGGAGAAGCAGATCATAGAGGAAGAGGAAGAAGCCCCCACCCCAGACCCTAAGGCTTTCACAAGGCAGGGCTTGTCAAAAGGTTTTGCCGAGATACAACAAGCATTGGCAACTTTCGAGGCTCAAGATCCCAACATGGACAGGTTCACCAGGGTTTCCAGAGGTGTCATGGACTTACTGCAGTGTTATAAGGATATTTTGGATGAGAAGAGGATCCTCTCTGTCCAGTCTAACCTGGAGCGGTATTTTAAGAAAGTAGAGAGAACTGCACCATCTACATCAGCTGCCTCTACTACTCCAGATTTGCCTGCAACAGAGCCTCTACCATCAACCTCAGCTGCCTCTATTGCTACAGAGCCTCTGCCATCAACCTCAGCTGCCTCTGCTTCTCCAGCTTCTCTACCACCTCTTGTAGGCTCTTCACCTCCAGACTCGCCTGCCCCAGCTTCTCCAGCATCTTCTGTCTCACTTCCAGAGAATCCTGATTCACCTGCCCCAGTTTCTCCAGCATCTTCTGCACCTTCCTCTCCACAATAAACCAGTCTCTCCGTCCCTTGCAACATCCCTTCCAGTGTGCAAGCCAACCATAGGAATAAGGTAAGGAATTGTTCTCTTCTTTTTTTTATTGATATTTACTTTAATTCATGTGGTAAGGAATTGTTTTCTTTTTTTTTATTGATATTTACTTTAATTCATGTGGTAAGGAATTGTTTTCTTTTTTTTATTGATATTTACTTTAATTCATGTGGTAAGGAATTGTTTTCTTTTTTTTATTGATATTCACTTTAATTCATGTGGTAAGGAATTGTTTTCTTTTTTTATTGATATTTACTTTAATTCATGTGGTAAGGAATTGTTTTCTTTTTTTTATTGATATTTACTTTAATTCATGTGGTAAGGAATTGTTTTCTTTTTTTATTGATATTTACTTTAATTCATGTGGTAAGGAATTGTTTTCTTTTTTTTATTGATATTTACTTTAATTCATGTGGTAAGGAATTGTTTTCTCTTTTTCTAATATTGTTTTTATGTCATTTGATACATTTTATTATAGTACAGTATACAGTAATACTTTACAGTACAGTACAGTACGTATATTTATGGTGTTCCGACTTACACGGAAATTCGGGTTACACCGCGTCTTAAGAACGGATCAGCGTCGTAACCCGAGGACCCCCTGTACTCCAAATTGTTTACTAAATCTATTTAAAATTTTGGAGTGTAACCTATCTCTAAGGATAGTTCTTGATATAAATGATACTTTTGAATGGTACCACAAATTCTTAAATGAAACACCCATATAGTCATAGATAATGAAGGCATCTTAACCCTTTTACCCCCAGGCTTTTTGGAAATTTCCAACCCTTAACCACCAAGGGGTTACTTTTTTTCCAGCACATTTTGGTGTATATTTCTTTTAAATTGCTCTAACAGCCTTAATTTTTGTCATAGAGAGGTCAGGTTGGTCTCATTCTCTTGGAAAATGTCTGAATTTTCTCAAAAAATTATCAAAAACATGAAAAAAATAATTTTTATAGCATTTTTTTGCAAGGACGTACCGGTACGTCCATGGGGGTAAAGGGATGGCTTTTGTGAAACGTACCAGTACGTCCTTTGGGGGTAAAAGGGTTAACATCATTGGTCATTAATGCCAATTGAAATGAATAATTTAAGAAAAGAATAAATACACAGTACAGTATAAATAACTTGATTACAAAACATTTAAAATTATATATACCTTTTTTCAAACGAATCGTATTTATACCTTTTTCAAATGAATCATGCTAAATCCCCCTTGCAATTTTTTCATCAAACAATGCTGATTGTTGCCAGAAACCTTCAGAAAATGTGACCATCAATAGATGATGAGAGCAACAATAGGCAAATTTGTGTCTCGAACGACCACTTGAACAATGGAATGACTGGCGTCAAGCGTCTGAGCTGAAGGTACGAGCAGCATGGTATGGGAGCGTGGGAATGTCGACTGGCCGACAGGATGGCACAGCAATGGGGAACATCCATTGTAGACATTGCACGATGTTGTTGACATTACAGGAACCTACCCACCCTCATGGAACACCTGTAGAGTGACTGACGATAGACGGTACAATTGTCAGAAGATTGAGAGCCAGGTGTGATAGAAACGGTTCTCCTCATTCTCTTTAATCCATGTGCCTCCCCTGCAGCCTATAGCCTGCTTTCCTCTGGTTATTTAAACCTCAGTCCTTTTCCTAGATATCATCATTTTTAATATTCACAGTATTAGACACTCACTCACTCACTCTCTCTCTCTCTCTCTCTCTCTCTCTCCTTTTTGGTGAAGTGAGAGAGCTTGCGCGATGCGATGAAGGGTTGGGCGATGGCGGCAGGGAGTTTATTTTTTCTTTTTAACCCGGTAGGTTTAACCTTGCCGCTAAGACCAGCTCTGAGCATCCAGACTAGGACCAGACCAATATTAACTTCTGCATTTTCCTATTTCTATTTTTCTCTCTTTCTTAACCTTTCTATCCAAACTCTCAATTTTCTATCTCTCCTAGCTTAAAAATAGAAAAAAAAATAAAAAACAATAGATATCTAGATATGACAGCTATTTATAACTAGCCTACACACATATAGAAATCAAGGGGCTGACAGCCATCTCATGCGTCAGTGCAGAGGCTTTGGAACCTCTATAAATAACGCGAGGAACTTTTTCACAGGTTTCGAGAGACTAGGACGGAGGAATCCCAGGGAGACGGGATGCAAAAATGAATAGTGGTATTAGTGCCTCGCAAAGCACATTCCTAATGTGTAATTGCTGACCATCCTCTGTGAATGACCCCTAGCAAAATAGGCTCAACTGCTCCTGAGGTTGACATAGCTTTTGTACCTTGTTGGAGTCCTGGCCAACTTAAAAAACCCAGTTGCTGCTTCTTGATATTACTCAGTAGTATCTAAGATGTCTGCCTGTAATCCTAGTAATCGCTAGCCTTCCGCTGTCAATCTTGGTGAGAAAACAAGCTTCTGCCTTGTGCTGCTCAGTTGGGAGCTGCGACACATTAGGGACAGCCTACTTTGAGGAGACTTAACTGTTGGTTTGGGAGCACTTATAGGTTGCTAGGGATAGAAAAGGTGTTAAGTCACCCAGGATTAAGCGGATGCAGCAGCAGGTGGGTAACTATCAGCCACCCACCCCCTTTAGACACTAGTGGTCACAAAGCTAATAATCATAGAAGTTATTAGCCGAGATTTCCAAACAGACACGCTTTAGACAATATAAGAGAAATAAAAAAGGAGTGAGAAATGGAAGATAAAGCACAAATGTGAGAAATGGAACATAAAGCACAAATGTGAGAAATGGAAGATGAAGCACAAAAGTGAGAAATGGAAGATAAAGCACAAATGTGCAAAATGCCAAATAAACAAATGGTGCGTAGACTTCAAAGAAGGGTGCGTTGCTTACCCGCATCGTAATAGTGTATGCCTGTTCTGTCAGCTAGAACAGGAAATAGAGAAATTGAAAAATTAAAACCAAGAACTAAGAAAACAATTGAAAGAGATCCTGTCAAAGTTAAAACACTTAGAAATAAGTAACAAAGAAGTCATAGATGATGATGTAGAAAATAGGATTAATATCCAAGAAATACAAAATAGGGCAAAATAAAGGACAAAACCTAGAGAGGAAATAACCAACAAAATTAGAGTTAATGAAACCCACTCAGGGAAGGGTAGCTAATCCCCTAAAGACTAAACAACAGCCTATAAATATAACTAACACCAAAAACTTATTCTCCCACCTAGAAGAGAAAGAGAAAGATGAGATGGTGTTAATCGGAGACACTATGGTAAAGAGGAGAAAAGTCAGGTCCTATCTAAGTGCCAATGCACAGAAGATAGAAGAAGTGGTCAGTAAAACTATAACAGAGAACAAGAACACCAATATTATTGTACAGAAAACTGGAAATGACTTATTCTTAAGAAAGTATACTACTGACCAAACAGACCCTTTGGTGAAAGAGCTAGAAAAAAACTGTTGAAACAACTAGAAACAAGATAAATAATACTATAGTTACAGGGGTTCTCCCAAAACTCATTGTCAGCCACTTCACCCTCAGTACGGTCATAGGGATAACGAAAGGCTTAAGGCCATGTGCAAGAAAAAGAAAGTTAGATTTATAGATCTTTAGGACACTTTCTATGGCAAAAAAAAAAAAATTATACGGATGAGACGAAATACACTTTAGTGAAGAAGGCAATGGAGTAGGACCTTTGCTTAAATGAGTCAGGTTTGTATAGCTAGGAAAAATACAAATTGTTTTTAAAATTTGTAGTTTATTCCTACACAAATGCAAACTTCTGAGTCATTTAAATGCGATTCTTCCTCAGGTGGAGGAAGTCTTCGTTAAGATGTATTTACTTTCTCTATGACAGTTACAAGTATATATATGTAGGTATAAACCCAAGTCAAAAGTGGATACACAAAGACAGCCCAACCAGCTTGTAAAGAGGCAGGGTTGTAGTGATCAGTACTTTAGGTCCAGTCTAAGACAGAGATAAAGCCATACAAAAATCAAGCATCAAACAAATTCAGTATATGAAAAATAATAATTCATAAATGAAATTATGTTCTTACCTGTATTAGGGTGTGATGCAAGCCAGTAATTCAGACCCGTCTTTTTAGTATAATCAGACTTTATCTACATTTCATACCTTTATAATGCAGAGAATACCTGATGCTTTGAATAACAATTAGGTGTCCTGTTAAGAATTTAAGCTAGATTAATTGTTGAGTTGCAAAAATAGGGTTGAAAGAAAAATATTTAAAGATCTGTGAGAACGATCTTTCAGGTATTGATCCGTGAAAGTATTCTGTCCTTTTCAGACACCAGCTCTGGGAACTTGGTCTACTGCATGGTTCTTGCAGAATGCCAGGGTTGCAGCCAGACCACGGACATCAGGTACTCTGGGTGGGGGGCGGGGGTCCCTGGCAACGCTTCCCCCAAAGGGTTCATATATTCTCATAATTGCTTCTCTTAGCCATAAGGAAATTGAGTTTTTTAGATACCCTTTTCTTGGAGGGGTCTATACTCAAAAATAAATTTAGGATCTTGGGTTCAAGACAGGCTGTCCTTTTCAGATACTTTCTGACTGCTCTTACAGGGCAGAGTACAGATTATCCGGGTTATCAGGTAACTATTCGAGAGAAGATATTATGAGTTAATCTAACGTCATTAGCATCCGAATTTTGAGTCTTGGTCACATACTCTGGAACAAAGGAAAAGGGTAGTTCCTTCCATCCTTTCTAATGTGACTTTAGGTACAATAGACCATTTGGTTTACTAACTCTCTTGGCTGAAGCTAAGGCAAGGAGAAAGGCAGTCTTTAGTGTAAGATTCCTGTCTAAAGTTTTATGCATGGGTTCATAGGGGATCTTTTCAAGGACTTAAGAACCTTGTCCCATCCAAGAAAGGGGCCTTGAATTCCTGGGGATCAAGTTTATTCAAATGGGTTATAATTCACAACCAGGGCACGATGATGAGTGGTGCCAACCGCAAGCGATCTGCAGGCATCACTATCTGGGTACAGTACTTCGAAGAGCAAAACTCCCAAGAGCTTTAATGGTTTGTTTGTTCCGTGCACCCACTTTGAGAGCTTGAGCTAAAATGTGGTTTTTGCGGAACATTAGGGTTGTGGCACGGCCACAGATATCATGTACTTGAGGGAGGGCCCTGGTGACACTTCCCCAGAGGATTTATAAGCTTTCATAGGAGCAGAGAGTTCCTATTAAGAAGAGATATTAAGCCCATTTTGTTTGAATATTTAGTTCAAGATCTAGCAGTAGCCCTTCACCTCTGTGATTGAAAGGGATTTCTCTTCCCTCAGGAATGCTAAAACTTTGTCCTTTTCAAGTTTTAAACATGCTAAAATAATGGCTAGTTGGGGAATCATGCGCCCTCTCTATATTCTGTTAATAATAATTATGACAAAAAGTTTGGTGTTAATACACACATGCTTTATCATTGCCTAAGGAATTTAGTCTAGGTCTAGGGGTGCATCATTTCATGATGATAAGGCAGAGTCAAATTCTCTCTATGTGAATGAGAGATTGTATGTCTCTTCTTTATATGAAGTGAACTTGAGTCTTTTGTTCTTCCCTACATCTCAAATGCTATCCTGGAAAGTCTTTGGACTTTTGGGATATTCTCTCAAAATGATTAGCTATTGAATCATTAACTATCAAATGAATAGTAATACTAAAATCTACTCACAATTTAATATAGATCATAGATACTTTTCTTGATATATTACAAGTATATATTGTTGCTGCCGTTGATATCCAATATACTGTCAAATTATAAGCAGTCAGTGACAACCTAATCTGTGTGAATTTCATGACATTAGATGACTATGCAACCTCACTTTTCTTACTTTCATGTAAACATCTCTATTTCAGTTCAGACATGTGTTTATTGTTGGTGAAGGATTAGAGCTTCCATTACCTTTGGCAATACATTTGGCACTAACAATGACTCCACAATGCCTTAGATGTCGTTTGACATCTGGAATGCTGGAACCTGGGTCTTCATAACATCACATTGCCAATACACTTAATGTCAGCCAAAACATTGTGGAATCTGCATCAAATTTTTGGTATAGACGCACACCGTGATGGCCCCGGTTGTCACAGGTTGACTACACAATGACAAGATAACTTAGTCATGTTTAGATAAGACGAAGCTACATCCTTGCAAAATTAACTCCTGAACATCTCAAGCATGAATGTATCCACCCAGACAATACAAAATCATCTCCATAATTCTGGCCTCTCTTCCAGGAGGGCATGTGTCCAGATCTCAGTGACGTACATCACAGGCGGGAACGTTTAAATTGGGCACATGATCATCTCACTTAACCACACAATGATTGGGCTATAGTACTATTCATTATTATTATTATTATTATTACTTGCTAAGCTACAACCTATTTGGAAAAGCATGATGCTATAAGCCCTAGAGCTCTAACATGGAAAAATAGCTCAGAGAGGAAAGGAAATAAGGAAAAACTGTGAAAAGTTTAAGAACTATAACATTTAAATGAATCTTTCATATATAAACTAGATACACTGAAAATAACAAGAGGATAAAAGCTTCAAAATAATGAGAGGAAGAGAAAAAAGTGTGCCTGAGTATACCTTCAAGCAAGAGATCTCTAACCCAAGAAAGTGGAAGACCATGGTACAGAGGCAAGCTACTACCCAAGACTAGGGAAGAATGGTTTGATTCTGGGGTGTGCTTCACCTAGAAGAGATGCTTACCATAGCTAGAGAGAGTATATAATACCCTTACCAAGAGAAAAGTAGCCACTGAACTATTACAGTGCAGTAGTTAACCTCTTGAGAGAAGAGAAATTGTTTGGTAATTTCAGTGTTGCCAAGTGTATGAAGAAAGAGGAGAATAGGCCAGACTATTCTGTGTATGTGTTGGCAAAGATTAAATGAGCCGTAACCAGAGAGAAGGATCCAATGTAGTACTGTTTGGCCAGTCATAGGGCACCATAACTCTCTCACAGTAGTATCTCAATGGGTGGCTGGTACCTTGGCCAAGCTACTCCCAATATTGGCTGGATTTCACTGACAGGAAGCAATGGTTGTGGCAGAGAAAACATGAACGGTTTAATGATGCCAAATCAGAGAAAAGATTGTCAAGTTAAAGATCAATTATAGTCTTGGGATGGATCAGCAGAAATGGAAGAATAGATCTGTATGTCAATGGGAGAGGCACCATGACAGGCACTCGCTATAGGGATGACATCCTTGATGTGTTCATGAGACCATACACTGGTGTTGTTGGTCCTGACTTCTTTTTGATGGATGATAACACCTATTGCCATTATGCTAGGGTGGTGAATCACTTCCTAGGACAGGAGACAACTGTCAGGATGGAATGGCCTGCGTGTTTTTTGGACCTAGATCTTATTGAGCATCTGTGGAACATGCTAAAGATTGTCATTTCTCGTGGAAGAATGGAACAACATTCCCATTGTAAGCATCCGGGTTCTTATGGGCAGCATGGTCCAACGTTGCCAAGCTATCATTCAAGCTAGGTGAGGACACATTTGCTATTAACATTAACTTTGGGACTGAAAAACAAAAATATAAATGACAACTGCCTGTTTACAGTTTACCTTTGTTAATCTCCTCTATGGCAAAATGCAAGTTACTCTTAATGAAATTGTCAACAATATAAAAAAAAACTTTATGAATTTCTGAATCATTGATTGAGTTAGCTGTTAACCCAATTCTTATTTTATATTTTTGAACATTTACAGCTCACTCACTGCTCTCAGATTAAATTGTAATTGGTATAAATTGATAATTACTTTTCAACAAGTGCAGAATTTGGAATATATTTGCCAGCAATTCTATGAACTTTCTTCCAAACGGCAAAGGTGGGGTTCTTTTATTCATTCAAGTGATAAAAGATGAACATGACTGACACTGAGCTCTTTCAATGGCTTGTCAAAATTGTGCTCTGCATTCCTTGTAACTTATACTATTCTGTTAAGTGCAATTTTTGTGACACCATGTAGATCATGTATCACCCGAGTTTCTAGTGACTAGCAAGGGACTGGTCGTCGAGGGAGCAGAGCTGTCAGTTTTGGAATTAAATGTACTCTAGCTGTGTGAAGAGTTCCATTTAGGAAATCAATGACATCAACATTTTGGAACTCATCTGCATTACCTTCTACTTTACTCACTTCTTTAACCAAGCACCATTGATGTGTTCTAAATTAGGGTGGGCTATTGTTAATGTAATTAATATTGGTGCATAATCACTTGTTTACCAGTTCCAATGTTCTCAAGTAAACGTCAGCTAGACAGTTAAAGCTCGCTACTGAAGTATAAATGTGTAGCACAAAGTACCTGTCTGGATATGGAAGCGAGTAGACTTGCCTATAATAAGACGCCAATTATCTTCACTTTCTATTAGTGATACTAGCAAATTGCCCTTTGAGTTTTCTAGGGCATCTCCTCATTATGGAGTGAGCAAAAAATTGAAACCATCAACAAAGTCAAGAGAGGCCTTTCTATCATCATCTTGTATCTTAGCCATAATAGTAAGATGACAATCGAAGATAGAATCATCCATGTCTGGATTCCGGTAAACTGAACACAAACAGAAGTTGTTATGCCTGCCACAAATTTTGATTACCTGAATCTCAAGACATCCACATTCATAGCAGGACTTTTGAGAAGTAAGGTACTCAGTCCTAATATACATCGCCATTCGCCTGGCCCTAGGGATGGCATCGCGTTTCAACATTATTGGCTCCTTAAAACCAGTTATAAGGAGCTCAGATGAGTGCCTCATATTAGAAACCAAAGTTTCTGAGCACAAAAGAATATCATACTGTGTAGACGCAACTATAAGGTGATAAAAATTTGCATGAAGACCACAAATATTGCAATACAGTCGACGACACAGACAAAATCTAGGACGCACTGGTCCCGGATTTCGCTCAATGTCTCCTGACAGCATAAGAATTCACTGTAATAGAAAAGACACATTGTACAGTACTTAAAAACTAAATTAACAAGAATGATGAAAAGAAATATGTACCGAAATACAAATAAAGTGATTGATCAAACCCACGGACTATGAAAAAAAAGTCGGAAAAACTAGTCAATATGGAGGAGCCAATACACCATGCAAGGCTAAATACCCTCCAGGATAGCCACTGTCATATGAAATGTGATGAAAATAATCTACTTTATTTGAAACTTCATTCACCCAATCAAGGTTTCAGGAAATCGTACGATATGCCACCCTATCCACGTAAGTACAATAATACAATCAAGCCCTGCTTTTCGTCGATTTTCTTTTTGCTCATTCACTTTGTGCCAAGTTTTTCTGGCTATCCATGGTCATGAATTTTGCAGCAATCCTCGAAATGTGCCGAATTTCTCCGAAAATGGAAACGTATAAAAATTACTTATTTTCATTATCATAATGAAAAAATACTAATTTTCTACCTCAACAAATTGGAGCAGTAAATATATGATGAAAAATAGATTAAAAGTCATATAAAAAATATCACAAGCAAAGAAAATATAGTTGAACAAGAGATGAAATAAAATACCCTAGGTCTGCATCTGCTGATGCTGCGCAGACTGTGTATATCAACTGGGTTGCTTATCCAAGATTGTACATAACATACTATTGGCTGACAATGAAAATTAGGATACCAGGGCATGGTAACCTGTATTTTGGCTGCCAATTGGTCCACAAAGCACAGAATCATCCAAGAGAATGATGCTAGGCTTAGGCAGCATCTCCCCTCGTCATGTTTCACTTGGCGTTTTGCATGCCGTATGTCTTCATGTTACTTTATACTCAAGTGTTTAGTGATCCTTTTATTAAAAATTTTACTTTAATAATCTGAGCTCCTAATAACTGGTTTTAAGAAGCCAAGAATTTTGAAATGGGATGCCATTCTTAGGGTCAGGGGAATGGCAGTGTATATTATGATTCTCACAATTCCTGCTATGAATGTAGATGTCATGAGATTCAGGTAATAAATGTTTGTGGCATGCATAACAACTTCTATACTCGTGTAAGATTTATATGAAATCTCAGCCAGACTGGAATGGGATTTTGAGTAATTTTTTGGACTTGAATTGGTCACAATTTTATAGTAGAGTTGATTATGTTGTACCTTTGAATAAGAATCTATTCAATTTAATTGATAGATGTATCCTTTCTTGTGTGCTAAGGAACCGAGTGAATGACAAACCATGGGTCAATGGTGATTGTAGATGTGTTTGTTTGGATGAGCAGGAGGCCTATCATCTTTGGAAGAGTAACAGATCAGATTTGACTTGAAATAACTATACTCAGCATAGAGCTTTGGCTCAGAGAGTTTATGCTTCAATTGAAGATAGATACAACCCAGGAACATGAGTGGTGGACTACCCTTAAATCTGCACTCTTTGGTGTAAATGCAACAATTGCTCCTTTGCTTAAACAAGACGGCTTTTTCACTCACTGTCCGAAGCAAAAGGCAACCCTTTTGGCTGATGTGTTTGACAGAAAGCAGAGTGATGAGAAACTTGATCTTCTTCATTCCTGTTTTCTTGACTCGATCTCGTGAAATGAAAGCTCTCTTACTGGACTTTGATGCTTATGGAGGTGTAGACCCAAATAGTATGTTCCTTTGTTTTTTAAAAGTTGGGAGTAGGTGGGTAGTTTCTTAGCACCATTGTTGAATTTTAAGTAATAAATCCCAAAGAGTCGTTGTTGATGGGCACCATAGTGAGTATAGGAATGTGGTATATGGTGTTCCTAAGGGTAGTGTTCTTGGCCCATTAATTTTCATACTACATACACATACATTATATAGTTTGGCCTAGAAAACCATCTTGTTGCATATGCAGATGATGGTACAATATTTACATCAATTTCATCTCCTGAATGTAGATCTGGGGTTACTGAATCCCTTAATAGAGATCTAGCTAAAATTAGTGTATAGTGCAAATTAGGGGGCATGAAATTGAATCCTAAAAAAACTCAAGTATGATTACAAGTAGGTCAAGGACAGTGGCTTCTCTTCATCTGGATCGCAGCATTGATAATGTTTCTCTAACTCTCTATGACTTGAAATTTTAGGTGTAATTCTCAACAGCAAATTAACTTTTGAGAAACATTAGGACTGTGTCGTTTTTAATTGAAAAAAAAAAATGGCTTATTGAGAATGTCTTTCAAGATTTTCGAGGATCAATCTATTCTGAAGAAGTGTTTTAATTCTTTCATTCTACCTTGTTTCGAGTATTGTTCTCCTGTCTGGTCTTTAGCTGCTGATTCTCATCCTAATTTGTTCGACAGGAACTTAACAGTCTATTAAATTTCTTATTCCTGATCTAGATATTAATCCCTGAAACCGTCACTCAATTAGTTCATTATGAATGCTGCATAAGATTTTTCATAATTCTGATCATCCTTTATATTCAGATCTTCCCAGACAGTTGCATCCTGTTCGTAATACTAGGCATGCAGTTAATTATAATAGTCAAGCCTTCTCCATTATGAGGCTCAATATTACACAGTATTCAAGAAGTTTTATTCCAGCTGTGACCAAGTTATGGAATGATCTTATGTTGAACAGGCTGACATAAGACTTTATATAGTTTATATATGAAAGATCGGTTTTTATGTTGGTACTGTTTAAAAAGAATATTTCATTTCAATTTTTATTACTTCTCATATAGTTTATTTATTTCCTTATTTCCTTTCCTCACTGGGCTATTTTTCCCAGCTGGAGCCCTTAAATTTATATAGGGTTGCAACTTAGCTAGTAATAATAATAATAATAATAATAATAATAATTACATTCAATCAAACACTACAATGGTGATTAGTCATTGCACGAAATATTGTCTTCATCGTCCTCTATTGCACATATTCATCATTGTCATCAACATTCAGGTTTCATACAAAATTAATTCATATTTTTCAGGAATAAGATTAAGTATGTAGGTAACAAAGTATTTTTTTAAATGTAATAGTTTCAGAGAAATTTTCCACATCCTGCAGGCTTAAATTTTAAAGTAATATTTAAAAGAATTTTCCATGTTTTGCAGCCTTAAATTGCATACATAGTAATGCTTTAGAGAAATTCTCCATGTTCCAGAGCCTTAAATTACTGTACATATATAGTAACGCTTTAGAGAAATTCTCCATGTCCCGTAGCCTTAAAATATTCTATGTAGTGCCATACATACATGGTAGTGAACGTTTACAGCACAATGTACAAGTACTCCATTCCCATACCCGTGAGCTAGGATAGGCTAGCCTAACCTCGTGTGTACTGTATACAGCAGTATAACAAAATTTGTGCATAACCAATAGTATTCATGGAGTGTGGTAAAGTTCTACAAGAATGTGGGAAAGTTCATAAGAATGTGGGAAAGTAATATGAATTTGGGAAAGGTTTGTAACCGAGTGGGGAGGGTTTAAAAAGCTTAATAAGCAAAAAATGGGATTTACTGCTTATCCTAGAATGCATCCCTCATGAAAAGAAGATACGACTGTATGAGTTTGTCTCGGAACTTGTACTTTAGTGAGTAGTGGGTTATTAGTATCAGACTACTCACTCGCTCTTTTGTCTCACAATTTAGTTGTCTTATAGAGCAACAAGGATTTTGGCCTGCAAGGATTTAGCAGCAGAAGGGTCTAAAGTAACTAAAGAATTTGAGGATCCTTGATAGTCTTTTGAATCTGTGTGTGTACAAAATTTTCAAAACCCTTACTGAATGAAACACTATTCCCCTCTCCCTTGGTGAGGGGGAGAGAGGAAAGTTAAGTTAGGTTTGGCAATGGGCCGAGCAGGACAAAAATTACCAGTTTTAAAAGAGGATTCACTGGACTATTGAAACTTAACAAAGGAAGCTTGCTTTATTAAGAGCTTAAGAAGCTTATCACTATCGGAAGATGGGTATTATGTGAATTGTCTAAAAATGGAGGTGTGTCATTATTGTTGTTATCCCCGGTACAATCAACTAGCCTAGTCTTAAATGGATTTTCCCCTGTACTTTAGACTGTTAAGTTGATTGGCAACCATGAAACATACTTTTCCGGGAGACGTTCCGTGAGGGAAAGGCACTTTTCACAAACGTTATTTGATGAAAATAGTGCCCTGCCACGATACACAATGGAAAGCTGATCATGATCTTGTAAAAACAATTACTGTGAATAATCCACACACTAATTGCAAACAAAACTACTTGAAAACATCTTAATGCACAGTAATAAGCAAACAATTTGGAGAGGTCTGATCAACACCAAAACAACTAAGAAACTGAAATACAAGACAAAGAACAGTGGCGCTTCCGTTACCATTTACAGTTAAAATGTTCCTTCCTTTACTAAGGGCTGGTGTTTTTGGAAGGAGAGAAAATCTGAAAATTTTAAAACCGAAAAATTTAATGGGTAAATTTTGATTAAACTGAGCTTCAGGCAAAGAAGCAATATGGAAATCTGGGAAAGTTCATAAAATAAAATAGACTTCATGGCAATTGTAAAGAATATAATAAAGAAAGGACAAAATTCTCCTTTAAAGAAAATTTAACTCGTTTATAACTGCTTTCTAAAAGACAAAGTTTCTGATCAGTTTAAAGTATGGTAAACTGATTATGTATATTAGCTTTCAGAGAAATTTGTGATTAAGTAAAATTTACTAAGTAAGCATGTAGCATTTATTTTTAATGACCATGAGGTGATGTTGGTCCTTGATATGATGTAGAATAAATTCTCAACATCATGAAGCTTTCTTGCATTTATAACAAGTTATCATTTATTCAAATCTAAAAGGGATCCATAAAAATTTCTATTGACAGAAAGTCGAGAAATTCAGAAGCATAGTACCTTTTACAATTAAACCAAGCGGTTACTGTATTATGACAAATGCAAATACCACATAAAATGTGTCATGCCCAAAGAAATTCCAGAAAGTCAAATTAACATTTATTCAAACAAAAGAGCCATTTATCTTTTCATATGATTCTTAATATGAAAACACTTTAATTTGCATGGAGATGACATATTACCCGAGTGAGAGGCCAATACCATTCATAAATATTTTTGAAGTTTTAATTATTATCTATTTATTATTCAGTATGGTTTTTGCCACAATGATTTGTTCTTAAATGAAAGGTGGTAACTGAATTAAGATAAAGCTCCAGGAGATTGACAGCCAAGCTGATTAAGAAAGAAAAATATAAAAATGAAGTCAAAAGCAATGAAAAGTTTTCATAATGCCTATGATAATACCCTTAAACATAATACACATAAAAAGATCTGAAAGATATGAATAATCAGCTATACATCATTAGATCACAGCAAGAGTTACAATAATGTATACTGAAAATTTATTTTTATGAATATTCTTTTATCATTCTAATGAAACAATTTTTAAAAATCTGTTTCTATTCACAATATATACTGTATAAAAGATTACGAGAAATTAATTGAATATGTTTGAGTAAGGTATACCCTTGTGTTTAATTTATAAAATATTAAGAAAAAATTTTCAATTTGTCTGTATTGAATTTTATTCTATATATCTCTAAGGAAACTTCTGAATGAAAACCATTTTGTTAAATTTTAACGAGAGAGAGAGAGAGAGAGAGAGAGAGAGAGAGAGAGAGAGAGAGAGAGAGAGAGAGAGAGAGAGAGATTTACAACAAAATAACCAAGCATTATGAAATACCTAGCAGCTCCTTGCTCACGAAGTGTAGGTGGTATATATGGTTCCTCTACTGGCTGTGAAGTGCATGACTGAACTGCCCCACTTGTTGGAGATGTTGATTCAGATATAGGCCATCTACCCTGGTTTTCCGTTGGCATTACTTCAATCTTGTGAATTTCAGCTGCAAAACAATGGGAAATGTTTACTTATTTTATATATACTACTTTTTAACCCTTTCACTCCCAACCTCCCTGGACGTACTGGTACGTCCTTGCAAAAAACTGCTATTTACATTTGTTTCTGCATATTTTTAACTTTATGAGAAACTTCAGGCATTTTCCAAAAGAATGAGACCAACCTGACTTTCTATGACAAAAATCAAGGCTGCTAGAGCAATTTAAAAAACATATATTGCAAAATGTGCTTGAAAAAAAAAAACGCCTGGGGATAAGGGTTGGAAAGTTCCAAATAGCCTGGGGGTAAAAGGGTTAACTTGTCTCAAACTTACTTCAAATCTAAATGTTCATCCACACAGAAATGACTCAGAACTGCCTTCTTTGTAAATATACAGTTTTAGAAAAAGACATACTGTGCTCAAAATATCTAGGAAGAATAGTGCACTTACTATGTGGTGATAGGAATGCAACTGATACAGTGACAAACAGCATCCTTTACCTCCGCTATATTTTATATGCTTAATGTGAATACTGCAGAGTGAAAGAATATGATGATCTGACACCTTTAATCAGTCATAATCAAGGACTGATTAAAATTACCTTAGTATGCCTTTCAGATAGGGAAATTTTTAGTTTAAAATACTGGACAATTAAAACAGCTATGTATTCCCTGGAATAAACCTTTATATTTCTATCCCCTCCCACTCAATATTGCTCATCAGTTGCAAATAAGACTTAATAAATAGTTTGAACTCAACCACAACAAAGTTTTGAATAAAAAGTCTTTTAGCAAAACTGTATGTGCAGTCCTAAAAGGATAATGGTTGGTGCAATACTTTATTGCACAAAATTACCAAGATCAAAATATCAAAATACTAATACATAAGATGAAAAGCAACAAAAATGTATTCTAACACCGAGAAGGTTTCATAGAATATATGAAAAGCGACAAACAGAATAAATGCTACATTGAAACTGGGCACAATATTCATTACACTCATTCAGATCAGATGGCCAAAAAATAAACTTCACCTATAAATGTAAAGTATGTATGTGGGACCATATGTACCCATATTAGATTAGTTATTCAGATTTTTCCAGTGTATTCTTTTATTTTCAACAGCACACACAAATGTTACTCTATTTCTGAATATTTTTCCTCTTTTATTCTTTCTGATCTTAAGTTTTAATCTACATGTACTAGTTAGCATTAAACTTTAATAATTTTGTGGTGATTCATCAAAACAATTGTACGTTCTGCTCAACCAGATGAATGAAGTTTTAAACAAATCTTTGTTTAAAAACTAAATATGACTGGACCATTTCTTTATCATAAAATCATTTTGTTCATCATAAGAGGAGAATTTATTAAATTCTCTTTCCCTTCAATAGATACTTGTCTCTAGTAAAGTAAAGAGAGATACTTGAATGGTTAATGGCTAGAAGGGATGTGCCAGATGTTCTTTACTATGCAATTTTTCCATCCACTCAGCAATCGTAAGACATATCTTCTTCCAGATTGTGATTTATTGCATTCTAGGTTTTCTTCCTCTAGATTTGTTACCATTACTGCCCAGGAGAGTACTATGCTTTAAATAACCAGTGTGAAGAGTGCCTTTTCCTTACTGTTCCTCTCACGGAAAGTATGTTTCAAGTTCAAGTGCTTGAAACTTACTTTTAATTCAAGGGGAAATCCAGAGCAGGCCAGTTATAGCAGAAATAATGATGATATGACATGCCACCACTCTTCTCTAATGCACACTTAACCCTTTTACCCCCAAAGGACGTACTGGTACGTTTCACAAAACTCATCCCTTTACCCCCATGGACGTACCGGTACGTCCTTGCAAAAAAATGCTATAAAAAAATTTTTTTTCTCATATATTTGATATTTTTTGAGAAAATTCAGGCATTTTCCAAGAGAATGAGACCAACCTGACCTCTCTATGACAAAAATTAAGGCTGTTAGAGCAATTTAAAAAAAATATACTGCAAAATGTGCTGGGGAAAAAAATAACCCCTTGGGGGTTAAGGGTTGGAAATTTCCAAAGAGCCAGGGGGTAAAAGGGTTAACCAGAAAAGTTTTGTTAGGGATGAGCTTTAAAAGCTTTTATCTCATTTAGCTTCCTTCGTTAATCTCAAAAGGCAGTTAAGTATTCACTTGCCTGTCCAGTTGCTTACCCTAACTCGATTTCCAGTCGGGTCTTGTGGTAATATTGTTTCAGTATACACCTTAAAGAAGAGACCCTCTCACAGACTCTTAATTTCTTTAAATACCTTAAATCCATCCACTGCTAAACCTTGCATTCCCGCATACCTAGTCCTCCTTTCCGACATCTAGATTGCAAGGCAGAAGACCAAGTAGGTAGTCAAGATCTGTATATCCCACAGCTATATAAAGTAAGCGCTCCTGAGCAACCTCGTTTTTCATTTATGGATGCAGTTTCACATCGTATGATTCGCTTTGCTGTCTAATGTTGTTGGTGGTTTCAAATAATGCTGAAGAGTTGCAACATGTTTCAGATGGCAGTGCACTTGGTTACTAGCTCATCATGGGTTAACGGTAGCTTTGTAAATGCTAACACTTATGATTTCATTGTCGCAATGAGTCTTACTATGAAAATGATAAAGTTAATAATAGGTTATTTCTATTCAGTGAAGAAATACTGTTAAAATTAGTAATAAAAGGGTAAATACCCCAAAAAATACAACACGATTATACTAGAAGTGCCATTGCATAGGTTAGCCTCTCAATCCTGAATCTCGTCTAATGTACAGCAGCTATCGTGACAGTTGTAAACAACAGGACTGGTGGATATCCCAAATATGGTGAAATATACAGTGTACCTTTTAAAATCTTATTGCTAAATCTCTTTAAGTTGTTTAAGGTAAGACCTCAAGCTGCTTTTTCTCAAACTATCTGGAAGGAGCTACTGTACTTCAAAGACTATATAGCCTATACCTCTCAATTCAACCTTTTCGATGAGGATAGTTGTTCGATTTTGAAAATTACTAAGAATGGCTGGTAGTTCTGGTCGCATTCAGTCTTTAAGCCTTCTATACCTCAAAGATATTTTGACTTGCATAAAATTAATCAGTCACTTAATCTTGTTTGAGATTCCAACATAACTTTCTGCTTCGAGGCCATCATTACTACTATTAAAAGAAAACCTTTAAATGCAAGGGTTATAAGCTACTTTAATGAAGTTGTGTTGTTTGTGGATATAATATAGGAAGTGTTCTTGAAATACTTTCCTTTGGAGTTATTTCTAGTGTTATAGTTAGCTTATTTGTAGCAGAAAAACCTAGGCTACCTATATAAAGTGTAGTTTTTGTTAGTACTTTTGTGGAAGCTCTGAACATCAATTAGTATTATTTCAGAACTCTGCTCTGCTTCATACAATAGCCTAACTCTTTAAGTAGTAGCTAGTGGTTCTAATACCCTATTCAGTATGGGTTACGATGGTACATAGCACCTCCTAGGTTTGAGATACACACACAGAGCCTTAAATTCATTATTTACATTTGACCCTTCTGTTGAGAAACAACTGCACTCCTGCATTTCTAGCCCCTCTTTTAGACACCTAGAATTTACGAGGCAGAAGACTGTAGTAGTAGTTTGGATCTTTATCACTTCTCTTGCTAAAGTAAGTGCCCCTAATCAACCACTTATCCCTATGTGCTGAGATGGTAGTCTAGATACTTAATCACCGCTCTCAATGAAATAAGTGCTCTTTACAGCTCTTATTATTTTGTGCTTGGACTGGCAAACTGTATGATTCCCTCTTCCTAAATGTTTTCTTTTTGAATAAACATTCACTAAATCTGTTCAACTGCATCTTGCTTGAATAGCTGTGTGTATTGTTCACTTGAAAGCTAGGTCTCTAGCTCCTCACATTTCATTTCTCTATGTAGGGATTAGTACCTCACTTGCTTAAAACGAGTCTTTACATCTCGCATACAATAGTTGCCATATGTAGTAAGCAGTCATTCGAAAAAAAGTGTTTGGTGAGTTCTTTAGCATAGGTTATTAAAATGACAACATCTAAATTGGTCTTTAGGATAAACAATCTACTAATATCCTAATAAGTTACTTAAAGTATATACAGTACACTGTAGTTTGTTTTGAGTAAGGTATAAAAGTTTTTCCAAATTCTGAGTATTGTTGGTAATTCAATTTCCAGTTTGACCCTCCAGCCTTTTACCACACAAGACTTTATTTTCAGCTTAGTCCATGATTATGATCTGTTTCCTGACTTTGTAACTGTCAGCAAGTTAATTAGAAATTATTATACCAAATACCTCAATGAAATTCTTTAAATTTCTTTTAGATATATTGTATTATAAAATATATTTGATTAGTTTGAAGGATTTAACTTCAATTAATAAGTAATATATTTATTCGTTACTTTAAGTTGCCATATACTTAAATCAGGTAAGGTCAGGATAAATAGTTTTATATATTCATTATCCCTTGATAATATGAAGCTAGACCAACAACCAATGTCGGTAGGGCAGACTGTAGCAGTGTTTCAAAATAAGTGCCTTCACTAGACCACATATGAAAACAAAGAAGTGCAAAGTCACCCTCCATGTTCCAGATAGGGAAGCTGCTATAAAAACTGGACAAATATATTTTGGATTATCATACCTTTTCTAATTATTCTGTTTCATTGGGGGCTTTCATGGATGTTTCAGCCTTCGTGATTATGAGAACAGGTATTTGCCTCAAAGGTAGGACAGTCTCTGAGGTGCAATTATTCCTCTATTGTATTTCAGGCCTGTTGTGTAAGTCGATGTAAAAGATAAAGTAGTTGCTCTGTTGGTTATCAAAACTCAAGCATAGGAATATTCTTTCAGTGATCTTGTTCTGCATTTTATTTTTTTCGTTGTTCCGTGTAGGCCGCATGGTCCCTCGCTTGAAGTATGTATCATGATCAGATTAAAATTCTTCGCACAAATGTAAAGTTCAGATATCTGAGTGTCTAAAAATTTGGAAATTGTGGGGTCGCCCCTATGTAATCAAGTTTGCAATGACACTGGAAAAAGATAAATATGTTTTGTTCTACTGTTCCAGATCTCTTAGCATAAAAGATAGATACCCTTTAACATACTGGAAAATTCTAGATCTTTAATTATTCCCAGCTTTTATCAAGATTTAGCAGGTGGGAAACAAATTCAGGCACTTGGCAAACAACAAAATGACTAAATACAGTCAACCCTCCTTATTCCCGGTGGTTAGGTAACAGACACACCCGCGGATATCACATATCCATGAATACTCTGTGCCCCAGCATGGGTCAACTCATAACCCTCCTGAAACACAGACCCCTATCTAGGTGGGATTGATTAACACACTAGGTAACCCATCGTACTACTCATACTACGCTACATTGCTTTCACAAAGTTTCTGTCATAGAAAGAGGTAATTGTACATTATTAACACAGCTTTAGTACAAGTTATGACGATTCATGAGTCATCGCCACATCACCCATGTATAAGTAACAACAAAACACTAGGTGATACTGTATAGTAAAAAAAAAAAAAAAGTCACTAATTATTGATGGTTGAAATGAACCCAAAATTTAAAACTAAAATACACAACTGCTTTTATGAAGCACTTATCTTTTTGAAGTCATGATTTTTTTCTAGAATGTGATAATGTTGTGCTTAAGCTAGTCAGTCAGCTGACGAAATTGAATGCCGTGTTTTAAGCCTTAGCCTATGATATTTTGTATAAAGTACAGTACTATAAACACACTATTAGGGGTTCTTTTTCAATGAACATACAAATACAGTATTTATCCTACTACAGGTGAAAAACAATGATTAAAACACCATTCTCTTACAGTGAAAATCGTTCCTTAACACATGTACCAAAATTACCACTCTCTCTTTACATTAAATTTTAATCTATTGGGTAGCATTCTTTCCTTATCTGAGAGCTCTGTTCAGAAAAACACATGGCTTGTTCTATTTTTAGCTGCTTCGCCCCAAAGCTGATATCAATTTTATTATATAAAGAAATATTTCTCCTCTATCCCTCTTATTTCTTGACAAAAATTTTTTTTATAAAAGATACCTCTTTAAACAGCATAAAATAAGAACAAGAAATGTGCCACTCTAGTTTTCATTCGTTTTCAATTTGTGAAAAAGTCACAATGGTCAGATTAAAAAAAAAAAAAAAAAAAAACAGCCTTGATTGGTCTACAAGCTAACTGAACTGGTTGTAAGAGAAGGGAAACTTCATTTCATGTTTGCTGTGTGGTACTTGAACAGACAAATCAAAATTTGAGTATTATCATTGAATACATTTCATATCATCAGGAGATTGAAAATCTAAAAAGCTTTATTTAAAGAAAAGTGCAGATTTTTTTCATTAACAAATATGGAAGTTTGTGATTATTGTAAATTCTATATTTAATTCCAATTTCCTTATTTTTCTTCATTGAAATATCAATTCTCCTAATAGGAAATTATTCGTGCACGATAACTGAATAAAAACAATCTAATTTCAAAAACTATACATTTTTCTCAGAGAGAGAGAGAGAGAGAGAGAGAGAGAGAGAGAGAGAGAGAGAGAGAGAGAGAGAGAGAGAGAGAGAGAGCAAATTATATTTTTTATCAGAATTCTGTATTACATATCAAATATTACTTAAACAATGTATGTATGAATCTATTTATCATCAGAATTTCTATGCAAAGGGTTTATCACTGAATACTTTACATGTGTTAGCTATAAAGTCATCATGTATATTTTTCATTACCATACTGCAGTGTGCAGGGAGAGAAATGGAGTAAAGGCTGGATGCACAGAAGTGAAAACTGGGATGAGCACAGCAGTCCTTAATTGTGAATACTCAAACTTTATCTAAATATTATTTACATCTCTGAAACGTGAATAACCCAAAACTGGTGAATACCGAGGTCCGACTGACCTATTCTGGACACAAGGAAAATAGTCCGAGGATTTATGGCCTCTGTTGTCGGATTGTCCGAGAAGATTGCCGTCCCTATCAATTTGTTCAAGACAACTTATCTAAATGGTGTTTATCCAAATCCATCCATTCTACATCTAACCACCTAGAGACTATGAAATGCATCCTTGAACCTCGAGTTTTCACAACCCTCTAGATTATTTTTTCATATGTTCTAGAAGATAGTCTACTATTATTTTGTGTCAAAGAAACTGGTACATTTACTTTTAATGATATCAATCTAAGAAAGCATCTATGCTTATAACTAGCTAGGACAACCATTATAATTTCTATGGTGTACTTTTATGAAAAAATTTTGAATCTTGGCATTTAAGGGATATAAATTAATCCTTAATTCTGTACTCAAGCATTTGGGATTAGAACTGGCCATTCCATGTATTATAACTGATGAGTTTAATGATATTAAAAGGGCTCTAATAATCAGGTTTATTTTTAGAATTTAGGATGTGGTTTTACAGCATTTAAAAGGTTCAATTGTTTAACCTTTAGAAAATCTTTCATGTATAGAATTCACGACTTAAACAACTTTTCTATTACCATTAGCTTTAGTTAAACGAATAATAAACTGCAAGCACTGTCTTTTAAGGTGGGCTTTGGTATTATAAGATGATTTTGTCTCTTTTTTTTTTTTTTTTTTTTTTTTTTTTTTTTTTTTTTTCTTTCTTCAGAGCTAGACTATTCCAAGACTAATTGTCTCAAATGGTTTTAAGCATTTTGTCATTAATAGTTTCATCTGGTAAGAGCCATTCAGACATGTAGTGTTCCTAATATTCTATGTGGGATTAGAATTCTAATTTGCCCAATGTTCAAGATAAAATTATTTCTAATTAATAGTTTTGTGAAAGATACTCATAAAGAATTGGATCTAAATCTCATAAATGTTTGGAAGATGTTCAGGATATTAGGAGTAAACCTGAACCTCTTTATTTTAACAGAATAATTCTTTCGGAATAATTTTATTTGCAATTCAATTGCATATACCATGTTGCTGTTTGCCAAACATTATCTTGAAGAATCCTGGCTTTCTCATTGGATTGCCAGGCTCTAGAATCTAGATTCTATTGTGGCTGCTGACAATGTGCTGTTTTAAATTTGTTTGAGTTCAATTAACTAATACTGTAGTTTTCTTATTTTCAAAATATTTCAAATATCTTCAGAAAAACAATCTTGAGCACCACATTTTAAGGTGTCTTTTGAGAATACTCATTTTCATCATTTTAAGCCTGTCGAGTCTAGAATTTTAATTATTCTAAACATTTTGCATCTATACTATTGGTCTATTGAAAATGCTACAAAGGCCTGGCATGAAGTTTAAACTATTTGCATATGACAAACAATTTTACTTCTCCATAAATGATATACATGACACTACTGAAACTCTAAACCGAATCCATGATAGTGTTAGAGAATGGATGACATTTAAACAACTAAAATTAAATGAGAACAAAACTGAATTCATGATGGTGGGCTAGAGAAACAGCGTGAGAAACTTAGGTGATATTCAAATGAACATAAATAATGACTCGGTGCCGATATCTAGTAAAGTTCGAGATCCAGGTGTATTTCTTGACAGTAACCTGTCTCTAAATGCCCAAATAAATAATGTAATAAAAACTTGCGTTTATAAAAAAGTACCTGGACGAAAATTCTGTAAAGAAACTTGTGATAAACTATGTTATTACCAGGATTGACTACTGCAACTCTATCTATTAAAATTTACCAAAAGTGCAACTTAAGAAATTACAAAACATAATAAACAGAGGAGCAAGACTGATAAAAGGTGTCCCACCTAGAGAAAGGATCACCCCTATACTAATCGATTTACACTGGCTGCCGATTAAAGCGAGAATTGAATTTAAAATATGTACAATAACCCACCAAGTTATCAGAACCGGGCATCCAAAATTCTTAAGAGAATTGCTACATATTGCGCAGCCAACAAATCCTGTCGACACAAAAATAGCTACAGATGGCTTCAAACTGTTAGAACCTAGATTTATATCTACTTTAGGCTCCAGAGCCTTTAAATATGCGGCCCCTAGACTATATAATAAGCTTCCACTAAACATTTGAATGATTGAAGACATTAAGGCTTTCAAGAGGAAACTGAAGACTTTCTTATTTCATCAGTCATACAACAGTGACGATTCAACAGTAAATGAACAATACGCGATATGAAACGTTAAATACTCTGAACGAACAAGGTAAAACGACAGTGGAGGTCCTGTAGAGAGCGGGGTTCCCCTGCTGTATCGGACTAGAAAAGCAGCCATCAAAGTAAGTAAGTTAAGTATTGAGCCTTGTGATGGAGAAGGCCTGACTATTAGAATTAACTGCATGCCTAGTATTACGAACAGGATGCAACTGTCTGGAAAGATCTGAATGTAAAGGATGATCAGAATTATGAGAAATCTTATGCATCATGCATAAAAAACAAATGGAACGGCAGTTTCAGGGATTAATATCTAAATCAGTAATGAGAAATTTTAATAGACCACAAGTTTCTGTCCAACAAATCAAGATGAGAATCAACAGCTGAAGACCAGAAAGGAGAACAATGCTTGAAACAAGGTAGAAGGAGAGAATTAAAACACTTCTTCAGAATAGATTGATTACTGAAAATCTTGCAAGATTTTTCAATATGCAAATTTTTTGTGCAAATAAAGAAGACAGACCTAATGTATTTCTCAAAAGTAAACTTGCTTTCGAGAATCACACTTAAAACTTCTAAAAGTCATACAAAGTTAAAGTAACATTATCAATGCCGAGATTCGGATGTTGAGGAGCAACTGTCCTTGACCTACTTACAATCATACTTTTAAGTTTTGTCAGGATTCAACTTCATGCCCCATAATTTGCACCATGCACTAATTTTTGCTAGATCTCTATTAGGGATTCAGCAACCCCAGATCAAGATTCAGGAGATGGAATTGACGCAAAGATAGTACCATCACCTGCATATGCAACGAACTTGTTTTCTAGGCCCAACCACAAGATATGTGTACATAGTATAAAAAGTAATGAATGGGACAAGAACACTACCCTGAAGTACACCTGATATCACATTCCTATATTCACTATGGTGCCCATCAACAACAACTCTTTGCAATCTATTGCTTAAAAATTCAATAATGACACTAAAAAAGATCCACCCACTCCCAACTGTTTGAATTTGAAAACAAAGGCCTCATCCTTAACACGGTCAAAGGCAGTACTAAAACCAAGCCCAATCATACAAACTTCTTGACCACAATCAAGGGATTTCTGTACAGCATTGGAGATTGTGTGAAGGACATCCCATGCTCCAAGGCCTTTACAAAAACTAAATTGCAAGCTAGGGAACAGATGATTACCTTCAGGAAACCTACTTAATACTAAGTATATACGGTATTACTGTTATTCATTTTAATTCTTAGGCACAAAAAAATTACGACTTTCAACAAAAAAATGATAAAATATGAAAAATATAAAACTTATCTGCTCTCAGAAACCTGTATATGAAGAGGAGTCTGCAATATATATTTAAACATATCTATAAAGCCACAATGTAATGAAGGAGTTGATAAGTGAACAGCAATATAGAGAAGGATTACTGTATCGATAATTTGGCAGGTAATGTCAATACGTAACCTAGCCTTGTGTACGCCTCAGCCCCTTTGTCTTTTCTGTCTCAAAATCCAAACTAAATTTCTACCCTCTTAACATCACTAGTCTGTGGAGAGGAGGGGAGCATGTATATGAATATCAGGTGAGTATAAAAATGATAGATTTTATCCAAAATTTTTTAATTTTTGTAAAATTTCCCTGATTTTCAAAGTGCTGCTTTCTACACTCTTACCCAGCACATGAGACTCAGCTCTTGGACTAGTTGCATGGTAATTATTTGTCACTAAAAGAGGTCTATTATAACTTGAGCTTCCAGACTGTGAACCAAATATTACCCCAATATCAAACAACATGCATTTTCAAATGAAAAAACTAAAACTATAACCTAATTATATTTACCCAATAAAAAAATCATCATTCAAACTACATCACCCACATGTACTGCAACATCCAAAGGCTAGCAATCTTGATAGGAAAATCACGTTTCTCCAAGATAATACTTTGCAAACACCAAGTTTTTCGGCCAAAGAAAGATTACATCCTTGACTAAACTTTTAAAATGTAATAACACCATTTTTTTTAGAAAAAGGGACGATTCAAAATCCTATTCCCACGAAAAAAAAAAAAAAAAAAATTGCGAAACCTTTCCCTACAACGTTTAGTTATCTAATTACACTTACTAAGCCTCACAGGGCAAAGAAATCTATTATTTGACATATCACCAACTTTCTTTTCCAAAGAGGGATTAACAAAAAATGAGGCAAACATTCCACCTTGGAATCATTCTTAGCTCAGAATTTAGGTAAAAGTTAAAAACCAATTTTTACCAAAACCTGCTTTAAGGGGACCGTTTGCCATGTTTGCCATTTTTTTTTCTAATGATTCAAAATACACAATTTCTATATATGTTTTAGACATATATAATACCTTCATTATATAAAAAATTTCAAGTAATTTGATAAAAAACTTTTTGATTTATTAGAAAAAATCATGTTTATAAAAATTTAGGTACATTTTCTTTCAACTAACATTACACAAATTGTATTGAAAATCATATAATCAAAACTTCTTCATAAATGGAATAATTCTGTGAGATTTTTTATTTTCCTTTTTCTTTTTTTTAATGAAATTTTTCTTAATTTTCTTCGTCTAGACAGAATAATCATGAAAAATAAAGAAAAAAGGAAAATAAAAATTCTGGTACACATAATTGTGGGATTTCTCTTTTTCTTTTCAATGGTATCATCTTTCTTTAAAAAATCGAACAATAAATGAGAAAAATGTACCCAAGAGTGAATAAATATGTTTTTGAGTTATGAGCTTATAAAAATTTGCTATAAATATTTGCTCTTTTTCTTAGAAAAATCAAGATAACATTATAATGATAACCTTACTTTGTACTTATATTGTTTATTCCTACAAGAAGACGCCATAAACGAGGTATTTAAACACTGTGTTTACTATTACACTTGGTGTAAGGGTGTCATGAGTTGCATTCACCTACCCTCTACCAATGCCTTCCCTCTCTGCCAGACGTAGAAGATTTTGAAATATAAGTGAAAAAATCGCTATATAAATGAAATAAAATAAGCACACAAAGACGATTCTGTCAAACTCAGTCATGCAGATGATACAGTAAAGATGACGTCATCATTTAAAAACCACAATATCTTCATTATTTGTGAAAATAATTGGTTGAAACTTCTGGAGAGCATGTACGGTATGTTTCTTTATACATAGAAACAATAAAACGATTTTTGATTTCTGAAATTTATGTCAAAACACCATGGTGGATGGTCCCCTTAAATGAAAGAGCTTTTGTATCTCATTATTATATTCAGTTAACACTGAAGCTAATAGAAAGTCCTAGATGTGAGATCTTTTAACAAAGATCTTTCAAAGTTCAAAATGAAAACCCTTTACATAATTATAATACATCTAGAGTCTGAAAAATCATTCTGACAACTGGAGACTTCTCCATAATAAAAGACCTAAATACATCCGCATTAATACCAAAGTGGGTGACTCTAACCCTAGATGCTTGAGTATGGTATTCAGCCTGGATCTATAACTCTTAATAATGGATATGAACAGTATCCTTTCAAAAAAAAAAAAAAAAAACGAACAATATTATCCCAACTGAGTTAATAGTTAATCTCCTTTTATGTTCAGAATTCTTAACATGGTCAGCAATCACATTCTTTATAACAATTATGTAAATCACAACATTTTGGCATGAGAAAAAAAGAAAACGATCATGATGTCTATAATAACTCCCTTGAACACTCTCACAGGAATTACTAGCAAATCCAAAATAATATACTGTACAGTAGGGTCCCGAATTATGCGAGAATTTGGTCGATTAATGACCTCGTGTAAATGGAAAATCGCGAATTTCGAAACACACAACAGAAATAATTCCATTGTGGCCATGGCAACCAGCAATTTGCCTATTCAAATGTGTTTACTACCCATTTCCAATACTTTCTTTGTACTATACTGTATTTCTTTATAATATCAAATTGTTTTTGTAAATAAATAAAACATTTAATATACTTTAAAGTTCTAATAACTTGAAAAATGGTTAAAATTATAACCAGGATAGGTGTAAACACCATATATTTCCCGTTACAACACAACCCAAAATACAGACAAATTTTAATGTTTGTCATATCTATTGTATAATACAACTGGTGAATAGCAAAACCATCACTCTATAGACTAGCTTGTTGTATGATTGAAAATCCAGAATTATCAAAATAAAGGCGATTTTATATCATGCGTATCCTAAACACGCTAAAAAGCAAAATAGAAAACGACAACCAATGTTTTGTTTACGTTTATCTCTGATCACAACGAAGAAACAGACGCATTTATACATCTGTGTTTTTGAATTGACAGCAATTTTACCAAGTATAGATTATATGTTGAATTTGTTATTACCAATGTTCTAATTATTTTTTATTAGAACTTTCAAATAAATGAAATGAATGCCATTTATGAAATGTTTTTCTTTATGATGCCGCCTGAAACGGAAACCTTCCATTTGTTTACGCTCCATCTTCGATCATAATAAACAAACGAATGCATTAAACACACATGATCTAAGTCATAACTAATGATATTACAAACATTTAGTAAACATTATGTTATTACAAATATTTTACTTACCGTATCCATATAAATTCCTAAATTCGTAGCAAAGCTGGAAATTTTTTTTCCTTATGCGTTTAATCCACAATAGCAAACTGCCGCTAATGACAGAGTGATAACTTACGATAATTCTAAACTGTTACGAAAGATAATTGTCCTTTCCATATCCAAAATACTTTTCCTAACTTCAGTTATAAGTCAACTTGTACCCACCTCAATTATGGATCCATATGCAAAAAAGGTAAAGAAGAAAGTACTAGGCCTATTTTTAAAGTCACCGCACAATTAGGTTACCGCTATAACGTTCGATGAGAGAGAGAGAGAGAGAGAGAGAGAGAGAGAGAGAGAGAGAGAGAGAGAGAGAGAGAGAGAGAGAGAGAGAGAGAGAGGGATGGTTTTAAAGTACTAAACAATAAATATGATAGGTTATAACACATTGGTGTTTATGTAATATTAACTGTATAGATGGTTTGAATAAGTTAAGAAATGGTGTAAACAATTCTTTGTTATTGTATTCGCGCGGAAGCTAGACATCAGCTGATGTGATCACAGCCAAAAGTAAAACAAAAATAAGTTAGCAATACTCGATTTTTAAAACACACCCGAAATTTTACAACATAAGTACATGCTTTATTATAGCGCAATTGACATTTAAAGAGTAAAAATTTTCTGGAATAGAATGGTGTTTCCTAAAAAATAGTGGTTTGCAGACGAAATCGGTTACCGTATTTTAAGCTATGATTGAAATGGATGTACTGTATACACGGTATAATTTTTTCGTTTTGTAATTAATTGACACTTCAAGAAAACCGATTTTGGTTTCTTCATCTATTTGTAAGTATTGTATAACGAGAGAGAGAGAGAGAGAGAGAGAGAGAGAGAGAGAGAGAGAGAGAGAGAGAGAGAGAGAGAGAGAGATATTATGACGCAGAAGGTTACAGACCTAGAACAGGGGAGGATGAAGGGGGGGGGGGAGTGATGAGATAGGCTGGGTGGACTCGCAGGGGAGACGGTAGGAGACGGGGGAAGGGGGGATTTGGTTGCCAGTGGCTAAAAATAGATTCTGAAAGACGGTAAAGGGAAAAACGAATCCCATCGAATAAACAGAATAAGGAAAGGGAATAAGATCCAGAGGAATAATAGATATAATGGAATGAAAATGACTAGATGGTGTTAGTTGTGATAAGAATAATTTAGATATTTGAAATAAGAGTGTCTGAGGAGGTATAGAAGGAATTCGTGATAAATATAGAGGAATATCAAAGGATACAGTTAGTTTGCATTAAAGGGTTTGTTATCGTTTATCGGCAGTGAATAGCCTAAACTTCGGTAACGAGTCGTCAATATTTTGTCATATTTTAAACAGTATACATTTGATTTGCAAACATTGGTTTTGTAGAGTAGACGGTAAAATAAAATATAGAGAGAGAGAGAGAGAGAGAGAGAGAGAGAGAGAGAGAGAGAGAGAGAGAGATTTCTGCCATCAAATCTCTCTCTCTCTCTCTCTCTCTCTCTCTCTCTCTCTCTCTCTCTCTCTCTCTAGATTTTATTTTACCATCTACTCTACAAAACCAATGTTTGCAAATCAAATGTATAGCCTACTGTTTAAAATATGACAAAATATTGACGACTCGTTACCGAAGTTTAGGCTATTCACTGCCGATAAACGAACCCAGTCTACTCGTGAAAACCTTGAACGCCCAGAGGGAAAAATAAGGCTTTTAAATATACTATACTAAACAAAAATAATGCTTTAATATACCATCATTAACACTACCATTACAATTATCGTAAGGTTGGAGAAAGATAAAGATTACCGAGAACGTAACCACATTTCTGTTTACATTTTGTCAGCTGGACTCGCACAGTTAACAGTTGATTTCATTGTTGATGTGGAATTTTATCCTTAAATATGCTATTCATTATGAAATTATGTTAATGAAATGTAATGTTAATATTGTTTTGTAACATTTATTATAAATCACCGTATTTAGGGCTACCAATATACTTAAAAAGACTATAGATTTGATACATTTTGTAGTGCTTGACTCGCGAACTTTGAACAGCCTCGTGGATACAGAAAATTTATTTTTGAAAAATAGCGATCGTGGAAAAGGGGAATCGTGTAATTCGAACACGCTTAATTCGGGACCCTACTGTATCTCTCCTTATTGTTGATAACCTAATAACAAAAACGAACCAACCTGGAGGGGTACAATTTGATATTATTTAAGCGAAGTCAACGAGAAAAATGAAAAGACAAGGGGCTTGCGGTGTAACAGAGTTAAGGGTATTGTCATTAACTGTCATTATCTCAATACTGTACGAGAGGCTTCAGCCTACTGAAAGGTATAAAAATGGAAAAAATTACAAATTCGGAGATAATTTGTATTTTTCCTAACCATACAAACCTTAGCTATTTACATTGGCTATTACTTTCGGCGTAGCTGAAATGACGAGGCATGGATCCTTCTACCCAAACGGGCAAAACTCTTGCCGACCCAATGGCATAGAGGCTCAGTGACACTGGATTCGCTGACAGAGACGGAGATATGGTAAGAGCGAGGCGCGATATCCTTGGCTGATCACAGAGATCGTGCAGGAATCGGCATCAGGAAGCTGTTATCCGGATGAGTAACCTTAGGCATCCCCCCAGCGTGAGACCTGCAAGGGGGGGTTGCCAATCCTAGAGTTTGTGAACTCTGCCGCTCCCTCTAGGATTATGCCTCCCCGGGAGAGCCTCCCGTACTACCTGTCCCTGACAGGAGGGGACTGCTATTGTACACCTTGTCTTAGCTGCCGTAGCCGGTCCGATAACTTAGGCCGACGAGGTTGAAAGAAGAGGCGTTGGAGGCCTGCTGGGTCTGGAAGAAAGCGCCTTGGAGGAGTGAAAACGGAAGTCGACTTCCTCCGCACAACAGCTGTCCACGTCTCTGTCCTTGGGCTCAAACAAGCTCTTCCCAAGGATGGAAGAGTGTCTGAGCTTGTCAACATCCACGGATGAGACACCCGAGGGGAAGCCCTCGGTCACTGCGTCTAGATGCTCCAACATCGAGTTTGCCCGCAAGTTCAAAACTTGGCGACGGAACGCAAATGTGCTTGAGCCTGAGAGGAGGAAAGTACCTATGATCTTCCTGGAGCTTCCCTGTACAAAACCTCGGGTCGCAACCGAGGAGGGAAAGGACCTGGTAAACCCCTTCCACGGGATGAAGAGGAGGAAGGGCTAAACCAGTCACCCCTTGCCTGACTGAGAAATCTCGAAAGGAAAACTCCCTGGCACGACCCTGCCAGGGAATGACGAGGAGGAAGGGCTAACCCAGGTTCTGGAAAGAAGAATGTTGCCCAGACCTCTCTGAAGATTCTTCCTGCTCTTGCACGTGCCATGCTCTGCGTTTACGGGGTGAAGACCGTGTTCTGGAAATACGCGCTCCAGAAGACTCGCCAGGCTGGCCGTGTTGCGAAACCCCGACGGGAATCGCGGTCGCAATCGCCCTGGCGCTCGCGCGATGGTAATTCAATGGTTCGCGTGTGGCTGAATGAGGAAGTGCCCGTGCGCGGGCACGCAGGAGCGCGGACGAAAGTGCGCGAGGGAGCGCAGAAGGAGGGCGAGCGTGGTTGGAAGGGCGAGAGCTGGCGATCGGAATCCGATAGTTCACAGGGGAGCGATGACCTGTAGGCAAGCCATGGCTACTGCTGGAATCAAGGCGGCGCTCGTGCGATGGAACCCCGTCGGTTCGCGCGATGGAACCCCGTCGGTTCGCGCGATGGAACACCGTCGGTTCGCGCGATGGAACACCGTCGGTTCGCGCGATGGAACACTGTCGGTTCGCGCGATGGAACACCGTCGGTTCGCACGATGGAACACAGTCGGTTCGCACGATGGAACACCGTTGATTTGCGCGATGGAACACCGTTGATTTGCGCGATGGAACACCGTTGATTTGCGCGATGGAACACCGTTGGTTCGCGTGCGGGCGAACATTGGAGAGCATGTGCGCGTGGGCGTGCGGTCGCGCGGGCACGTGGGCGTGTGGTCGCGCGGGCACGTGGGCGCGCGGGCGAGCGCAGGCACGTGGGCGCGCGGGCGAGTGCAGGCACGTGGGCGCGCGGGCGAGCGCAGGCACGTGGGCGCGCGGGTGAGCGCAGGCGGTTGGGCGACCGATGGTGCGTAGGAGGGCGATGGCGCGTTTGACGAGCGATGGCACGTCTTGGCGAGCGAAGGCCCGTAAGCGAGTGAAGGCGCGTTGGCAAGCGATGGCGCGTCGGCAAGCGATGGTGCGTTGGCAAGCGATGGCGTTGGCGAGCGGTGGTGCGTTAACAAAACGCTAGCGCGCAGGCGGAGAATCGCGCGGGCGCGTAGGAGATCGCTGACACGTAAGAGACTAGGGATGATTAGCGCGCATCGCGCTAATCAGAAGGCACATAGGTGCATCAGGAAGGTGAGCGCTGATGCGAGCTGTCAATCAGGCGATCCTGGACGGTTAGGAAAAACTGTTGGCGCCCATTGGTGCGTGGCAGAAAAGGGCGCGCAGATGTGTGCTGGCGATTGAAGGAAGCTGGCGCACAGAAGGACAGAAGTAAAGGTGAGCGCTGGCGAGCAGGAGGAAGATCTACGGCAAGACACAGCTACCGGAGATCGTGGTCCACAGTAGGCGAGTGCTAGATCGCTAATGATGGTGTCCAGGGGACCTGACCCGCGTGGAATCTCGATGGCGATCGTTGACGCGCAGGAGATCGCTGACGAGCAGGCGAACGTTGACGCGTCTGTGGTTGCTGGCGAGCTGGTGATCGCTGGCGAGCAGAAGGGCGACACGTGGAATCCTGTGCGTAGAAGAAGAGTCCTTGTCCAAGACCTGAACCGAAGTTCTAGGTTGCGCGGGCGAACGTGGGCGCACGGCACGTATCAGGAACTGGAAGCGCAGGTGCGCTCTGATGGGCAGGAGATCTAGAGCGCTCAGGAGACCGATGGCGCGCAGGGCGCACAACAGGAACAGCAGGATGTTCGGAGTCCTCAGGAGAGCGCTGGCGAGCAGTGGGGCGACGATCATCAGGAGAGCGCTGACGAACAGGAGAGCGCTGGCAAACAGGAGAGCGCTAGCGATCAGGAAAACGCTGAAGAGCAGGAGAGCGCCTGTGAGCCAACACTGCAGAAGGGTGCGCAGGGGAACCCTGACACGCAAGGGAAGCACCCCCCGTGGGAGGCAACCCTTTGCCCCGAAGGGACCATTGCCCGTCGGATGACGAGGTCAGACTGCTGCCCATCTGCACCAGGGGCGGAAGGTCAGGAAGGCGTTGGAGATCGATCCCCGGAGAGATCTAAGGAGGTAGGAGCTGCAGGCTGCATACGGAGATTCAAAAAGGCGCCTCTTAGCACCCTTATAGGGAGACGGGAGGCCCCTACGACATAGCGGACGGTGAGCCTTACGGCGAAGGCGGCCAACAGCAACAACAGCAGAAGAGTCCTCCGAAGAGGAGTCTCTATGAGTGTACTCCCTCGCGAACGAAAGAGAAACACTTCGTAGAAGAGACGGGTCAGCCAGTGACCTAAAAAGAGCAATCCTCCGAAGAGGGGCTCCTGCTGTTGCCCAGCCCCTTGAGCGTAACTGCAGGTGCGACCGCTCAGCACCAAGAGCATAGTCGCACGAAAAAAAGGCAAGAGGAGATCCCCCCAAAGGGAAAAAGCTCAAGCCTGGGTAGGAAAACTTCCCTCGGAAGGAAAGTTACCCACCCAAGGAGGCGAGCATCCTGAGTGTTCTAAAATGAACTGGAGAGCTGTCAATTGTCACGGGAGTACTTCCAGGAGAAGGAGACACGCCCCTGACGAAGATCTATAGGGGAGGCAGCAACAGCAGATTCTCCAGGCCTCAACAAGACAGCTCACTCCGTTGCCACATTATAGAAACGAACTAGATCATTAACTGTGAAAAATAAAAACAAAAATCATTAGTTAACATTCATTCCCCCGGGAAGACTCCGAAGAGGAATCTCGAGGAAAAAGAACACAAGAATTACACAACAGGCACGTGCCCTCACAACCACTTACACTCACGGAAGGAGAGCTGTAACAAACACAGAATTATAACAATATAATTATGTAACTATGTAATTGCGTAATTTAAAAAAAAAAGAATGAACACTAAATAAAGAACGAAAACCCCGAAAGGAATCGTTCTACAAAACTGAAAAATCAACCAATACAATTAGATTCATAAACTAATTGAGACAAAACATACGGCGTAGCAACCCCACCCACACGGGAAGGAAGCTACTCAGACGTAGTAAAGGTAACGTAGTAAGGGTGAACGACCTCACTAGAGAGAGAGAAAGACCGAAGTCAAACTCGATCGCAACCCATGAAATTACACCGTGGTGGCCTAACTGCCGAGGGCTCCACGGAGATATCGTACACTACACACACAAGCACGAACTCTGAAAAGGAAACTTACTGATTTCTATACTCAAATATATACATAAACACGAAAAAATGTTTACATATATATTGAGTAAAAGAAAAGTAAGTGATTAAGTAAAGACAAAACAAAAAAATGGCTGCCAAGCGAGTACAAAGACAGGCACGTCTGTCCATTGTCCGAGCCAAAAGTGAAGTGAGACATTTCACCGGTGTGTGAGGGAGGGAGGGGTAGCAAGCTACCCCTCCCCCTACCCCTGCTAACTAGCGCGGGGTAGGAAACCCTCGTTAAAATCTAATGGCTCGTCATTTCAGCTACGCCGAAAGTAATACCCAATGTAAATAGCGTGGTTTGTATTTCGGTTACGGAACAAATTAGTTTTAGGGCATACTGTACGTAAAACCAGGCCTTGAGAGATAAGTATTATGACTATCAGGGGAGTTTCACAAAAATAAACCACAATCTGAAGCTTGGCAAACAACTTCATATACCACACACATACAATTAGAGAACTAAAACTACAGTACAAAGAAATTATTTCGTAGGTATGCCAAGATAATCGCCTTTGAATGCCAGATTGTCTCAGTAATTTATTTGAGGGGTAAGAATATTGCAAGGAAAGAAAATGGGGAATTCTTAATTTTAGTGTAATGCTGGTATCAATCCAAGCTTCAAGAGAGAAGCACTATAAAAACATCCAGGGTTTCAAAGATACCAAATCATTGATAAATCAAAACTTACAGGCCTAGGTTTTCTCTAGCAACAAACTCTACTAAATATTCTTCAACTCTTTTACCTCCAGGCTATTTGGAAATTTCCAACCCTTAACCCCCAGGGGGTTATTTTTTTCCCAGCACATTTTGCAGTATATTTTATTTAAATTGCTCTAATAGCCTTAATTTTTGTTATAGAGAGGTCAGGTTGGTCTCATTCTCTTGGAAAATGCCTGAATTTTCTCAAAAAATTATCAAAAATATGAAAAAAAAATTCTATAGCATTTTTTTGCAAGGACGTACCGGTACTTCCATGGGGGTAAAGGGATGGCTTTTATGAAACGTACCAGTACGTCCTTTGGGGGTTAAAGGGTTAATTGAAATTTTCACGATGCACTTGTAATACAAAGCCCTGCATTTGCATACTACATGCATGAAATACTGTATCTTCACATTACTAATACTTACTGTAAGAGTTGCTTCTAATATAATGAAGAGGGATAACCATTGTGGATTCAAGTTACAGTATATTATATAAGAGCAATAAAGTATTTACTGTACTAAAGTCTATAACCACATATATATCACAGAATGAGTATTTTTTTTCATTATATGAGCAGCAACAAGTAAGGAACATAATGTATTTCCTCAACATAATAACATGTATACAACATGCTCAATGATAAAAAATAATGACTTAGAATAAGTGTACAGTAGTTTACTGTATACAAGTAACAAAGGATGCACTCATTTACAAGATAATTGTAGAAGGGACAAGAGATATTAAGTGTTAATTTGGTTTTTATAACGTAAACATATATTCAGGTATCACAATTATTATTCACAGTACAGAAAGAAAACATGTAAAGATATTTAAAAGAGCACAAAGTACACACTTTTTTCATGCCTTTACTCACACTGCCAATTAGCTTTAGCTCTCAAGCACTAATCAACCACACAGAACTGTTATTGCAAGCGTCTAATTTATTTTTCAACTTACACGGAGGGTGACTTCTAAAGAGTTGATGCCGAAAATCGGGTAAGAAGGCATCAATGCGGTCCCAAGTTATAGTCCACAAACGTGTGAATCCATCCGCAGTGTGGAAGACTTGGGTTGTTTCCATGACCAATAACATATTCTTTAATATCTCTGGAATAGCATCACTCTGTAAAACACAAAGAAGATAAGTTTGAGAATGAGAAATAATGAAACAATACGGCATATAAGATAATTCTCACATTTGTTTAAAGTGAAAAATAAACTTCCAATTATAAACAAGAATATGATAGAATTTAATCAGTGGTATCTTAGCAAACTAACCCTTATGAATTTTGTATTGAAAAAAAAAATTCATAAAAATATATCTTCCCTAAAAACCCACTACAGTAATTCCAAATAAGGGATTTTGACGAAGGAAAAATCTATTTCTGGGGAGAGACCTGTGGCGCCCGGTGAAAAGAGTCCTTCTTATATATCTTTTCTGATAAAACCTTCCAATTATACCAGAGAAAGAAAAAAGCATGGAATGCTGAGGTTACTACCCTCGCGCGAGCACCTTTTGGGTGTCGTGTATAAAGCAAAGGCGCGTGAAAACCACTATTCACAGGTTGTCTTCCATTTAGTTAATTCCTTCGTCAAAGGGATGGGCCGATACAAAGGTCCTAGCCAACCACCACCGCCACGACGCGAGCGCCATCTGAACAACATCCTTCTGTAATGGTCATGACGGCTTGGAAAGGAAAGGGTGGGATCGTGTAAAATAAAGGGGAAGGGTTTCACCGGGCGCCACAGGTCTCTCCCCAGAAATAGATTTTTCCTTCGTCAAAATCCCTTTTCTGGGTCGATCTGTGGCGCCGGGTGAAAATGTACCAGAGAATGCCTTCCAAGCCCAACAATAACAACTAATTTAATGAGGGGAGAGAAACAACACCATGTAAAGAAAATCATAAATAATTAAGGTAAACAAACATGATAACAGGGAAGCCTCCGAGTATCAGAGGAAACATGCTACAAAACTGACATGGCTAAGAATATCCCAACCCTATAACAACGGTAATCAATAATAGTTACAAACATAACCTAATATGTAATAAACTTAGGGCTAACGAACCACCAAGGAAGCGGCGTCGTGGTGCGAGTGGCGGGTAGGAGGGAGAAGAAAAGAGATGGATGAAAGGAAGAACAAAAGATCACTGGGGAGAGATAAGGCTCCCAGCTGCAACTGTTGGGTATTTAAGAGCCTGTAAGTTCATTAGATAGTGGCGTTTGAAGACCATAGGAGATTCCCAACCCGTGAACTTTATAAGGTCATCAAAGTCCATCTTTTGGGGGAAATGATCCCGGATTGGCTTGTTAAATGAAGTATAGGATCTATAGCCTAATACCACGTATGGGAATGGTACCTCCTTGTTCTCTGATAAACAAGGGGCCAGACGATCGGGAAGCAGTCGTGGCTAAAAAGGCCCTGAGAGTGGTGACCGGACATAGAGAAGTATCTTGGAGAAGAGGAATAACTTTCCAAGGGGACCACCTATTTTGGGGGTTAACGGCCGAATCATATTGGCGAATTGTCGAGTCCCTTTTGTCTGATTCGATGAAGAAATCGTTTTCCAGTTCAATGTTCGCGTCTCTACGAGCTACCAACTTCCTGTAGTCCACAAAGTTAGGGTTTTGGCCATCCTTGAGTAATCTGACACAGTGAGTTTGGAATACTTGGGTCAGTTTGAGGAACGGGATCCGGATGGGACGGAGTTTCCACTCGAGGAGGAGAGGAAACCAACTGTTCTTGGGCAGTGAGGTGGTACTAAAGCCACTGCGCCCCGGAAGGAGCGCAGTCGGTGTAAAAGTTTTTAGAAGATTCACTGGGAGAGATAGGGAAATCTTCCTCTAATGGTTCCAATCCCGGGGTAATGCGTCCATGGCATGAGCCCGAGGGTCCAGGATTGGGGTCACATAACAAGGAAGTTTGTGATTGATCTGAGATGTGAATAGATCTACCTGGATGCCTGGAACGAGCCTGAGTATCCACCGGAATGAAATTCTGACTCCAGGGGACTCGTCCTGGATAGTGAGCCCGTTCTCACATCCTGGCCTCCCGCTAGGTGAGGTGCTGACAGGAACCAGTTCTTTTCTGTTGCCCAGGCGAAGAAAGTGACCAGGATCTGATTCAGGTTGGGTGATTTGGATCCTCCCCTGTTTCCGTAGTGTACCTCGTCTGTGCTGTCTGACACTACTCTGATGTGGGTCGACCTCGGAGGAGTCTCTCTCTTCAGGGTCAAGAACACTGCCATGGCTTCGAGAACATTGATATGGGACTGTTTCATGGCTAGTGACCAAGAACCTGAAACATCTGATGTTCGGAGAAATCCACCCATCCACTTAGAGACACGGCTGAATGGAATGTCACTTGTGGAGGTGGGAATTGTAGAGGAACCGCTTGGGAGAGGTTCTTCGGTTCGGACCATGGGCGTAGTCTCATTTTCCAGACAGAGGGGATCTTCGAGACCTTGTCTTCTTATAGGTACTGTAGCTCTCTTTCTCCAAAATCGATTGATGTCTTGAGTTTGGCTTTTATTAGGAGATCTGTTACTGAAGTGAATTGGAAAAGGCCGAGGATACTTTCTAGGCTCTTTGGACACCTGTTTGTGCTTGAGAAATTCTTGATCTTGGAACCTATTCCTCTTACTTTTGGAAGGGAGAGACAACGTGTGCTTTGAAAGGTCCCACTGAATGGCTAACCATTCTAAGTGGCCTGATGGTCGCAGGCGAGACTTATGGAGATTGACCCGAAATCACAGGTTGTCGAGCAATCGAAGTAATTCCTTCGTAGCTCTGTTGCCTTTTATGGCCGGCCGGGCCCAAATGAGCCAACCGGCCAGATAAGCAATGATCTGTATCTCTTGGTTCCTGAGTTGTTCTAACACTGCCTCTCCCAGTTTCGTGAATATCCTGGGATCAATGTTGAGGCCGAAGGGCATGTCTTGAACACAAAGGCTTTCCTGCTTAGGTGGAAACCCAGATAAGAAGAGAAGTTTCGAGCTATAGGCGCAAGCTAATAGAGGTCGGTAAGATCGACAGAGGTGGTGACGGTCCCACGGGGAAGTAAGGTCCGTACCTGAGAGATAGTCGTTTGATTGCTTTTTCTTGAGTAACCCTGTGGTGTACTCTTTCAGGACGGGAGTGGATTTCTGGGAGAAGGTCACTGGCAGAGGAGGAGGACCTTGAGGCCATTTTCATCTCAAACCGTTAGAGACTATGCTATGATCCCACAGACCGAGTCCAATGGTCACGAAAGTGGTAAAGTCTTCCCTCTACCGGGACCACCGCGTTGTGAGGGAGTGAATCTAGGTCCTTCCCTTCTCCGAGCCCCCTTTTTTCTAGGTCCGCCTTGATGGCGGGACTGTCTTCTACTCCTGTAGCTTCCTCTCTGGTGTCCATGAAAGGAGCCTGAGGGTTCGGATCTAGGGCTGTATGCAGGCAAAACATCCCAACGGAGTTGGGCTGTGTACCTGGGGAATCAGTGAGGTAGACCACCTGATGATGGGGAGTCAGATACAAAAGCGTCGAACCAGAGGAAGGCTGTGATGACGAGTGGGAAACCGACTATCGATTCCTGTCTGATAGAGGTCTCAGACAGAACGTACTTCCCACAACTGACCCGATCAGACCAACAAACGTGTAGGTCGAACTGGAAGGGCAGAGCCTGGAATTATCGTACCCCCCAGGCTGACAACATCCTGGTCCAGACAGATCGGGCCTGCCCTTTAGGAAATAATACCGTTACCTTCGGTACCTTGTCTAAACTAACCAAGGCAATCTCTTTCAATCGAACGAATCCGTTGAATGGGAATTCTAGTACCTGGGAGTAAAATCTAGGTCCCCCAGAGGGAGGACGTCTATGCCCTCCAGATTTATGGTACCACCTATATCCGAGTTCCTGAACGGCACTGACTCACCACCATACCTTAGAGCTGCGTCATAGCCCCTTGGTTTTCCCTAGAATGTGTTGCTTTTAGCCGTCACAGTTTATGCAGGGTAACATGAACATCAGGATCCTTTAATGGTCCTAGGTCGGTGACGTAGGTAATTGCAAAGCTGAAGGCTCAAAACTCATCCCCACCTACCTGCCCGTCCATGGGGTCGTTGTCCAACCTTAGAGAGGACACTCCGAGGAGATAGGGACCTCTAGATGGAGCATTCCTTCCCAACCTCGATACCCAAGGGCGGAGAGCCTCTCTTGCAGGCCAGAGAGAATCATCATCATCCTGATGGGAACCATGAAGGCGAACCTTCTGTAACACAAAGGGGACATAAGTCTGGATGTTCCTTGAACTTTGGTTAGCGATCCTATTCACAGGCTGGGATCAGCTGTATAACTCTTAAAAAGCAATTTTAAAGACAAGTCATTTAATGTATTATCTTCTGGGGTATAGTGCGCCACTTGTATTCATGAAATGTGACACTGTTGGCGCATTCGCCACTGGGTGGAAATTTATTTCTATATGAACACTATGTTGTATGGATATTTATCCATATCTAGACATAGTTAGAATTGACTATGCATAAATATAGGCATAATTAATGTATTTCTATTTGAACACTATGTTGTATGGATATTTAGCCATATTTAGACATAGTTAGGATTGAATATGCATAAATATAGGCATAATTAATTTAATTCCATTTGAACACGATGTTGTATGGATATTTATCCATATTTATACATAGTTAGAATTAAATACATGCATAAATATAGGCATAGTTACGTTCATAAATAATTTTTTTTTTTTTTGTTAAATCCTTCCCTTTACAGGTAAAACAAAAGATTGGCCACCCGTGGTCTGAGTGATCTCCGACTGTACCGGAGCTCCGGTAACCATCCCCGGTACAAACAAAGGTCCGTCATAGTGACAACGTGAACCAGAGGAAATCTAATATTAACCTCAATGCTGATCGCCTGTACGATATCCGGTTAAGCCGGAGATTCGATGAAAAGGATCGTAATGACGATATTGTGATTATTCATGAAAAAGGGTTCATACCCTGATTCTGATCATCTGATTGATCTCTGTTTGTACCGGAGAACCAGTGACAAAGGTCCGGCATCGTGAAAACGTGATCCTCATCGGTACGATAACATTCTCTAAAACTGAATGTCTGTGTTATCTCCAGTGAAGCCGGAGATTCGATGAAAAAGGGACCGTAATAATGAAACTGTGAAATCCTCATCGGTATCACATTGTTAACTCCGGTTCTGGACGTCTGCTTGATCTCTGTTTGTATGGGAGATCCGGTAGCAAAGGTCAGTCCCCGTGAGATCGTGACCGTCACCGGTACGATAACATTAACCTCAAAGAATGTTTGAGTTATCTCCAGCGAAGCCGGAGATTCGATGAAAAAAGGGGCCGGAAAGGTGTAATTGAGATCAAACATGACAAAGGTTCGTGTGCAAAAGGCCTCAGCCGGAGTCTGAGTGCCGGATTTCACCGTTGCACTCCAAATATCTGACTAGTTCTCACCCAATGAGTATTCATTATAGCGGCGTATAACTCAAGGCGGAGCTAAGCATAACTCAAGGCGGAGCTAAGGGTGTCGGTATAAATCGAACCCAATTAATGACTCATACACCAACGTTCCTACTAATAGTGTTAGCTATATTAACAGTAACCACATCAATAAAACGTGTATAACATTAAACGTACTATCATCAACTCTGATAATAAGAGGAGGCCTGAATAACTCGTGAACGTATAAAAACGGAGAACGGGAAAATCACCTCCCTTACTCGAGCTAATAAACGAGCACCCTATGCTCTCACTCTCAAGGTTACATAATAAAAGCTAACATCACACAATAATATAAGGAAAGTAAAAAACTGATTGCTTTTATTTTATTTTTATTTTTTCCTTTATCTTTTTCATTTTTAGTCATTGTAATAACCAAGAACGAAGAATAACGACAACGTAACCAATAAATAAGGATATAGTCTAAATCGAACCTTCCTGGGGCGAGTACAAACTAACAGACTAAATCGCAAACGTTTAAATCGCTATTCGCCCAAAACCATTGTTGGCACTATAATATCCAAATGTTTGTATATTTGTAATTTACCTAATGTCTGTTAATGACATAAGGATAAATAACTTAAAGCAATCTGCCGACCTGCGAGGGTCGGGGAAGCAATGACATGCCCTTAAAATAAATATAAACACCAGCCTTAGCTAAAGGCAAGGCAAATATAAGTGTTAAGTGTATGGGCGACCTCCGGTGAAGCCGGAGCGTAATGAGATGTCCTGAATAATGCCGTCTTAGCCAAAGGCAAGGCAAATATAAGTGTGAAGTGTATGGGCGACCTCCGGTGACGCCGGAGGATGATGAGATACCCTGAATAATTCAATTGTGGCTAATAATCCAATTGTGAAGATATAAAAGCCAAGCCGCAGCTAAAGGCTAAGGCTTAGATCATAGCAAAGCGTATTTACAAACTCCGGTGAGGCCGGTGGGAGAAGAAAGGTCCTGAATAATTATTGTGAATAAAAACACAATTGTAATAACAATGGCTATTGTGGATATGGCCGTGGCCTGAGACCGCAGTAAGGGCCACCGGAGGGTCGTATCTAAACAATATGAAGCCCGTCCCATGCAGTAAACAATATATAAATATAACAATAGAACGAAAGTCATTGAGAATCCCTCAAGCCGGAGTAGAACTCAAGGCGGAGTGGAAAACGTTCATAAACTACTCCCGAGCCGTAACGGGGAGAGGACGAAACACGGACCAAAATAACGCTAACAATTGAAAAGTCACGAAAATTAAATAACTCGTAAGTTATCATCCACCCCGAGGGGGAGAGGTGAGGGGGGGAGAGGTGAGGGGGGGAGAGGTGAGGGGAGGAGAGGTGAGAGAGGGAGAACCCGTTGAACGCACAAAACGGAAAACGGGAAATCCGCTCAACCACCAGAGCTAAGAAAGAAAACGAGAGAAAGGGGTAACTCGTGACTGCGAACAGAAAACGGGGACCCCAATCTCTCGCTCTCTTGGACACAAAAACAGGACTAAAAATCACACAACACTATTATAAACGTATAAAATAAAAATGTACATCCATATAACACTACGATCGAAGAATAGCATCTGCTAAAACTTAAAATAAATAGCACAGTCGAGTGACGAACGCCTCGGAGGGGCGGGTACTAAACAAAAACAAAGCTAAATCGCTATCTCGTTCGTAGGCTGGACTTACTAGCAAAAAGTACCATGAGCATAAATACACAAAAAAATAAAAATAAAAATAATAACGGTTCTAAAGGCATAAGGCCAGGGACTTAACCAAGAACCTAAGTGACAGAGTACTAAACGGGCAGACAAAGATGAATTCCCAAACAAGTGAACAAACAATGGCCGCCATGAAAGGCCAGACGGGAATAATAAAACAGACTATACTGGATATAAAACAAAAGCCCGGTACAATAAAATACTGTCAAAACAAACTATGGTACTTAACATTGGAATGTGTGAAGATGGAGCTTCGGACATGACAAAATAAATCCACGATAGATAAAAAAGACCGAGAGCACAACAAATCAATTCAACACTTTGTATTCCAAAAAGAAGGATGTTGTTCAGATGGCGCTCGCGTCGTGGCGGTGGTGGTTGGCTAGGACCTTTGTATCGGCCCATCCCTTTGACGAAGGAATTAACTAAATGGAAGACAACCTGTGAATAGTGGTTTTCACGCGCCTTTGCTTTATACACGACACCCAAAAGGTGCTCGCGCGAGGGTAGTAACCTCAGCATTCCATGCTTTTTCTTTCTCTGGTATAATTGGAAGGTTTTATCAGAAAAGATATATAAGAAGGACTCTTTTCACCCGGCGCCACAGATCGACCCAGAAAACTAATTTATTTAGCAATAAATCTTGCCAGACACTTCTGTGCTTCTTCAAATAAAGAAGAAAAAACTTGTAATCAGCTAGCAGCCCATTAATATGGTCCAGATTCCAAGCTTCCAGGAAACCACAAGTCATTATTTGTATATTTAATCAATAAACTGCGAGACATAGCAGGAGAAACGGGCGTCTCACTACAAGAAATAGTTTACATTATTTATTTTTTTATCCTTTGAATACATCCAATTTTCTTCCAAGTAGACCCATCACTTTACTTATGCTCACAAGGCTAATGCTTTCAAAGTGAACCAGATGGGAGTGGGTAGATCTTTTCTTAGCCTTATTATTTAATTTTCAAGTTATATATTGTAGTACTCATAGATGGGTACCAATAGCGACTATAGGCTGTAATATCTGGCATTTCTTAAGGGGTTTTTCTTGTCCCATTACTTTTCTTATTAAATACATATATTATGTGGGTGACTTACAAAACAAACATGTTACATGTGCAGATGATACTACTGTTTTCATCACTTCCATCTCCTGAATATTACTTGCTGAATCACTTAATAAATACTGTATAGCTAAAAGTAGAATTTTATAATAAAATGTCTCATATCTAAACTCACCTAATATTCATATTACTTCATCTCCAGAAGCTCGGTTTAATCAACCTTTACAAGTAAAATTCTCATTTTCTTCCATTCAATAAACACATGCACTTAGTAAAGAAATGAGCATTCCGACGATGAGCAGTAAATTATACGCCATTCTCTCTGTCTCATCAGCTTTCAAGTCAAAATTATGCCCCATCTTCTTGACAACAGAGGACAGTGGGGAGGAGGCTGGCCACATATATGAACATCAGATGAGCATAAACATACAAAATTTCATTATTAAGACTTTATTTATATGCCCTGTGGTAAGGGTGTAAGAATACTACCACTGCTACATTAGTCTTACTTTTAGCAAAAGGTTAGGCCCACTTCCAATTACTATGGGAAGTGCTACTTTGCAGTTGGACTATTAAATCAAAGGCTAGGCCCACAGCCAATAACTGTGGCTGATGGGATGATGAATGCAAGGGCATATAATTGTAAAAGCACTCTGAAACTTATAAACCATGCAGCAACCGACCCTTTGACGAAATGATAACGGTGAGAAAGAAGATTTATACCCCAATATGTTATTTTTATTGATAAAATAAATTTTTGAATATACTTACCCGGTGATCATATAAGCTGTCAGCTCTGCTGCCCGACAGAAAAACCTAAGGACAAAATACGCCAGCGATCGCTATACAGGTGGGGGTGTACATCAACAGCGCCATCTGTCGAGCAGGTACTCAAGTACTCCATGTAAACACAGAACCAATTTTCTCCTCGGTCCACTGGGTCTCTATTGGGGAGGAAGGGAGGGTCCTTTAATATATGATCACCGGGTAAGTATATTCAAAAATTTATTTTATTAATAAAAATACCATTTTTCAATATTAAACTTAGCCGGTGATCATATAAGCTGATTCACACCCAGGGGGGTGGGTAGAGACCAGCATTACATGTTTACATTATTAAGAGCTAAGTATTTTGTATTTCATTTTAGCAGTTATTCAAAATAACAAACATAAAATAAATAAGTACCTGGTAAGGAAGTCGACTTGAACAATTACTCTGCCTTTTTAAGTACGTCTTCCTTACTGAGCCTCGCGATCCTCATAGGATGCTGAGCGACTCCTAGGAGCTGAAGTATCAAGGGTTGCAACCCATACTAAAGGACCTCATCAAAACCTCTAATCTAGGCGCTTCTCAAGAAAAGAATTTGACCACCCGCCAAATCAACCAGGATGCGAAAGGCTTCTTAGCCTTCCGGACAACCCAAAAACAACAATAAAAAACATTTCAAGAGAAAGATTAAAAAAGGTTATGGAATTAGGGGAATGTAGTGGTTGAGCCCTCACCCACTACTGCACTCGCTGCTACGAATGGTCCCAGGGTGTAGCAGTTCTCGTAAAGAGACTGGACATCTTTAAGATAGAAAGACGCGAACACTGACTTGCTTCTCCAATAGGTTGCGTCCATTATACTCTGCAGAGATCTGTTTTGTTTGAAGGCCACTGAAGTTGCGACAGCTCTAACTTCATGTGTCCTTACCTTCAGCAAAGCATGGTCTTCCTCATTCAGATGGGAATGAGCTTCTCGTATCAACAGTCTAATATAATAGGAAACTGCATTCTTCGACATAGGTAAAGAAGGTTTCTTAATAGCACACCATAAAGCTTCTGACTGTCCTCGTAAAGGTTTAGTTCGTTTTAAATAGAACTTAAGAGCTCTAACAGGGCACAAGACTCTTTCTAGTTCATTTCCAACCAAATTAGAAAGGCTTGGAATATCGAACGATTTCGGCCAAGGACGAGAAGGTAGTTCGTTTTTGGCTAGAAAACCAAGCTGCAAAGAACATGTAGCCGTTTCAGATGAAAATCCGATGTTCCTGCTGAAGGCGTGTATCTCACTGACTCTTTTAGCTGTAGCTAAGCAGACGAGGAAAAGAGTCTTTAAAGTGAGATCTTTAAAGGAGGCTGATTGTAGCGGCTCGAACCTTTCTGACATAAGGAATCTTAGTACCACGTCTAAATTCCAACCTGGTGTGGCCAAACGACGCTCCTTCGAGGTCTCAAAATACTTAAGGAGGTCCTGTAGATCTTTGTTGTTGGAAAGATCTAAGCCTCTGTGACGGAAGACTGCTGCCAACATGCTTCTGTAACCCTTGATCGTGGGAGCTGAAAGAGATCTTTCCTTCCTCAGGTATAAAAGGAAGTCAGCTATTTGAGTTACAGAGGTACTGGTTGAGGATACTGATACTGACTTGCACCAGCTTCGGAAGACTTCCCACTTCGACTGGTAGACTCTAAGAGTGGATGTCCTCCTTGCTCTAGCAATCGCCCTGGCTGCCTCCTTCGAAAAGCCTCTAGCTCTCGAGAGTCTTTCGATAGTCTGAAGGCAGTCAGACGAAGAGCGTGGAGGCTTGGGTGTACCTTCTTTACGTGTGGCTGACGTAGAAGGTCCACTCTTAGCGGAAGAGTTCTGGGAACGTCCACCAGCCATTGCAGTACCTCGGTGAACCATTCTCTCGCGGGCCAGAGGGGAGCAACCAACGTCAACCTTGTCCCTTCGTGAGAGGCGAACTTCTGCAGTACCTTGTTGACAATCTTGAACGGGGGGAATGCATAAAGGTCTAGATGGGACCAATCCAGTAGAAAAGCATCTATATGAACTGCTGCTGGGTCCGGGATTGGCGAGCAATAATTTGGGAGCCTCTTGGTCATTGAGGTTGCAAAGAGATCTATGGTAGGTTGGCCCCATGTGGCCCAAAGTCTCTTGCATACATTCTTGTGAAGGGTCCATTCTGTTGGGATGATTTGACCCTTCCGACTGAGGCGGTCCGCCATGACATTCATGTTGCCTTGAATGAACCTCGTTACTAGAGACAGGTTTAGATCTCTTGACCAGGTGAGGAGGGCCCTTGCGATCTCGTACAACTTCATAGAATGGGTCCCTCCTTGCTTGGAGATGTACGCCAAGGCCGTGGTGTTGTCGGAGTTCACCTCCACCACCTTGCCTAGAAGGAGGGACTTGAAGCTTTTCAAGGCCAGATGAACTGCCAGTAGCTCCTTGCAGTTGATATGTAACGCTCTTTGCTCCGAGTTCCAGGTGCCCGAGCATTCCCGACCGTCTAATGTCACACCCCAGCCCGTGTCCGATGCGTCCGAGAAGAGAACGTGGTTGGGGGTCTGAACAGTCAGGGGCAGACCCTCTCTGAGGTTGATGTTGTCCTTCCACCAGGTCAGTGATGACTTCATCTTCTTGGAAATAGGGATCGAGACCGCTTCTAGCGTCTTGTCCTTTCTCCAGTGAACAGCCAGGTGAAATTGAAGGGGACGGAGGTGCAGTCTCCCTAACGCAATGAACTGGTCCAGTGATGAAAGCGTCCCTATCAGACTCATCCACTGTCTGACTGAACATCGGTCCTTCATTAGCATGTTCTGGATGCATCCTTGGGCTTGACTTATTCTGGGGGCCGACGGAAAAGCCCGAAAAGCTTGACTGTGAATCTCCATCCCTAGGTACACTATAGTTTGGGATGGGACCAGTTGGGACTTTTCCATATTGACCAGGAGACCCAATTCCTTGGTCAGATCTAGAGTCCACTTTAGATTCTCCAGACAGCGACGACTGGACGAAGCTCTTAAAAGCCAGTCGTCCAAATAGAGGGAGGCTCTGATGTCTGCTAAATGCAGGAATTTGGCAATATTCCTCATCAGTTTCGTAAAGACAAGAGGCGCCGTGCTTAGGCCAAAGCACAGGGCTTGAAATTGGTAGACAACCTTCCCGTAAACGAACCTTAGAAAAGGTTGGGAATCTGGGTGGATGGGGACGTGAAAGTAAGCGTCCTTGAGGTCTAAAGAGACCATCCAGTCTTCCTTCCTGACCGCTGCTAGAACAGACTTTGTCGTCTCCATGGCGAACGTCTGCTTTGTGACAAAGACATTCAGAGCACTGACGTCTAGCACCGGTCTCCACCCTCCTGTCTTCTTTACCACTAAGAAGAGACGGTTGTAGAAGCCCGGGGATTGATGGTCCCGGACTTTGACTACCGCTCCCTTTTCTAGTAAGAGAGACACCTCTTGCTTCAACGCTAGTCTCTTGTCCTCCTCTCTGTACCTGGGAGAGAGGTCGATGGGAGTCGTTGCTAGAGGGGGCTTGCGCAAGAATGGGATCTTGTACCCTTCTCTGAGCAACTTCACAGATTGTGCATCTGCGCCCCTGTTCTCCCAGGACTGCCAGTAGTTCTTGAGTCTGACTCCCACTGCTGTCTGAAGAAGGTGGCAGTCAGACTCTGCCTCTAAAGGACTTGGTACCTTTCTTCTTGCTCCCACGTTTCCCTTCGGCACGAGCACCTCCTCTGCTGGTGGCTCTGCCACGAAAGGGCGGAATAAATCTTGACGCTGGAGTATCCATCCTGGGTCTAGACACGGTAGGCAAAGGGGTGGCTTTGCGTGCGGATGACGCAACCAGGTCATGCGTGTCTTTTTGAATCAAGGAGGCAGCAATCTCCTTGATCAACTCCTCTGGGAAAAGGCACTTCGAGAGAGGAGCAAACATAAGCTCCGATTTCTGACATTATGTTACTCCAGCTGACAAGAAGGAGCAAAGGTTTTCCCGTTTCTTGAGGACCCCGGAAACGAACGAAGCCGCAAGCTCACTGGAACCGTCCCGTATGGCCTTGTCCATGCAGGACATAATGAGCATGGAAGTTTCCTTGTCAGAAGGGGAGGTCTTCCTGCTCAACGCTCCCAAACACCAATCCAAAAAGTTAAACACTTCGAAGGCTCTGAACACTCCTTTCATCAGATGATCTAAATCTGAAGGAGTCCAACAAATCTTGGAGCGTCTCATGGCCAGCCTGCGGGGAGAGTCTACTAGACTTGAGAAGTCGCCCTGGGCAGAGGCAGGAACTCCCAAGCCGAGAACTTCTCTCGTGGCAAACCAGACGCTCGATCTGGAAGCGAGTTTGGCAGGGGGAAACAAGAAAGCTGTCTTCCCAAGGTGCTTTTTGGACTGCATCCAATCTCCCAACACCCTTAAAGCTCTCTTGGACGAGCGGGCGAGGACGAGCTTCGTAAAGGCAGGCGCGGATGACTGCGTGCCTAAAGCGAACTCAGATGGAGGTGAGCGTGGGGCCGCAGAAACAAACTGATCGGGATACATATCCTTGAACAGTGCAAGTACTTTCCTAAAGTCCAAGGAGGGAGGCGTGGTCTTGGGTTCGTCGATGTCCGTGTGCGGGTCGTCAAGGTGTGCAGCGTCGTCATCATCAGAGAGTCCATCGTCTGAATGCTGAGGAGGAAGCGGCAAAGGAGTAGGCATTGGCTGGTCAGCTGAGTCCGGCAGCACGGGTGCATGCGTGACTGCACTGGACGCAACGTCATGGAACTGTTGGCCAGTCTGTGAGCTGGCAACAACCATAGCTGCGCGGGGGCGCAAAGCGTCTACTCCTGACTGTCTAGTCTGCTGTGGGCGAGTAGGGGTAACCACAGTGGGTTGCGGAGGTTGACGCACCGCGTTAAAACAAAACAACTTAGGTTGTTGTTGTTGTAACTCGCGAACGTCAACGGAGGGTTCCGTGCGTCGGCGAACGTCAACATGCGGCTGGCAGGGTACAGTGTGCATGGGTGGCGGGACTCTCACAGCTGGAGTGCGGGAGAAGGTAGCCTCAGCGTCAACTGGACGCACAACCGTGGTTGGTTGTAGGCTAACGGGTGCAGCGTCAACCTTCTCCGCACGAAAGTCCTGCATTAAAGATGACAACTGTGTCTGCATGGTCTGCAGCAAAGCCCACTTAGGGTCTACAGTAGCAGGTGCGGCAACAGACGGTGTTACTGCCTGTTGCGGTACCGCTTTGCCTCTCTTAGGAGGTGTGCAGTCATCGGAAGACTGCAGCGAGTCCGAACTGACCCAGTGGCTACAACTGGGCCGTTGGACTTGCGCGGAAGGGACCTTGCGTTTGAGAGGTCGTGAGACCTTGGTCCATTGTTTCTTCCGAGAAACATCTTCCGCAGACGAGGAATAAATGGGCTCTCTCGTCTTCTTGTGGGTGGGGCGATCTTGGCAAGATACGTCCGAAACCACGGAGGGAACGTCTGTCCGCTGATTAAAGCCTGTCGAACCCTTTGGTCGTACGACATTGCTTCTCCCCTGGGCTTGGGAACTTGCAAGAGGTCCCGGACTGGGAGGACGACAGGCACGAACAGACGCACCCTCAAGCGCAACACTAACACTTTCCACAACACTGCCACTCACTTTGTCACTACCCACTGCACTCTTACCCTTCAACTCCTTGACGTCTGCCATGAGTTGATTACAGTCACTCGCCAATGACTCGACTCTCTCACCCAGAGCCTGGATGGCACGCATCATATCCGCCATCGAAGGTTGTTGAGTGCTAGAAGGGGGATCAGGAGCAACCACTACAGGGGAAGGAATAGGTTGTGGGGCATGGGGAGAGGAAAAATCAACGGAGCGAGATGAACTTCTCCTGACTCTATCTCTCTCTAGCCTACGTGAATATTTCAGGAATTCGAGAAAATCGAATTCCGAAAGCCCAACGCATTCCTCACATCGATCTTCCAATTGACAGGTTTTACTCCGACAATTGGAACAAATGGTGTGCGGATCGATAGAGGCCTTCGGAAGACGCCTTGAACAGTCCCTAGCACTACACTTTCTGTATTTAGGGACTTGAGAAGGGTCAGCCATCTTGAATTAGTCAAAGGGGAATTCAAAATCTATCCAAGTCGTCAACAAATAATCCAAAATTCAATCAAAGAATGCAAGGAAGTATTGAAGATAACCTCTGCAAAGCGAAAGCTAATAACTAGAAATGAGTACTTCACCAAAATCTGTGAAAATCAATCCAGTAAGCAACAGCGTATTTAGTAGGTCTTGCCGGTGGCACGACAGAGAGAAAATTGGTTCTGTGTTTACATGGAGTACTTGAGTACCTGCTCGACAGATGGCGCTGTTGATGTACACCCCCACCTGTATAGCGATCGCTGGCGTATTTTGTCCTTAGGTTTTTCTGTCGGGCAGCAGAGCTGACAGCTTATATGATCACCGGCTAAGTTTAATATTGAAAAAACCGTGGTTGATGACTGCAAGGGCATGCAAAAGTAAATACACTAAGTATAAACCATGCCTGGTGCAGCAACCGACCCCTTAATGTAGGGATAACAGTGGGAAGATTTATATGAACTGCCCTTGATGTTCATAATGCTGACTCCCACACTCTACTGCAGGTGGGATACCAGTGGAGGAATGAGAGGGGATAAATCTAATTGGAAGTAACATAACAAGGTTACGATTTCCCAACCTGATCTACAGTAGTTTACTTTTACCAAACCATCTCAAACTACAGTTTTGAAACACGCGACTCCAATTTAGTAAAGCTATTTAAAAAAAAAAATGGATTGTAGCTCTAAATTATATTTCTTGATCTAAATTATTCTTTGAAATATACCAAATCAATCATTAAATTAAAACCCAACATACTTGTAAAGTAAGAGAGTTAAAAATCAACTTGAATCCAAATTAATCACACCAGAGTCCTGCAATCACTATGGAGCCTAGTCTAGCAATCTTTATAAGCAAACCATGATTCTTTAAGAAAACGTATAGTGGAAACCTACTAGGTATGCCAATGAGCTGCTGCTAAAACTCTCAATAAAGAAAGATTTCTAGAAAATTTACAGGAAGACGATGGCCTACTCAAATCATGCAGCTTCCCTTCCAATATTTAATTCCTATTGAGCTACTGTGACCAAACTTCTAAACTGTTCAGTAATTCGTTTTTTTTTAATGATGCCACATAGCATTCATTACTTTTAATAACCAACATTATAATGCACACACATACATAAAGCACCTATGGATTGCATTGCTGTGCATTGATGAAACCATTACAAAATCATACTACTAATATTACTACTGATACTGCTGATGTTACTCGTAAAATAACTTCTACAGTACTGGGTAAATTTTGATCATGTAATATGAGCAGGTTTACAGTGTCACATTTTCATTGCTCAAACGATATATCAATGGGAGTTTCAATAAGTTTTCTTACTCCCTTTATTCTACTGCATATTTCAATGCTATGCTATTTACATTTATATGGATTTTATAGGCTTTTTGACTTATTGGAAGTTTGCAAATGTTAGGAAAAAAGGATCTAAGGTAACCTAAGCACAGGCTGAGCACATTTGACAAACATCCCCCTACCCTCATATACTGTACTAGTGGCAATATCAGTGATTACTGGAGCAATATCACTTTCTTGTAATATTTTGTACACTGCAAGCTAATAAATCTATAAAGCCAGATGAACAAGTTTTAAAAACATTTCATCAAAATGTACACAAAATAAAGCTTACACAAGGAGGGAGCATACAAGATTGTGTGTATTTATTTTGTCAAGAAATATTGGTTGTTTAGCCAATTGCAGTATTGTAAACTATTTTTTCTTCTAAATTGATGACTTTCTTATTTAAAGAAATAAATTTATGTTCTATGCAGAAATCACAAAAGCATTATGAAAGCTGTTACCATCATCAAAAATGGGTACATATGATCTATAGTAAATAACATATTATAGCTGGAAATCTAAATGCTACAAGCTGAAACTTACTATGCCAATTTAGTAGCAATTCTAAATAAATGTGTATACTGTATTCTACACTAATATCTGCTCAACACTGGCTACTCAATATCCTGATTTTTTCATTGACAACTCATATACAACTCATTTGAAATTCTAGATGTGATTCTTGATTACAAAATTTCTTTAAGAGAAACACATCGTCTGTTTCTTCTCCAACTGCACAAAAAATTGCCGTATTGACAATTCTATTCAAAATTTCCAGTGATCAATATATCCTGACAAAATGTTTTAATTATCTCATTAATACCAAATGCAGTTTATGAAAATAATTATTCCTGATCTGGATAATAATCCATGGCATCATTTTTTTTATAGTTCTTTGCAAAATTTGCATATTTTTCACAATTTTAATCATTCTTTACATTCAACCTAACCAGACTCTATCATCCTGTACATAGTGCTGGGTATCCAGTTAATTCTCAGTCTTACTTTCTTCATCCCAATATTCACAACTACTGTATTCTAGAAGTTTTATTCTAACTGTGGCCAGATTGTGGAATAATCTTCCTAACCTGGCTGTTGAATCAGTGGAACTTCTGAAGTTCAAACTTTGCTGGTAAAAAGACTTTTCTGTTGAACAGGTTGACATGTCTCATTTTATAGTTTATATATGACTCAGGCCTGTATTTTAATGTATTCTAAAATATCCTTTAGATATTTTCTATTATTTCTTATATATAGTTTATTTGTTACTTTGCTATCTACTTTCCGCACTGGAGCTCTTGGGCCTGCAACATCCTGCTTTTCCAACTTGGATGTAGCTTGGCTAGTAAATCTTGAAGATTTTACTAGCTGATATTTATGACCTAAACTTTAGTCGAGAGAAAAAATAATTATTACAGATTAATGGTTGGTTAGTTGTTTGCATAATAATTTTGCCAAGGGAAATACACAGGCTCTTGCTGCTAAACAGCCTATATTACACATTCCTTATTTAAAAGTTTTTACTAACCTAGGAAAATAGACAAAGAAGTTTCTCTTCCATCTATGCCACATTTGTAAGTTGCAAAGTGTGTTATAGTCTAAAATGGTGGTCAGAAAGTTTGACCTCTGAAAATTTCTTCCACAAAATTCCACCCACGAAAATATCACCCATGGAAAATTCTGACGAAAATTCCACACTTTGAAAAAATTTATCGTATAAAATTTTCTCTCTCTATATCTCTTACTTAAACAACTATTTTCTCTCTCTATGTCTCTTACTTAAACAACTATCATCATTAAACATCCACCATCTTTACAAAATGATATTCAAACTGTTGCTTAATTACTTTAAAGAACCTAATTAAATAACCACTATTTAAAATATTATTTTCTGGGTCGACCTGTGTCGCCCGGTGAAAAGGTCCTTCTTGTCACTTTTCTTTTATAAATAACTTCCAAATATACCAGAGAAAGTTAAAGCATGGAATGCAGAGGTTACTACCCTCGTGCGAACACCCTTAGGGCGTCGTGTATAAAGATAGGGCATGTGAAAACCACTTTTCACAGGTCGTCTTCCATTTAGAGAATTCCTTCGCCAATAAGGGATGAGCCGCTACAGCGGCACTAACCAAACCAACCTGAACCACTCCACCGACGCCCAACCCTAGCGCCATCTGTTCATCCTTCTTTTGGACTCGTGTCGCGACGCTACCATTCTTTTTGTGTGTGCCTTTTTCGTTGTTTTTTGGATTACTTCGCCATGGCTGAAGCTCTCCTTCCTCCTGCACCAATGTTAAGTACCATAGTTTGTTTTGGCATTATTTTTTGCCCGGGCTTGTACGCCTTATTTACGTTTTGAGTGTGTTTTAGTGCGACCGGCTTGATGCCATACCGCGTCTTCTACGCGTTCCCTCCTCACGCTTTGTTTACATGCCCTCAGGTATTTACATTATGCTAGGTTCTTTTATTAATCTTATGATAGATTAAGTGGCCTTGAGCCCTTGTTATAGAACCCCCTTTTTTACTATTGGGTACTTAATGAGTCGCTTCCGAGTCCGTGTTGTTGCGTTAGTGAAGAATAGCGTTCGGCGTTTTATTACAGTTTAGTACCCTACCCTAGGTAAGCTCTTCTTACTTGCAACGAGGTTTCTCTTCATGCTTTACATTCAGTTTTGGACTTGCTCGTCATTTCTATTCTAGAGTTCCGTTTCTCAGAGAGTGTCTTTTATTGCCCTTTCGCCTATTCTTCGCTAATTTTAGTTTTGAGTTCTATGTACTACTACGGACAGTTATGTGTTACATATGTTTTTCGTGTTTAAGGTTTGTGTTTTTATTACTAGATTGAGCTTAGTAACCTTACGAGTGAGAGGGGCTGGAGTTTCCCCGCTTTTCAATTTTATATTACTGTTACGGAATATTTTCCTCACAAGAAGCTGGCTTCTCCCCCTCTCTCATCTCTTTTGGGATTATTAATCAACATTTGCTTCGTAGATTACTTGCTCTGTCTATAGGCTAGTGTTTAATTCATTACTTTAGGTCTTGTCGTGTTAGAGTCTCCCTATTTTAGGTTAGTTCCTTATGGCCTGCTCTCGAGCTGCCAATCATGTTCCCCCTCCCCCTCATGGTCCCACCCTACCTTCCCGCTCCGGCCTGGGCACTTGGGTCCGGACCCCGTTTACCCCAGAGCTCCGCCATGGGTTTCCGTTATTGTACTGGAGCTGGGAACACATTTCTTACCTATTTTACTCAGGTGCTCCCCTTCGACTGGGAATCCCTCCCCTTGATGGCCTTCAGCACCTTTGACTCCGGGCTACGGCCCCTTCACACGACAAAAACCTAATGTTATTCTCCGATCCCCCCACCCCCTTTTTTGTAACTCCGGTATACTACCTACCGGAGATCATTTACCGGAGATACTTTCTATCCAAAGCCACATCTCACCGGACCTCCGGCGCACTACGGAGCATTCCATTTTCATGACACTATGCCTAAATTCATTAGTTCAAAAGTAATTACTGTACTTAGGAGCTCCGGTACATTTCCCCGGAACTCCGGCGCACTACGGAGCATTCCTTATTTACGACATTATGCCTAAATCCATTGTAGTCCAAGCAGTAATTACTAGGAGCTTCGGTTCCTTTTGAATCCCCCGAACCTACTAAACACATTCATATAGACTCTACCACCCTCCCCTCCCTTGGCCTTACCTCTTTAAGTGTTATGCATGCCAATCTTCTCTCTTACCTTTTAGGTTAAGTTCGAGTGTTTAAGGGAGTTGGTGTACTTATATATTCTTTTATATTACAGAAAGTCCGCTGCGCCTCCAAGGGTTGCCCGGCGACGTTTTCAGATCCGGTAGGCCATGACGTCTGCCGGTCCCACGCTCACTGCGCGACCTCCTTCGCCCAGGAAGTAGGCCAGACCCCTTATATGGTCTGGTTCCCAGAGTCCTGTTCTCTCTGCTATGAGCTCTCCTCCATCCTCCTCAAAGATGAGGTAAGATTTCTCAATATTATCATTCATATACTTGTTATTTTTAGTTTTTGGGAATTCTTCGTTATTGGACGAGTACAGTAATATGTTTTTCTTAACCTGAGTCTGTTACTTCACTTATTCATATCAAGCTCGTTCTAACTCTACCCCCCTCTTTCAGGCTGACGAGGAGTCCCTCAAGGCGGCCAAAACCAGCCTCCGGACTTGGGTCTCGGGGTTCGGCAGAAACGCCCCTCAAGGCTGCCCTTACATGTTGGACGGGGACATGGCCTCCCGGCTTTTCCCAGGATCCCCCTCGGCCGCCGTACCCAACGACCTCGCTACACCGCTCCTCGAGGCCATTAGAACGGCTTTACCCGCCCCAGAGGAGCACCAACTTTCCGGCGACGTTTCGGCGCTAGATATCCACCTTGAGCCGATGGATGAGCAGGTAAGTGGTGTAGAGGATCTGGCAGACTCTTTTCTTTCTCCTACCCTTCTACTTCCTCTTCCTTCCTGGGCTTTGACAAGCCCTCAGCTTCGCCTTGGGATGGGTCCTTATCGGTTCGCCCCAAGGTTAAGCCTCTTAAGAAACCCAAGACCAAACCCAGCACGTCAATTACGCCTCCGGCCTTGTCCCCGGTCCCCGTACCTTCCACATCCGCCGACATCCCAGTAATGTCAAAAACCCCTCCTCCTTCTAAAGGACAGAGGGGCAAGTCCGCTAAAGCCAAGGCTTCAGCTCCGGTTAGCCAGTCTGACCCCTATCCGGTTGCTCTTATGTCAATGGTTCAAGAGATGGTGGACACAAGGGTGGAGAAACACTCATCCTTAATGACGGAGCTTAAGGATATGGTCGCTGAGCTTATCCGTTCCGGATCTCACCCAGTTCCGACCGTAGACCTGACACCTCTAAGCTACCGCCGTTCGATAAGAACAACCCTTGGCGGTTTGCTCGGCATGCTCCGTACCTGGATGGCACCTTGACTCTCGAGGGATTAGGTACCCGCCCTTTAGAGGACTTGGAGTTCTACCCTCCTGACCTCCAGTTTCCTTTTAACGGGTTCGTTCGCCTGAGGAAACACGCTCTCATCAGGATGGACAAGGTTCCTAAGGGAACAGTGATTTTCCCAAAGGAACAAGCTCAAGCTGTCTGGGCTCGTACCCTTTCTGAATGGGGCTACACGAATTCTAAATCAACCCCTCATAAAGGTGCTTACACAATTTTTACCTCACCCCCGGATGTTCCTGCGCCTCTCGCTGACAAAGTATCAGAGTTAACCGTTCAAGCCATTAAGGACGGCCTCCCTATGCCAACCCTTAAGGAGACGGACCTCGCCTCTCTCCTTATGCCTGCTCCAAGCGACTTTTGGAGGGATGCTCCGACGACCTTCACGGTCGGTAAACTCGATCCGGACTGTGCCTCCTCCCTCTTTTAAGAGAGACTTCCTAAGCTCCCGGATCACTTACTGAAAACGGAGTTTGAAACAAGGAATAGGTTAGCCAGATCCCTTCACTCCCTCGCATCCTCAGAATTGATAGCCTCCCTTTATGGCGAAGAATCGATCTTTTGGGTACTGGCGAAGGGTCTCCTGCAGACTTATCAAATAGACCTGCATGATTTCTGGACCGCGAGGACAAACTACAGGAAACATGTTCTGGTGGAGGCTTCTATTAGGCACGAGCCTAATAGGCTTATTAACTCTTCCTGTTGGGGTAAATCTCTTTTCCCACAAGAAGAAGTGGATAAAGTCCTCCAGGACGCAGCCAGGGCTAACCAGAATCTACAAGTCAGGTGGGGCCTCTCTAGCAAACGTAAGTTTGAACCTGTTATGAGACAGCAATTCACCAAGAAGAAGCAGAGATTCTATTCTCCGTACAAACCTGGTCGTGGCCAACATCGCCAATCTCCGGTCCCACAGACTTCGACCCCGTCTACTGTACCTCCAAGTCCACCCCTCCCCAGCAGATCGTGTTTGTGCCAGCTCCTCAAGGTACCCAACCTGCTCCCATGGCTACATGGATGACCTCCCCAGCATTCAATCGAGCTTTTGAAGCCTCAGGATCCTTTCGAGGATACCCTAGGCAGCCCGGTAGCAACAGGGCTAGAGGTCAGTTCCGTCAACGAGGCGGACTTAGAGCCAGAGGTTCACGAGGAGGTAGAGGAGCGAAATTTAATCCCAATCAGTGAGACGGACCAGGTAGGAGGGAGACTATACCGGTTTCGAGACCAATGGACCTTCAGTCCTTGGGCCCACAGTATAGTCTCCAAAGGTCTGGGCTGGAAGTGGTCACAAGGTTCTCCACCTCCAACAGTAACCTTCTTTCAGAAGCCCACTCCCCTTATGGAAGAGTACACGAAAGATCTCCTAAAGAAGAAGGCCATAAAGAGAATACGGAAATTGAAATTTCAAGGACGCCTGTTCACGGTTCCGAAAAAGAATTAGACCACCTTAAGAGTAGTTCTGGACCTGTCCAAACTGAATTCCTACATTCTCTGCGACAGGTTCCGTATGCTGACTGTCTCTCAGGTACGGACCTTACTTCCCCGTGGGGCCGTCACCACCTCTATCGATCTTACCGACGCCTATTATCACGTCCCAGTGGCAAGGAACTTCTCTCCCTATCTAGGCTTCCGCCTAGGCAAGAAGTCCTACGCGTTCAAAGTGATGCCATTCGGCCTCAACATTGCCCCCAGGATATTCACGAAGTTGGGGGAGGCAGTATTAGAACAGCTCCGGAGCCAGGGAATTATGTTGATAGCTTACCTGGACGACTGGCTCATTTGGGCACAAACAGTTCAGGAATGCCACTCTGCTACAGCCAAAGTGGTTCAGTTCCTACGCAAGTTGGGCTTTCAGGTCAACTTAAAGAAATCACATCTACAACCCGCAAGTCAATTCGATTGGCTAGGTATTCACTGGGACCTCACAGATAACAAACTATCTCTTCCTCCCAAAAAGGTCAAAGAGATAGCATCAAAAACAAAACGGTTCATCAAGAACAAACAGGTGTCAAGACGAGCCTTAGAAAGAGTTCTCGACTTACTACAATTCGCCTCAGTAACAGACGTCTTACTAAAAGCCAAACTCAAAGACATCAACCGAGTTTGGAAGAAGAGAGTAACAATTTTGGCTAAGGGACAGAATCTCAACGATCCCCTCAATATTAATAAAGAGACTCCGGCCATGGTCGAAACCAGAGAATCTATCCAAATCAGTTCCTCTGCAGTTTCCCCCCCCTCAAGTGACGATTCACAGACGTGTCTCTCAGTGGCTGGGGGGGCTACTCCCAACAACAGATGTTTCAGGGATCATGGTCCCCCACTATGAAGCAATTCCACATAAACGTGTTGGAAGCCATGGCAGTTTTTCTAACCCTAAAACGGTTATCCCATCCAAAGACATCTCATGTCAGGATAGTCTCAGACAGCTCAGCGGTGGTTCACTGCATAAACAGAGGCGGATCAAAATCTCCCAACCTGAATCAGATCCTGGTAATGATTTTCACCTTGGCAAAGGAAAGGAACTGGTTCCTGTCAGCCACACACCTGGCAGGAGTCCAGAACGTTATAGCGGACGCCTTATCCAGGACGAAACCACTGGAATCGGAATGGTCTCTGGACATGAATTCCTTCCAGTGGATATCCAGACTAGTTCCGGGTCTTCAAGTAGACTCGTTTGTGACGCACCTCAATCGCAAACTTCCTTGCTATGTAGCCCCCAACCTGGACCCTCAGGCTTATGCCACAGACGCATTAACCCTGGACTGACTGGAACTGTTGGAAGAAGATCTACCTATTCCCTCTGGTGAATCTTCTAATGAAAGTATTACCCAAACTCCGCTCATTCAAAGGAGCAGTAGCTTTGGTGACTCCCAACTGGACGAAGAGCAACTGGTTTCCGCTCCTTCTAGAGCTGAAGCTTCGCCCCTTCCGGATTCCACACCCCAAGTTGACACAAGTTGTCCAAACTCAGACTGTGTCAGATTCCTCAAGAATAGCACAAACTCTAACTTTATGGATTTCATGAAATTTGCAGCCCACAAGGATGCAAATATCGACCCGGACAATGTCCTCTTTATAGAATCAGACAAAAGGGACTCAACGCTTAGGCAATATGACTCAGCTGTTAAGAAACTAGCAGAATTTCTAAAGAATTCAAACGATACCCGAATGACCCCTAACTTGGCCATCTCTTTTTTTAGGTCCCTGTTTGACAAGGGCCTAGCCACTAGTACTATCACTACAATTAAATCAGCCCTGAAAAAGATTTTTCAAGTGGGCTTCCATATTAACCTGGCGGATTCATATTTTTCATCCATTCCAAAAGCCTGTGGTAGGCTTAGACCTTCTGTTTGTCCACAAAAGGTCTCATGGTTTTTAAACGATGTCTTAAAACTAGTATCAGACACCGATAACGAATCCTACTCCTACATTTCGCTTCTTAGGAAGACCCTGTTTCTTACAGCCATGGCCTCAGGTGTCAGTATTTCAGAATTAGCAGCTCTCTCCCGTAATCCTGAAAACCTAGATTTCCTTCCATCAGGAGAAGTACTACTATCCCCAGATAGAGCTTTCCTAGCTAAAAATGAGGACCCTCAAAATAGATGGTCTCCTTGGAAGATTATCCCTTTTCCACTTGATGCTTCTCTGTGTCCAGTTGTGACTCTTCGGGCCTTTTTAGCTAGAACTGCTACACACTCATCTGGTCCCTTGTTTGTCAGGGAACAAGGAGGTACTATCTCCACCCAAGGTATTAGACAGCAAATACTTTACTTCATCAAGCAGGCTAACCCGGAATCCTTTCCACATGCACATGATATCCGAGCAGTAGCAACCTCCATCAATTATTTCCAAAATATGGATTTTGATGAACTTAAAAAGTATACAGGTTGGAAATCTCCTATGGTTTTTAAACGCCACTATTTAAAGAACTTACAGGCCCTAAAATTTCCTACTATTGCAGCTGGGAGTGTCATCTCCCCAGAGTAATCTCTTACCTTTCTTCCTTTTTCGTCCAACTCTCTTCCTTCTCCCTCCTACCTGCCACTCTCACCACGATGCCTCTCACCTCGGTGGATTAGATTTAGCCCCATATCTCTCGTTATGTCAATGTTGCCTTTTTAATGTTGGTTGCTTACCTTTTGAAATGTATATAACCTTGTCCTCAGGTATTCATACCGTTTGCCATTTTATTTTATGATTCAGATTATGATTATGCTGTATTACTTTGCTTTGTTCCATTCATAGCATTATTACTATTTTTATACCTAAGGCTTTTGAGAATTGTGATTGCTGTATTACATTTCTTTATTTGATTATGCTGTATTACTTTGCTTTGTCCCATTCATAGCAATTTTACTATTTTTATACCTAAGGTTTTTGGGAATTGTGATTGTTGTATTACATTTCTTTATTTAATATAGTAACCTCCACTTGTACATGGCATTTTTAATTTACCTTTTTTGATACTTATGGGCTTGGAAGGCATTCTCTGGTATATTTTCACTGGGTGACACAGGTCGACCCAGAAAAGGGATTTTGATGAAGGAAAAATCTATTTCTGAGGAGAGACCTGTGTCGCCCGGTGAAACCCTTCCCTCTTTTTCCCTGTCCCTTTCCTTTCCAAGCCATTATTCATACAGAAGGATGTACAGATAGCGCTAGGGTCGGGCGTCGGTGGAGTGGTTCAGGTTGGTTTGGTTAGTGCCGCTGTAGCGGCTCATCCCTTATTGGCGAAGGAATTCTCTAAATGGAAGACGACCTGTGAATAGTGGTTTTCACATGCCCTATCTTTATACACGACGCCCTAAGGGTGTTCGCGCGAGGGTAGTAACCTCTGCATTCCATGCTTTAACTTTCTCTGGTATATTTGGAAGTTATTTATATCAGAAAACTGACAAGAAGGACCTTTTCACCGGGCGACACAGGTCTCTCCCCAGAAATAGATTTTTCCTTCGTCAAAATCCCTTTATTTAATTTAAAAAGCAGTACCAGCTGAACTCGGCCGAGTCCCTGGTTAGGCTGGAGGAACGTAGAGAGTAGAGGTCCCCTTTTTGTTTTGTTTCTTGTTGTTGTCGGCTACCCCCCAAACTTGGGGGAAGTGCCTTTGGTATATGTATGTATGTAAAAAGTAGTCATCTTTATGGTTTTCCTTGGTGAGATCTTCATAAAATAACTAATATACAGCCACTTCTTGTTTAGTATATTTACTGAAGGTGTATTACAAGTGGAAAAAGAAAGAAGATATTGTGTGACAAGGAAAACTATGTATACCCAAAGCACAGAGATAATCCAGCAAAAATGAAAACATATTGTTGATGCGAACTATTTTATCAAAGCTGAAGGCTCATATTCACACGCCTTGTAATTGTAATGAGCCTACATTGCGGTATAGTTTGGGTAAGAATACTTAAGCTGCTTCACAGCACTTTATGGTGGATGTGGATCATTGACCAGAGATGTAATTGCATTAGACATCCAGCCATTATATGAAAATGGAAAATCACTGCTACAAAAAATATACTCTCTTTTCTGTAATATTCAGAATTGGAGACAAACTACTTTAGGAATTTCTGCTTTTCCGACATCTTGTACAACATATAAAATTCCAGATTCTTAAAATTATCTTCCCCATGGATAACTTTTCTTAGTGTATAACAGTAGTATAGAAGACTGGACCATACTTTATCATTTGCAACCGAAGCAGGATTGGATGATCTATCTGCAAATAACACATGGTCTTGTGATGGAACATTTAAAACTTTTCCAAATCTCTGGACCAAGCTATTCATGGTCCATTTCGTTGTTAAAGGAAGGCGTTTCCCTCAAATTTCTGCAATGTTACCCAATAAGTGTGTTTGATCATTCTCATTCAATTCCCAATTTCACACTTTATTATTATTTTTATTATTATCTGTTTAGGTAGTCACTATGCATACTGTAAAAGCTATACAATAGGTATTTGGAGTTATCTTGCATTATGACTGCAAATTCTACAGAAGACCTTTTTTTGGGTATCTTTGATTTATGTCCAAATAGTCAAACAATGCAATGTATCATATATTTTGAATTATTCTTATACAATGCCTTCACATCAGTGTTTGTAAGCGCTGATATATCCGGATGTTTATTTCATTTAGGTCAGGCCTGCTGGTGTAAGATTTATGAAATATATGAGAAGGTTCAATATAATACTTACCCTTCATTTTCATTGAAAGTTAACTGCTTTAGTTCTTTGGCACTCTTACCCATCCACGATGTTGTGGATGGTTTTAAACTTCTTTCCAATGATGTAGATATACAGACAGATTTTAATTCTTATTTTGAACAGACTTATATTGGTGTTCAGTGTGGAAGAGGGGAACGGAAATGAAGAAAAAAAAAAAGAATAAATTAGTTATCTGTGGAGACTTCAATTTTTGGATGGATGACGCATCAAATCCTGACGCTTTGGCATTTAGTGAGTTACTAGAATCATATTGACAAGTGAATAATGTCGACTTCACAACTACTTTACCTGGTCATACGCTAGACTTAATTATAAGTGATGACATGAATAATATTGTATCTGATATAAAAGTCGAAGAGAAATGTACTATCTCCCCGGTACACAAACTTATTACGTTTAGTCTACCTCTACAGAAACATGCATTAGTAAAGAAAATAAACTTTAGACATAAATCAAATTTTTCTCCTACCGTATTTATTGAAGAAGTTACAAAGAAAATAAATGATGCTATCAACATTCCCTGTGATCATGATGACCGTCTGTTAGGAGCTAAGTGTGCTAACTGTCTTATGACCACTTACAATAAAGTGAGTAAAAGTGAATATGATACCATGTGCCCACCGATGGAAAAGACTATAACCGTAAAAGACCAATCTCCTTGGTTTGATGAAGAGACTTTGGTAAAAAAGAGGGAAAAAAAGACAAAGAAAGTGGAATAGGTTAAAAACTGAAAGTACTTGGGTAGAATACAAAACTGCTGCATGTTAATATAACTCCCTACTAAGAAGGAAAAAAGTGAATACTATAAGAGAAAGATCCTCGAAGCAGCAACAGACATAAATAAGTTATATCGTCTCCTGAATGGTATAATGGGAAATGTTAAAGAAAAGAAGCTACCTGATGGATACAATGACCAGGAACTAGCAAATAATTTTCTAGTATTCTTTAAAAACAAAATTGAAAACATAACCAGATCATTTGTAAATACTCAACATCAGATTAATGATACACCAGACACAGACAAAATTAATACAATTTAACAACATAACACAAGATGACTTCACCAGAATTATCAAGAGAGCAAAGAAAACAAACTGCGCGATCGATCCTATGACAATACCTGAAGTAATTGGAGAGAGAGACTTTTCTAGTTGAGCCGAAATAATAATAAGAATAGCAAATGCAAGCATTGATGAATGTAAGTTTCCTAAATCTGAGAAAATGGCTATAGTCACACCAGTTCTGAAAAATACACTGGACTACCAGGAATTAAGCTCATATAGACTTATTTTAAATCTATCCTTTGTCTCAAAAGTGCTTGAATATGTAATTCTTGAACAACTAGTCAGCCACTTAGAAGTAATAGAAGCTTTGCCTGATAACCAATCTGCTTACAGAAAACTATACTCTATGGAGACAGCCATCTGCTCTGTTGTACATATGCTAGAAATGATGGATGAAAATAAATGTGGTATTTTAATATTGCTCGATCTCAGTGCTGCTTTTGATACAGTTGTGCATGAACTGCTACTAAATGATCTACGGTTCATTGGCGTTGAAGATCAAGCTTTCGAATACCTAATTGTTATTGTTGTTACTGTTACTTGCATAGCTACAACCCTAGTTGGAAAAGCAGAATGCTATAAGCCCAGGGGCTCCAACTGGGAAAATAGCAAAATGAGGAAAGGAAACAAGGAAAAATAAAATATCTGAAGAAGAGTAACATCATAATAAATATCTACTATATAAACTATAAAAAACTTTAACAAAACAAGAGGAAGAGAAATGGGATAGTGTGCTCTAGATGCATTTAAGCACTGAATGGCCTTACAGGCCCTAGCGACAGCTGTATAGCCCAAATTCATAAGTCCAATCCAATCCATAGTTCTATGACAGGGCTAGTATCTCTTAAAATTTCGTTAGGAGATTATTATCAGTTCCCTCAGTGAGACCCTTTTTGGAGGCAGCTATTTCAACTATCGCCACACTACACGATCACAGATATTATTCTTTTCTTGAGGCATGATCATTGCCTGTCCTTCTTTTCTCTCAACAGTTACAGATCTGCTTTGCTCAAGTCAAGCTAAATAGAAGTCTGGATGTAGTGAACAACAAAAACCTCTTGGACCTGTTGAAGCATGTCGGAGACCGTAAACCTCCTAGTTGGAACATGGTAAGCGTCTTCAAAAGCCTCATTTGACATTTCAAGATCATGAAAAGTCTCCCTCTAAGATATAACTAACAACAGAATATTTTTGCTGGCTGTAACCTCCTTAATACAAGTCAGCGGGCTGCATGCCGTCAAGATCATGACTGGCAGTAGAGTGAGCCTGTCAGATATTACAAATTTCCACTTTGGAATTCCAGCTTTACCATTAGTGGCAGAGGGTGAATGACTTGATACTTTACTCCTTTAGCCCCCCCCCCCACGCTGTTTAATGAAAAGGGTCAGAAGAAAGCCCGAATCTCTAAGAACACCAAATACTTCTGGCTGAGATAAGTGAATATGTTGGCCCCTAGCTGTACTTGCTTTACATCCGTCATCATTCTCTGTTCCCACTTTACTTCCTTCCATCTTGCTGTCCAACCTCTTCTAACTTTTACTTTATAGTTTAAAAGACTACTTGGTTGGTAGAAAATACTGTGTACAAACTGGAAACTCTTATTCATCATATGAACCCTTAAACAGAGGGGTACCCCTGGGGAGTGTACTTGGCCCAACCTTATTCTGCATCTATACTATTGGTCTATCGAAAATGCTACAAAGGCATGGCGTAAAGTTTAAACTATTTGCAGATGACACACAATTTTACTTCTCCATAAATGATATGCATGACAATACTGAAACTCTAAACTGGATCCTTGATAGTATTAGAGAATGGATGACATTTAAACAACTAAAATTAAAAGAGAACAAAACTGAATTCATGGTGGTGGGCAAGAGAAACAGTGTGAGAAACTTAGGTGATATTCAAATGAACATAAATAATGACTCGGTGCCGATATCTAGTAAAGTTCGAGATCTAGGTGTATTTCTTGACTATAACCTGTCTCTAAATGCCCAAATAAATAATGTAATAAAAAGTGCTGGTTATCATCTGAGAAATATTGCGTTTATAAAAAAGTACCCGGACAAAAATTTTGTTAAGAAACTTGTGATAAACTGTGTTATTACCAGGATTGACTGCTGCAACTCTATCTACTACAACTTACCAAAAGTCCAACTCAACAAATTACAAAACATAATAAACAGAGGAGCAAGACTGATAAAAGGTGTCCCACCTAGAGAAAGGATCACCCCTATACTAATTGATTTACACTGGCTGCCGATTAAAGCGAGAATTGAATTTAAAATATGTACAATAACCCACCAAGTTATCAGAACCGGTTGTCCAAAATACTTAAGAGAATTGCTACATATTGCGCAGCCAACAAATCGTGTCGACACGAGAATAGTTACAGATGGCTTCAAACTGTTGGAACCTAGATTTATGTCCAAATTGGGCTACAGAGCCTTTAAATATGCGGCCCCGAGACTATATAATAAGCTCCCACAAAACATTCGAATGATTGAAGACATTAAGGCTTTCAAGAGGAAATTGAAGACTTTCTTATTTCATGAGTCTTTTGACAGTGACGATTTAACAGTAAATGAACAATATGTGAATTGAAAAGATAAATACTGTGAACAAACCAGGTAAAACGACAGTGGAGGTCCTGTAGAGAGTGGGGTTCCCCTGCTGTATGGGACCAGAAAAGCAGCCATCAAAGTAAGTAAAGAATGTACTCCAAATGACATACCAAGGTCGAACAATCATAGTGCTATAAGAGTTTTGCTAACAAGTATCCATCCAAATGTGTGGCATATGGCTCTTCACCCCAAAAAGAAGAGGCTCTTACCCAAAAAGAGAAGGCTCTTGTCCGAACTAAAATTTTGGGCAACTCTATATATGAAAGTTTGATAAATCTAGCAGAAAATTACGAACCATCATGCATTACAGAATTCTACCATGCAAGGCCGAATAAAATTTCATGTTTGTTTCTATTTATATTATCATCTGATATAGGTGGAATTAGAACTGATTTTAACTAATCAAAATGCATTAAAATATTTGTGTATAGTTCTATGTGCTTTTATATTTCTAACTGATTCATAGATTGAAAATGTTCTTTTTATAGTGTCTGGTTTCTATTTCCAATATATTAATTCCTTAATAATAATGTTCAATTCAATCTCAAATTCATTATTAAACATACATGAAAGAAGTAAGTTTCATTAGATATAATGAATAAATAAATGAAAGTAACTAATATTTAAAAAATTTTCTGGGAGGAATTTTCATGGGAAGAATTTACATGGTACCTCTAAAACAGCGTATCACCAATACTAAATATTTACACAGAAGAGAAATATCACTATTATTATGACTTCTCATGTAAAAGGACAAGAAAATAACTCAATTTAATATTTCTGTGCCCGATATTAAAAATAATAATCTTAAAAGATTAACAAGGGCTCAGGAATGCAGGGACTTCTCAGTACTAAAAAATACTTGGTATAGGAACTTTTTGTGTAAATTCTGCACTTCAGGCAACTAGTAGTGTGTACAGTACAGTTCCAGAACTAAAAACTATCACTATAAAAAATCAGAAATATAAGAGGAAAGAATACTCTTACAATAACTTAACTTACCAAGTGATCTGAACGATGGGTATTGAGATATTTGTCCATAAAATCTAGAATTGTGAGCCACAGTGCTGTAAATGTAGGAAGCGTCAACAATGGAGTCAAGTGACGAAGGTATACCTGAAAAAATAAAAGAAACCATCACCTTGTAGAATTAAATATTTTGCAAAATACCCATTAAAAGGGTGTCTTTCATACATACCACTAATATCCTATGAAAATGACTTTGATCATTCTCATATTTAAATCCCAATTTCACACTTCAATGTTATAAACTGTTTAGGTATTCAGTATGCATACTTGTAAAAGATATACAATAGATATTTGGAATTATCTTGCCTTATGAGAGGAAGGGTCATCGTCAATAAAAAAAAAATAAATAATAAAACCACACATACATATGTTACATGAAGACAGTGTCTACAAACAATAATTAAAATACACTACAGGGACGATATACTTGCTCTAAATCTTGCCATCCAAACTTTGAGCTACAGATAGAAATTTGTTTTTTCTGATCCCCAAGACAGGAATTAAATCATCAAATTACTAAGAGTCAAGGTTCCTAGGGAAATATCACACAAAAATAGGAGTAAATCACATATGCACAATCTAGAGATATAGCATTGCTTGGGAATATTGCAATACCTCCAGGAAGACATATCATTTTGAACTATTTTATTTGACCCCACCAAGTTCCAGCATTGTTGCTAAGCATCATTCAATGATTTCATGGTACAGTCAGACCTGAGTTTTTGAGTGTTCAGGGTTCAAATACTCATTAATTACCTAGGTAGACCCAAAACATACTGCAATTTCTGTAAAAAAAAAAGTTGGTTGTTTTCCTTTCGTTTTAAGGCATCCCTTCTGTCATGATCACCGAGCTATGCTACCTTCTTGATTCACTTTTCCACACATTTACAAGGGCTTGAAAACAGAATTTTGATAAAATCTTTTATTTCAATACTTACCTGGTAGTTATCATGCCTATCTTTCTTGAAACTAATGCTTACTGTCTTCTTAAAGAAAAAATAACTCTCCTCCTCTTCATTGACACTCCCTCTATGGGGGTATTGGTTAACAATATATCATTTAAAAGTACCATGCATTTCTCCCAGCCTCTCCACCTTGACATTTGTTTTTTCGTTCGTAGATTTGCGATTTAGTTTAATAGATTATCAAGATATTTCTTGTACTGGTTTATAAAATGGGTATTGATGTGGGAAACTTACTTTAGGGGAAGTGATGTGTGGTCTCAAAGAACCTTTCTATGTAAGCCTAGAACAAAGAATCCAATGCAACTAAAGTACTGTACTGTATTCCAAAGAAATATTGTAATTCCTATTCCAGAGCCAGTGTATTAGCATGCACAGCATAGACTTAGTGAATATAAGGAAGAACAAGTATAGTCAACCTTTAAGCTAGATACAGTTGGTTAACTTTCGATTTTGTTATTTGTTACTTTTAGCAATAGAGTTAACGTAATAAATGTACTTAATTCTTTTGTCTCTCGGTATTGTTTACTTTTAAAGATTGTCACATTCTTTACTAAACTCCAATCTTCTCCTTTCTTTTATTGATTGAGCCTTTAAGCTCTGGTTTAGAGGATACAGTTCTTTCGGAATGATATGGTTTTCTAATAATTTTCTTGTTTGTTAATGAAAAAATAGGTTAAAGTCTACAACATCTCACCCAAAAATAGATTTTTCGCTTCGCTCAAAATCCGTTTTTGGGGCTCAAGCCATGTCGTCCTGATGGAAGTGTACTAGAGAATTAATGTATCGTGGATTTTTTCCGATTTCAAGTGCCTTCTACTCCGACTAACATTCCTGCGGTCTGGTGACCGAAGAGACCGTGACATCTCTGTTAAATGTCACTACCAGTGGCATTACAATGACCTGGCTTCCCGCCCCCCGGGCAGGGAAGTCCTAATTGGACAAGAGGAACATCTCAAAGTAACCTGACGAAGATAGACTCACCTGGATGAAGAGATCGTGCCGGTCTCGAAGACAGATCAGAAGGGTAAATATTTGTGTAGGAACAAATTTTATACCATTAGGTGAGTGTATATTAGGTAGTAGGTATAACTATAATAAACCCTGGAAATAGGATCAATAAAACAATTATAGCAATTTATTTTCATATGAAAGATAGGAGCAAAATTAGATGCATATGGTGAATAAAATAAATATTTTATTTGAAAATTGCATGGAAATATGGAAAATTATGTACAATAATAATATTGGATAATAGGCATAGATTTTCAGTAAGACGGTGATGTAGAATCTGAAAGGGAAATATTTTGCCTTCAAGCACAAGTTCCCTGAGGAACGCCAGTCTTTTAAAATCATTATACACTGCATGTCCAAGAACATGTGGCACACGTGTAAGAATCTATGTCACTTCACCTTGATGAAGAACAGTCTATTAGTGACACTAAGTGTCCCTTGAAATCACTATGTATCGCACTAAGGTCAACACAGGCACCCGTTTGAGTCAAAGTTCCGAAAAAACTCACTGTTCTACGCAGCACTAAACAGCCGGTTTCATCACGCTACCTGCTGCCACCACGAATCTCTTTACTTCGTGCACCTGCTTCGAATAGTGTTTGAAGAATACTCTAGGTGACCTCCAGCCTGTGAAGGATCGGAGGCTTTCAAAATCCATTCCTTGGGAAAAGTTCAGGGAAGAGGCGACTTTCCTAGGATCATGACCTGCGGGTGTACTGTCAGGATCCGCTCTGCGAATAAAGTAGGTGATTTTCGCTCTTAGTTGTTTTAGTGACAGGTCACTACCTTTAGTTTCTCCTTTGAAGAGTTGTCCTCCACCGAAGTCTGAAGTTCCTCGAAGATAGACCTTAAGACTCTCCACTGGCATAGAGAGACATCTTCCTTCAGGGGGCAGATTCTCCAAGGGCCCCATCTCTTGGTGGGTAGTTCATTCTTAGCGAGAAACGTCGGATCAGGGAAGAGGGTAAGTTCCCCCGTGTCGGCGAACTGTATCTGGCCCTCTTCTCTTGATAATGCCACTATTTCACTGACTCGGGCTCCCGAGGCGAGAGCAAAAAGGAAGATAACTTTCTGAATCAAATCTTTCAGAGGGCACGAATCATTGTCCAGGCTAGAAGCAAAATGGAGCACCTTGTCCAGGGACCAGGAGATAGGTTTTGGTGGGGGTGCTGGGCATAGTCTAGCGCATGCCTTTGGCAGTTTATTGAAGATATCACTGTACAGATCAATCTGGAAGGCGTATAGGAGTGGTCTAGTTAGGGCCGATTTACAGGTGGAAATCGTGTTGGCCGCTAAGCCTTATCCATGAAGGTGAATAAAGAAGGACATACAAAAATCAATGGTGATTTCCGTAGGAGTTTTTGCCTTGACGAATGAAACCCACTTTCTCCAGGAAGATTCGTATTGCCGTCTGGTAGATTCAGTCTTGTACTCCTCGAGGAAGTCTAAGCTTTTCTTCGAGATCCCAAACCTTTTCTTTGCGGCTAAGGAGAGAAAATCATGAGATGAAGGTCCCTGACTTTCAATGATGAAGCGAAGACAGTCGACTTCTGTACTTGTTGCGAGAGAACTGGACCCGGTAGGGGAATCAGCGTGGGCTGCAGCTCCAGGACCAGAGGGTACCAATTGCTCCGGGGGAACTTGGGAGCCACTAGGGCCGCTGTCTCTTTGAAGGTTCTCAGTTTGGAGAGGACTTTCAGCAGAAGGTTGGGAGGGGGGAACAGGTATATCCTGGACCATCTGTCCAATCCAGTGACATGGCATCCACTGCTTCTGCCTTTGGGTCCTCGTACGGAGCCACATATCGAGGAAGTTGATTGTTGTCGCTCGTCGCGAAGAGATCGATCTGAAGTTCCGGGACTTGGTGAGAGATGAAGGAGAATGACCTTGCATCTAGAGACCATTCCGACTCTATTGAGCTTGTCCTCGATAGAGCGTCCGCCGCCACGTTGCGGAATCCTTGTAGGTGAACTGCAGACAGGTGCCATTTCTTCCTTTCTGCCAAACGAAAGATCGGAAGAACACCCTGATTTATCTGGGGCGATCTCGAGCCCTGACGATTGAGACATCTGACTACCACCGAGTTGTCCAGAGTCAGACGAATGTGGATCGAGGGAGGCGGGGAGAGTTTCTTCAGGGTGAGAAGAACCGCCATGGCCTCCAAGATGTTGATGTGAAACGTCTTGAATAGGGGAGACCATGTTCCTTGAACCTGTTGTTGGTGGGAGTGACCTCCCCAACCCTCCAGTGAAGTGTCCGTGTGGATGTTGATCGATGGAGGCGGGTGTTGAAGAGGGATGGACCTTTTCAGGGCCTTTGCTTCTGACCACGGCTTTAAGAGTAGGCGAAGTCTCTTTGGAAGCCGTCTCTTGAGGTCTCTTCGAGCGATGGATGCGAAACGTCTCCAGACTCCCGCGGCATCCTTTAGCTGTGCGCGAAGCACTGGGTTTGTCACAGAGGCGAACTGTAGAGAGCCGAGGACTTGTTCCTGCTGTCGTCTTGAGATCCATTTGGATTTTAGAAGCATTCTGACAGACCCTGCTATTTCCTTCCTTTTCTTCTGTGGAATGGAAAGGCGGTGTGACTGAAGATCCCAATGGATTCCCAACCATTGGAACTTCTGAGCTGGAGAGAGGCGAGATTTCTCGGCGACAATCTTGAAGCCCAGATGCTCTAGGAACTGGGTGACTTTGTCTAGGCTCTCACACTCTTCGGGCGATGTCGACCAGACTAACCAGTCGTCTAGGTAGGCCATCACTTGGACGCCCTGAAGACGTAGCTGTAGGACGATTGCATCTGCCTGCTTGGTGAAGATCCGTGGAGCCACGTTGAGCCCGAAGGGCATGGCCCTGAAGGCGTAACTTTTCCTTTGGAGTCGAAATCCTAGGTAGGAGGAAGCGTAATGATTCATTGGGATGTGCCAGTAGGCATCCGCCAGGTCTATGGAGACCGTGTAGGCCCTTTGAGGCAGAAGGGTCCTTATTTGTTGCAGAGTCAGCATCTTGAATTTGTTGTTCGCAATGAACTTGTTGAGAGGGGATAAGTCTAGAATGACTCTGAGTTCGTCGGAGTCTTTCTTGGGAACGCAAAAGTGTCTCCCTTGGAACCTGGTTGACTTTACCCTCCTGATCCCCTTCTTGTTCAAGAGTTCCAGGACATATTCTTCCAGGAGGGGGGTTGACTGTTGGAAGAATTGCTGGAAGGCTGGGGGTGGTGGAGTCCAGCTCCAGCCCAGTCCCTTCTTGATGATGCTGTGTGCCCAGGGATCGAAGGTCCAACGATCCTGGAATTGGCGGAGTCTTCCTCCCACCGGAAGCACATCATTGCTTCTGGTGTCCCGAGGGTTTGCCACCTCGGCCGCTAGCTCCCCTTCCTCCTCTGCCTCTGGAGGGACGGCGAGAAGAATCTCTGCCGGAACCTCTGCCTGAGCCCCTACCTCTGGGACGAAAGGTAGTCGAGTGTTGCTCGTATGCAGGGGTGAAGACCGGCGACTGCGACACCACCGGTTGGGGGACCAACTGAAAGGTCTGTTGCGGCTGCGTAGCCACTTGGGGAGTAGCGGGACCCGGAAACTGTCGTCTCGGTTGACGTTGCTGGGGTCTGGGCTTTGAAGCTTTCCTCTTAGGCTGAGGGCCATCATCCTGAGAGGACTTCCTCTTGCGGGACATACCCCACTTATGGAGAAGGTTCCTATTCTCCGTGGCAGCTTTGTCCACTATCTCTTTCACCAAGGTAAATGGGAAGAGATACTTGCCCCAGATATTGGAGGAAATCAGCTTCCGGGGTTCGTGTTTCACTGTTGCGTTAGCGAACACGAATTCACGACAGGCTCTGCGAGCCCTAGTGAAGCTATATAGGTCCTAGGTTACAGTCGCCAGGTGCGACTTAGCGAGGACCATATAAAAGTCCGGGAATCTGGTATCCCCGGCCATGAGTTCGAGCTGTACCTGATGGGACAGCGAAGCAGCGAGTCTCTCCTTCGTATCCTGTTCCCTACGAAAGAGGTGATCGTTCAGCCTTGGGAGGTCCTCATTGAATTGACGACCGGCTACATCAGGCTCCAGTTTTCCTACCGTGAAGGTCGACTGGATGTCTTTCCAGTGCCTATCATCGGGGGGAAGAGTAAGGGAGAAGGGTCTGCACTCCTCCAGTGCAGGACAAGGTTTCCCTTCCTCCACTGCCTTTATGACCGCTGTGAAGGCCTTTTCGATGAAGGGGAAGGTTGCAGAATTTGGCGCAACAAAGGTTGGATGCTTTTTACTAAGCGCCGGCATCTTGGAGTTAGTGAAACCCCTACTCTTCACTGCCTGAGCTAACATAGCTTAGGCCTTCACGAGATCGAACACAATAACTTCTTTTGGTTCGGTCTCCTCCTTTGAGGCTGGTTCGGACCTGAGCCGGACGTAACAGTCCGGATAAGCCTCAAAATTTGCGAAAACTCCACTTCTTCCAGCAAAATAGAGCCAACCCTTTCACTGATGTAAATCTTGCCAGTTGTAATTGGCATATGCTCGGCGTATCTCCATGGGTTAGCTTCCGAGCAGGTGGGGAGGTCCTTAACCGAAATCCTTTTCGGTTGTTTGAAGCCGACGAGAGTCGTCCGGAATTGCTCCTGAATCTCTCGCAGCTTCTTGTCCATGAGGGCTTCAAGCATCTTGAAGACCTCTTGAGTGGCCGATGGAAGAGGGTCCGGGGTGGCAGAACTCGAAGGAACAGGTTCCTCGGACGGTGCAGGAGTTGCTGGGGGAGCAGGAGCGACCTCGTTCTCCGAATCAGGGTATTCCACCTGATCTTCCTCATAGTCGAGTTCCTCGCCCATGAGGTTCTTCTCCGTCTCTTCCGACACTTCCGACATACATTCCACGTTGTCGGAATCAAGATGGCACTCACGCATGGACTGTGCCATGGCTACATCAGGTTCAACCACGATCTGGACGGTGGGGATCTGATCACGGGGACAACTGAATCTTTGGATGCTTTTGGGAAAAGCAAGGCCCTCAAGTCTTCGTTGGGAAGGTACGGTCCAATGGTGTTCTTCTGGAAGCCACACACCCATTTGCGTAGCTTCTCCCTAGCAATGTCCCTTGCCTCCGCAGAAGGAGGATCGTCGAACGCCTCGACAAGAAGACTTTTGCAGACTGTACAGTTCTGCGGGTCCCAATACTTCAAGTCGCCTTTCTTGGCGGCGCAGGGGGCGTGGGTCTGGCACGCCTTGTGTCCGTAAAAGTCCGGGCGCTTCACCCCGCAGAAGTTACTCTCACACTTCAAATACTCCTCCTGTAAAAGAAAGAGATCATGAGTACATGGAAGGCATAAGAATGACTTACATTACTCAAAAATTAAGGATAACTTAATCTAAAGTTAAGAATAACTTAATTATAAGAACATAATGTTTAAGATTAATGAGCGGGAAAGGAAGTAGATAGACACATACTTGTGAATCCCGCCCAGCCGGTTACCGTAACCTTATCCGTAGACAATTCCTTTGTACCTGAAGGTCACAATGAGAGAAATCCGTATGGATGAGCCAAGCTATGCTTTTAACAGGAATTGTCCACAGAGTGTAATAGGGTCTGAGACCACTCAGATCCCTGGGGGAGAGGGGAAATTGGATAAACCCCTTATTAAATGTAGGTTCTGGCAATCAACAGCACTAAGATACACAGAGTATGCTGGAATTATTGTAATGTGCAATCAAAACAGCATAGCCACAATCTTGGATGGTAAGACAAATACCTATATGGAAGTGGCCAAGCCATCTGGCTACAGCATATTGACTGTCGGCATATTGCCGGCAGCCAGGGAAGGGGTACATGTCCCTTAACGTCTCATGAGGGCGCCGGCAGACCGACAGCACACCGGTCCTGCAGGGTGGAAGGCATCAAGGCAGACACACTGAGCATCTATAAGGATAATACCATAGTGGCGACCGCCGGCACAGCGGCGGGTCGTCGGCAGGGGGCGGCGGCTCCGGCAGCCGAAGGCTGACGGCATGGTGAGCCTTGGATCAATTCATAAGATAGATATGTATATGGTTGTATACGTAGATTGCCGGCAATCAATGCCGGCATGCGGGTGGAAGACTCCGAAAGTCGGCCGGCAGTTACTAGGTAAAATGGGGGGTGGGACGTTGGCGGTATGTCGACAGAAGGCGGCAGCCTCCGGCACACGGAAGGCTGACATCTTAGAGGGGGGAGGCATCTTATGAAAGAATGTCACCTGAGGTAGTGGCGGTTATCGCCGGCAGTAGAGACGGCAAGGGACCGGCACCAGGATAGAAAGAGAGAAAGGTAAGGAGGGATGGAAGGGGTAAGATCCTATACCCCTCCGGCATCCCTCCGGAGAGAGTGCACTCATGATAGGAGTGGATACTCCTAACATCCGGCGGAAGGGAGCCGGCAGGTGGCCGGGTGCCTGTGGTAACCCAAGGGAGGGATAGAGGCCACTCAAAGAGGGGGAATCCCCCGTCGGCAGGACCGCCGCCGGCAACCACCCCCATAGAACGCTATGAAGGGTAAGTGTACCAGAGCGGCCAGCTAGCAGGAGAACAAGTTAGCCCTACCACTCCACCCAAGGGAGGAGTTGTAGGACTAAGGACAGAGGTGTGTAGGCAAGCCTACACCAAAGGGATAGGTGGGGAGGGAGAAGAATGGGTCTTTCTAAAGAGGAGACTATGCATGAGAACGGCCACCAAGGTAAGGGAGAACGCACTCTAACCTAGGATAGGCAGCCCAGATCGAGAACGGTACTAATGTACCGTCCCAAACTATAATAAGACAGAGTCTACCCCCAGAGCTTAACCTAGAGTAGAAGGACTAACTCCTAGGATAGGAAAGCCTGAAAGACACATCGCTAGTTGCAGGGAGGAAGGAGTAACCCAACCAAGTGCAACTGAGGAAGGGCAGGGCCCTTCCTAATATCTCAGGCACGACCCTAAGGGGGGGTCATTCCCTTAGGGTAGGCTGAGAAGCGATAAATACTCTGGTTGTAGACGAGATTCCCCTATATAGAAGGGAAAGCAAGTCTACCCAGAGGGAATGCCCGCAGGCAGGGGGAATAGGGAGCATATAGGGGTTCCTACATTAGGTTAGGAGGGGTTGATACACAATCAACACGGTCCCTTATATGGTCCCCGAAGGCGAAAACACTTACATCACAGTAAATAGTATGTTTAATAATGCCACAATCTTCATAACTTAACTTAGGAACACTGGTATATATCATGCATGAAAACAAGCACTAGGCTGTCCAGCCTAGGGGCTAAGCTAGCGGTCTAGTATGGGGTCGAACAGCGACCGAGTCTGATGAGCGCTAAAACATGATATAAAGATTCCCTAGCTATGAAGACTAAATAACTAATAATATTTATTAGTTAAATAACCGGAGAAGGCTGTTCTGGCTAACTAAATAAAGCATGCAACATGAACAGCGGCGCCATAAAATGGCGCGTCCGGTATCGGCACAGCTCTGCCACAAAACACAATATTTTACGAAAAGTAGAAGTTACTTTACGGCTAGAGCTTATTTAAACAATACTGGGACCTGGTACTCAACTTTCCAGAAGAAGGCGAGGCTGAAGGTAGCAACATAACGGCGATGTAAGCTGATAAAGAAAGCACTTGGGAAAAATCCGACTTAGCAAAGAAGCTACAGACGAAAGGATGAGGACGGACGTGACATCATTTAGCAATGGCGCCCGTTTGTTTACGTCTCAAGTACCAAAAGCAGCCTCGGATGAGAGTAACTGTGGAACGGCTCCTCAGTTACTCAGCCACCTTTCCATATCGAAGTGTTAACTCTATATGGGGTGTAGATAGCTATGTGGCGTGTTAATATATGCGTCCCATGTTGATATACGATATCCTAGAGGGAAACCTTTAGGGTACTCGCACCAGAAGTTAGAATTCTGTGATAACCTTTAGTTTAATTCTCTGGGAATATCCACTGTAGTTAAATATACCCTAGGAAGCTACTGAAGGAACCTTCCATCAGGACGTCATGGCTTGAGCCCAAATATATATATATATATATATATATATATATATATATATATATATATATATATATATATATATATATGTATATATATATATATACAGTATCATATATATATATATATATATATATATATATATATATATATATATATATATATATATATATATATATATATACATATATATATATATACATATATATATATATATATATATATATACATATATATATATATATATATATATATATATATATATATATATATATATATATATGTATATATATATATATATATATAAAGACAAACCTATTACCCTTTTCCAGCAATATGGTTATACTATAAAAAAATATAAGATGCTTGGATAATTCATTAGCAAATAAATGTTCTCCGAAGTTACTGAAGACATTTTTAAAGATTTATTTATATAAAACTTGGAAATCTTTGAACAGCATAACACTTGAAACCAAAATCTTGTATACGAATATTAGGCAAGAAAGGATGATTAATCAATTTGTGAGTGATATGCACTGAAAGCCATACAGCAAATTGTCGCGCAGAATTTGAGAAGGCCTATTTGTATGTTACTAATCCTTTTATTATCAATACAATAATATTCTTCAGTAAGTCTTCTTATATACTTGTTTGAGAAAAATATAAAGTTAGGTTGGTTCTTTGATATTCTTAATAAATAAATAAAATAGGAATAAAATTATGTAATCAAGTAGCTAGACGGGAGTGGAAACTTTTGGTGTAATAATACATTAAGAATATAAATACATAACACAGATACATACTATAAAACATTATAGTTTATCTTATAATAATTTACTACTTAGGAAGTTCAAACCATCCAAGCAGGTAAGTGACCCTCGTCCAGACAATACCTACGACTGTGGGCTGTCATGTTGTGGAAAAATTCCAAAAGATTTGTCACACATGATCACATTTGTCTAAAACCATGTTGGCTGTCTATCAGAAGATTATTTTTCTCTGAATGTTCTACTGTTTGATCTACTATAATTGATTAAAAAATTCTGCAAGGCAATGAAATTGGACATACAGGTCTGTAGTTGCTAGGTTCTTCTTTTGGTCCCTTCTTGTAAATTGGAGGAACATTTCCTATTTTCCATCCTTGTGGTGCCTTTCTTTCGTTGGCTGTCTTTTAGGAAAATTTTGTAAAAGTGTGAGGTTATCTCTTCTTCTAGTTCTATAATCTCTCTTGACTGACAGGTGCCTTAGACTTACCGAGTTCTTTTATTTTCTTTTTTATATCATCCACTGTCAAGGTGATTATATTTAAAGGTTGTGGTCCTTCATATTTGATATCTGGTTCGGGGAGGGTCATTGACTCTTCCCTAGTGAATAAAGTTGTGTACAGTAATATGCTTTCATCCGTTTGGCTTTTTCCAAATCATTTTTCAAAAGTCTCTTAATAGGCTAACGTTGTTTTTGATTGGTTTTCTATTGTTTACATATGCAAAAAATTCTTTTGGGTTTTCTTTACTAGCTGAAGCCACTCTTTTCTCTTCATTAATCTTAGACTTTCTAACTAGTTTATCTACATTTTCGGCTGAACTTCTTATGCTCGGAAATCTCATGAATTAAAGACTTTGAACCCATTGATTTATGTTTGCTCTGTCTACTTCTTATTGCATTAGCTATTTCTCCGTTGAACCATTTAGGTTGTGGGGTTTCATTTGGTAAAATTTTTCTATGCAGTATACATTTGCCACTTTTTTCTTTATATATTTCTAAAAAGGAGTCACATTGTGTATATATATATATGTTCCCTTTTTCGTTGTATTCTAAATTCTGCATTTATTCCTTCAGTTGTATCCTGTTACTATGGCTGTAGTCTAACTTTTTTAATAATTTTCCTTTCTTTTAGATGAGGAATATCTACCTGAAACCTAACTATTTTGTGGTAACTTTTGCCAATATTTTCACCTACTGAACACTGGATACTAAATTTTCTTCTGTTGTTAGCACAATATCTAGTATGTTGTTTACCCTGGTTGGTTTATCGACCCAGTGATGGAGGAATACATTGTTGACGAATTCTAGTAGCCTATGTCCCTCTGTATATGATGTAGAATTCATTGTGTCCCAGTTTACTGTTGCATTGAACTGTCACATTAGGACGGCTAACTTATTGTTAACTTCTTGTCCAAGTTGTCTCTAGAGCTCTTTATCCTGTTCTTGTGTTTGATGGGGTGGTCTGTGTATTACTAGTATGGACATATTTTTTACTATGCTGATAATTTTCTCCACTGTCACTTCACATTCAGTTTCTGATTTAATTTCTATGGGGTTTAGGTGATTTTTAACATAGAGCATTAACCCTCCACCTTTTTTGGTTAGGCGATCCTTATTGAAAAGCTTGAAACCTGGGATTTCGTATTCTCCATTAAATCCTTCGTTTTTTTCCTGGATCCAGGTCTCGGTAATGCCTATGGCATCTAGTTCATCACTAGCTATCATTGCCCTGAAGTTTTCTATAATTTTCTTTTTCTCTATGGCTCTACTACTTTCCCTAATTTACTAATGTTTTAGTTTTACTTTTATCTGTATTATCTAAGTTTTCAACAAAATTTCCTTGATTTGTTTTTGAAGGATTTTCTAAGAGTCCAGTTTGTTCTTGGTCTACTGTGGTTAAGTAATTAAGTACTTTTCCGTATACTCTCTTGCCTTCTTCACTAAAGTGTATTCCATCTCTTTTGTATAATTTTCTCTTCCCGTACAAAGTGTCCCAGAGATCTATAAATTTCATTTTCTTTCTCTGGCATGGAGACTTGAGCCTTTTCTTTATCCCTATGGCCTTACTGAGAGTGAAGTGACTGACATTGAGTCTTGGGAGAATACCTATAACTATAGTATTATTGGTCTTGTTTCTAGCTGTTTCAATAGTTTTTTCTAGTTGTTTAACCATAGGTTCTGTTTAGCCCTTAGTATCCTTTCTTAGGAATAGGTCATTTCCAGTTGCCTGAATAATAACAGTGATCTTCTTGTTCTTTGATGTAGATTTACTAACTACTACTACTATCTTCTGTGCATTGGCAAGGAAGTCACCTTTCTCCTCTTTTCGAGGCCAAAGTGCTCCCCTTGGTCCTTTACCATAGTCTCCAATTACCAACATCTCGTCTTCCTCTTCCTCTGCTAGGGGGCTGTATCTGTTTTTGGTGGTAGTTACATTTTTAGGGTATTGTTTAGTCTTCTTGGCCTTAGCTACTCTTCCTCTAGTGGGTTTCATGAACTCTCTGCTTTTGTTGGTTCTTTCTCTCTAAGTTCTACCCTTGATTTTACCTTATTTTGTATTTCTTGGGTGCTAACCCCATTTTCTGCCACATCATCGATGAATTCTTTTTTTCCTTATTTCTAACTGTTGGAACTTCAATATGACTTCTATCAATTGTTTTCTTAGTTCTTGTTTTCATTTTTCCATTTTCCTATTTCCGGTTCCTGCTTACAGAACCAGCATACAGTATTACGGTGCAGGTTTGCAGAACACCCTTTTTTGAAATCTACACACCATTTGTTAATTTGGCATTTCACACATTTGCACTTTAACTTCAGTTTCTCTATCATAATTATTTTCTCTGTGATATTGTCTAATGCGTACATTTGGAAATCAAGGCTAATAACTTCTATAACTATTAGCTTTGGGACCACTAGTGTAAAAAGAGAGGGGGGGGGGCTGATATTTACCCAACTGCTGCCGCATCTGCTTAATCCTGGGTGACTTAACATTTTTCTTGGCCTAACCTCACACAAGTGCTCCTAAACCAACAGTTTTGAGAGAGAGAGAGAGAGAGAGAGAGAGAGAGAGAGAGAGAGAGAGAGAGAGAGAGAGACAGAGAGAGAGAGAGAGAGAGAGTGTGTGTGTGTGTGTGTGTGTGTGTGTGTGTTCTACAAGGAGTTACAAGGATTTTGGATGTCTCAAAGACTTTTTAGTCCATTCGTGGAGCAATACAGTTTAAGCATTTAGTGTGTTCTTATGATCATGTCTAACTTAAACTTGAACTTGCTTACTACGTTACTATTTACGACATCCGCTGGAAGTAGATTCCAAGTATTTTCTATTTTGTATGTAAAGAAATCGCCTCGTTGAGTCTTGCTGTATCTTTTCAATTCCATTTTCTAGCTGTTACCTCTGGACTGATTTGTGCTAAGCGTGAATAGATTCTTGTAGTTTTCATTTGTTATTCCCTTAAGAATTTTGTATGCCTCTATTAACTGTCCCCTTAGTCATCGAGTTTGTAGATCAAATAAGTTCAAGCATTCCATCCTTCGTCTATATGCGAATTGACGTCGTGTTGGAACTACGTTTGGTCACCCTAGCTTGTATGTATTCCAGTCTATCTATATCCTGAATACTTGGAGCTCAGAATTGGACTCCACATTCTAGATGGGGTCTTATTAGTGATGTGTACAGCTGTAGTAGTGTCTTTGTTTCTGTATCTGAATTGTCTCTTTATGTAGTGTATTAATTTCTGTGCTTTCTTTCCAGCTTTTATGCTCTGTTTGGTGAACTTCAAATCCTTGCCGATAATAATACGGAGATCTTCCTTTTGGTCCACACTATTGATTTCATTACCCAGCAGTGATTAATCTGACTTTGGGTTACTATAACCAATGTGCATGACTTTACATTTCCCACAGTTGAAAGGCATTTGCCATTTTCTGAGTTTGCACCATTAATGCCTAATTTAGTATCGTTGGCAAACTTGGCTATTCAACTAGTTAATCCGAAATCTATATCGTTAACGTAGATCAGAAATAGCAATGGGCCAAAGACAGACCCTTGAGGTGCTCCGCCTGTAACAGCTGCCCATTCTGAAGCTTCTCCATTGATTACAACTCTCTGTTTTCTGTTTGTTAGCCAATCTTCTATCCATTTAGCTGGCTTGTCAAGGATGCCTAGTACTCTAATTTTGACCAATAACTTTTTATGAGGAACTTTGTCAAAAGCCTTTTGAATATCTAGGTACATGATGTCTATTGGCTTGCTTTTGTCATAAATGCTAAATTGTATAAAAATTCCAAAAGATTTGTCACACATGATCTCTTTTGTCTAAAACCATGTTGGCTGTCCATCAGAAGATTGTTTTTTCTCTCTATATATTCTACTATTCAATCTACTATCATTGATTAAAAAAATTTGCAAGGCACTAAAGTTACACAAACAGGTTTGTAGTTGCTGGGTTCTTCTTCTAGTCCCATCTTGTAGATTGGAGGAACATTGCTTAGTTTCTATCCTTGTGGTGCCTTTCTTTCGTTGGCTGTCTTTCAGAACATTTTGCAAAAGTGTGGGGTTATCTCTTCTTCGAGTTCTATAATCTCTCTTGGATGAATATCATCTGGACCTGGTACCTTAGATGTACTGAGTCCTTTTATTTTCTTTTTGACATCATCCATTGTAAAAGTAATTCTACTTAATGATTGTGGCCCTTCATATTTGATAGCTGGTTCGAGGAGGGTTGTTTATTCTTCCCTTGTGAATACATTTGTGAAATATGCATCCATCTTTTTGGCTTTTCCAAATCATTTGTTATAAGATTACCCTCCGAGTCTCTTAAGGGGGCCAGCCGGCTTATGCCGTTTTTTAAGGACATGACTTTGACATTCATACCACTTTATAAGGTGACTTAGGCCATAAGATTTTTGCCTCTGACCTTTAGTTTTGCAACGCCAGGGCGATTTATCCTGAAAATTAGTGTTTTTCAAATTCTATCTCCTCCCTTGATACTTAATATTAAAACCTGGGATTACTACTGTATATAGACCTGATGTAGACCCCCAATAAAATAGTTTTTTTTTTCATAGTCATTTTTTTTCTATATATGAATTTATATGACAGGTAAAGTAGTGGAATGGAAGGAGATATAATCTAGGTTAATGTGGGTAAGGGTTAGGTTGGGTAGGGAATGTTGGGCGTTTGTCAGTGCGTATGGGCCAGGTAGTGAGAAAAGTGAAGAAGAGCGGAATGAGTTCTGGAATGAATTAACTAGGTGTGTAGAAGGACTGGGTAGAAGGAATTATGTAGTTGTATTGGGTGACTTAAATGCTAGAGTGGGCGCTGGAGAGGTAGAAGGTGTCATTGGGAAGTATGGTGTACCAGGTGAAAATGAGAGTTGTGAGAGACTGGTAGATATGTGTGTTGAACAAGAGATGGTAATAAGTGCTAGCTTCTTTAAAAAGAAAGATAAGAATAAGTATACATGGGTAAGAGTGGCAAATGGAAGAGTAGTAGAAAGGGCATTAATGGATTATGTGTTGATAACTAAAAGAATGTTTGGAAGATTGTAAGACGTGCACGTGTTTAGGGGTATGGCAAACGGTATGTCTGATCATTTTTTGGTGGAAGGAAAATTAGTTGTAGCAAAAGAGTGGGGGAATAGAGTAGGTGGATGTAAAAGGGAGGTAGTGAAGGTTGAAGAGTTAATAAAACCGGGGGTAAAAAGTAAATATCAGGAAAGGTTGAAAATGGTATATGACGAGGTGAGAGTAAGAGAAACTGGTAATTTAGAGGAGGAGTGGAAGTTAGTAAAAGAAAATTTTGTTGGGATTGCAAATGATGTATGTGGCAAGAAGGTTGTTGGAGGCAGCATGAGGAAGGGCAGTGAATGGTGGAATGAAGGAGTGAAGGTAAAAGTGGAAGAGAAAAAGAGGGCTTTTGAAGAATGGCTGCAGAATAATAGTATAGAGAAGTATGAAAAATATAGAGAGAAAAATGTGGAAGTAAAGCGCAAGGTACGTGAAGCAAAGAGGGCAGCTGACCTGAGGTGGGGTCAGGGATTGGGTCAGTCATATGAAGAGAATAAGAAGTTTTGGAAAGAAGTGAAGAGAGTAAGGAAGGCTGGCGGAAGAATTGAAGAGACAGTGAAAGATGGAAATGGAAGGTTGTTAAAAGGAGAGGAGGCAAGGAAAAGGTGGGCGGAATATTTTGAAAGTTTGCTGAATGTTGAGGATAATAGGGAGGCAGATATAATTGCTGTTCCAGGTGTTGAGGTGCCAGTGATGGGAGATGAGAATGAGAGAGAGATTACAATAGAGGAAGTGAGGAGAGCACTAGATGAAACGAGAGTAGGAAAAGCATCTGGTATGGATGGTGTGAAAGCTGAGATGTTGAAGGAAGGGGGTGTGACTGTACTTGAATGGTTGGTGAGATTGTTTAATGTGTGTTTTGTGTTGTCAATGGTACCAGTAGATTGGGTTTGTGCATGTATTGTACCACTATATAAGGGTAAGGGAGATGTGCATGAGTGTTGTAATTCAAGAGGTATTAGTTTGTTGAGTGTAGCTGGAAAAGTGTATGGTAGAGTATTGATTAATAGGATTAAGGATAAAACAGAGAATGCAATCTTGGAAGTACAGGGTGGTTTTAGAAGAGGTAGGGGTTGTATGAATCAGATTTTTACAGTTAGGCAGATATGCGAGAAATATTTAGCAAAAGGTAAGGAGGTGTATGTTGCGTTTATGGATCTGGAGAAAGCATATGATAGAGTTGATAGGGAAGCAATGTGGAATGTGATGAGGTTATATGGAGTTGGTGGAAGGTTGTTGCAAGCAGTGAAAAGTTTCTACAAAGGTAGTAAAGCATGTGTTAGAATAGGAAATGAAGTGAGTGATTGGTTTCCGGTGAGAGTGGGGCTGAGACAGGGATGTGTGATGTCGCCGTGGTTGTTTAACTTGTATGTTGATGGAGTGGTGAGAGAGGTGAATGCTCGAGTGCTTGGACGAGGATTAAAACTGGTAGGCGAGAATGACCATGAATGGGAGGTAAATCAGTTGTTGTTTGCGGATGATACTGTACTGGTAGCAGACACAGAAGAGAAGCTTGACCGATTAGTGACAGAATTTGGAAGGGTGTGTGAGAGAAGGAAGTTGAGAGTTAATGTGGGTAAGAGTAAGGTTATGAGATGTACGAGAAGGGAAGGTGGTGCAAGGTTGAATGTCATGTTGAATGGAGAGTTACTTGAGGAGGTGGATCAGTTTAAGTACTTGGGGTCTGTTGTTGCAGCAAATGGTGGAGTGGAAGCAGATGTACGTCAGAGAGTGAATGAAGGTTGCAAAGTGTTGGGGGCAGTTAAGGGAGTAGTAAAAAATAGAGGGTTGGGCATGAATGTAAAGAGAGTTCTATATGAGAAAGTGATTGTACCAACTGTGATGTATGGATCGGAGTTGTGGGGAATGAAAGTGACGGAGAGACAGAAATTGAATGTGTTTGAGATGAAGTGTCTAAGGAGTATGGCTGGTGTATCTCGAGTAGATAGGGTTAGGAACGAAGTGGTGAGGGAGAGAACGGGTGTAAGAAATGAGTTAGCGGCTAGAGTGGATATGAATGTGTTGAGGTGGTTTGGCCATGTTGAGAGAATGGAAAATGGTTGTCTGCTAAAGAAGGTGATGAATGCAAGAGTTGATGGGAGAAGTACAAGAGGAAGGCCAAGGTTTGGGTGGATGGATGGAGTGAAGGAAGCTCTGGGTGATAGGAGGATAGATGTGAGCGAGGCAAGAGAGCGTGCTAGAAATAGGAATGAATGGCGAGCAATTGTGACGCAGTCCTGGTAGGCCCTGCTGCTGCCTCCGATGCCTTAGATGACCACGGAGGTAGCAGCAGTAGGGGATTCAGCATTATGAAGCTTCATCTGTGGTGGATAATGTGGGAGGGTGGGCTGTGACACCCTAGCAGTACCAGCTGAACTCGGTTGAGTCCCTTGTTAGGCAGGGAGGAACGTAGAGAGTAGAGGTCCCCTTTTTGTTTTTATTTCTTTGTTGATGTCGGCTACCCCCCAAAATTGGGGGAAGTGCCATGGTATATGTATGTATGTATGTATAATTGATTCATAAATGAAGATCCCTTTGCTCAATATCTTGCTTCTTTAGGCAAAACGGTCACTCCATTCCTTTCTTTCAGTAACCCCGCTAATATCCCCGATATTATCCACTTCGGAACTTTTATCAGAGCAAATTTTCTTAGCTATGTTAGTGAGATGTTGAAATTATCTTTCCCTCTTTGGGATGATGAAATTCTTGCCAAAACCAGGAAAAAGACATAAAATAGAGTGAATGTTAGAGGTCAACTCAAACATGTCCTCTCTCTGAGGGCTGTGCTAGCAGTGAAGGCCGAAGGGTGTAATACTTCGTCTTGTGACTCATGGAATCTATACAGATGTCACTGCTCACAGCTGTTTTATTTTAAAATGCACTAACAATCAAAATTTACGATAGCAGAAGAAATACTGCACTTTCTTGCAGGGATCAATGTTTTTTGTTTATTGAGTTATTTTCACTAATTACTGTGTAACTATGAAAGTAGGAAGAATTTTCATAAAATATTTTGTATATTCATTTTCCATTGCCATACAAAGCTCAGTGAATTTTTTCAGGATTTTGTTTTTCATCCTATAACCCCATATATTGGCATACCGGCCAGGCCACTTAATGGGCTATTGTTGTTTTTGATTGGTTTTCTACTGTTTATAAATGCAAAAAATTCTTTTGGGTTTTCTTTACTAGCTGAAGCCACTCTTTTCTCTTCATTGATCTTGGCCTTTCTAACTAGTTTATCTACTTTTTGGTTTAACATCTTGTGGTCGGAAATTTCATGAATTGAGGGCTGTGGAAATATTGATATATGTTTGCTGTCTCTACTTCTTATTGAATTGGCTATTTCTCAGTTGAATCACTTAGGTTATGGACTTCCATTGGTAAAATTTTTCTATGCGGTACACATTTGGCACTTTTTTCTTTATATGTTTCAACAAGAGTGTCCCATTGTGTATCTATGTTCCCTTTTTTATCAGATTTTAAATTTTTGGTGTATTTTTTCAGTTTTATCCAGTTACAACCTCTGTAGTCTAACTTTTTTTTTAAACTTTCCTTTCTTTTAGATGAGGAATATTTACCTGAAACCTAACTATTTTGTGGTCACTTTTGCCAATATTTTCACCTACTGAAACTGGATACTAAATTTTCTTCTGTTGTTAGCACAATACCTAGTATGTTGTTTCCCCTGGTTGGTTTATCGAACCACTGATGGAAGAATTCATTGTTGACAAATTCTAGTAGCCTATGTCCCTCTGTGTTTGATGTAGAATTCATAGTGTTCCAGTTTACTGTTGCATCTAAGTCTCCCATTAGAACAGCTAACTTATTGTTAACTTCTTATCCAAGTTGTCTATACAGCTTTTTATCCTGTTCTTGTGTTTGATGTGGTGGTCTGTATATTACTAGTATGGTCATGTTTCTTCCTATGGTGATAACATTTGCCCTGTCACTTTACATTCGGTTTCTGATTTAATTTCTATGGGGTTTAAGTTATTTTTAACATAGAGCATTAACCCTCCACCTTTTTTGGTTAGGCAATCCTTATTGAAAAGCTTGAAACCTGGGATTTCGTATTCTCCATTAAATCCTTCGTTTTTTACTCTGCCTACAACATCTAGTTCCTCACTAGCTATCATTGCCCAAAAGTTTTCCATTTTGTTTCTAACCAACTGACCATTGAATTATGCCCTTCTGAGGAAATTTTCTATCTTTTTTCTCTTTCTCTGTTTCTTTGCTAGTTTCCCTGATTTACTAGCACTTTAGTTTTACTTTATTCTGTATTATCCAAGTTTTCAGCCACATTTCCTCTATGTGTTTTTGGAGGAATTTCTAAGGATTTAGTTTGTTAATGGTTTACTGTGCTTAAGGAATTGTACAGGCTGAGATTAAATTGGTTTCTGTATACTCTCTTGCCTTCTTCACTAAAGTGTATGCCGTCTCTCTTGTATAATTTTCTCTTGCCATAGTAAGTGTCCCAGAGATCTATAAATTTAATATTCTTTCTCTGGCATGTGACCTTAAGCCTTCCGTTAATACCTATGGCCTTACTGAGGGTAAAGTGACTGACATTGAGTCTTGGGAGAATACCTATAACTATAGTATCATTGGTCTTGTTTTTAGCTGTTTCAACAGTTTTTTTTTTCTGATTGTTTAAGCAAAGGTTCTGTTTGGTCAGCAGTATCCTTTCTTAGGAATAGGTCATTTCCAGTTGCCTGAATAATAATAGTGGTGGTCTTGTTCTCTGATGTGGTTTTACTAACTACTACTACTATCTTCTATGCGCTAGCTTCTAGATAGGACCTAACCTTTCTTGCAATTTTTGAGGCCGCAGTATCCCTCTTGATCCTTTACCATAGATTCTTCAATTAACAACATCGCCTCTTCCTCTTCCTCTGCCAGGGGAATGAATCTGTTTTTTGTGGTAGTTACATTTCTAGTCTGTTGTTTAGTCGTCTTGACCTTAGCTACACTTCCTCTAATGGGTTTCATGAACTCTCTGCTTTTACTGGTTATTTCCTCTCAAGGTTCTATCCTTGATTTTACCTCTTTTTTGTATTCCTTGGATGCTAATCCCATTTTGTACCATATCATCTATGACTTATTTGTTCATTATTTCTAACTGTTAGAACATGGCCATGACTACTATCAATTGAGGCTATTAGTAACAGAGGAGAGTAAGCGCTAAAATTAAAGTGAAGAAAAACGAGGTTAAAGTTTGGCAATATTCAACATGAGATAACTTTTGAACTAGAGCTAGAAAGCTGGGGTTGGTCTCAAAATTTATCTTCTCTCTTATGCATCATGTTGCAAAAAAAAAATAGATTTTTTTGCTAGAAAAATGTACATACATTATTTAATACTACCAAAAAAAACTGCCTTTTCCTCCTTTTTTTCTTAAAAAAATATATTTGCCTAAAAACCCTAATTAAAGTTAATTTTCTTAGAAAGTGTTCTATACCGATTGTGTGTACGTTATAAATTAAGTTACTCAGCTTATGTGAGTGAGCACATGCACACAATATGCACAAAATAATCACAATTTTCTTTTTTACACAAGTTTTGAACACAGTACTTAAATTTCTATACCTAACATTAATATAATCATTTTACTATTTTTCATTGCATGACATACAAAACACAAGTGTATGTATGTATGTATGCTAATGACTAAATCGCTGGAATGTGCGATGTCTCAATATTACAGAGGGCCGTGAGGAAAACGGAAATGAAGAATATTGATTGAGTGCTTTCGTGCTATTATTACACCTCCTCAAGTTCTTATGAATTAAGAATACATTGAAATGTATTCTTTATTCATAAGGCCTTGATGATGTGTAATAATAACACATAATCGAACGGTCAATATTATTCTTTGTTACCTTTTCCCTCCCACCCTACTGTCATCGTATGTATGCATGTATATTATTGCGTCAACCAAGTTCGTATGAATAATTAATATTAATCAAATTCAGGAAAAAAGTTATAATGGAAGGGCAATTGACGAGGCGGCGAGCAGTAAGATGGCGAGAGCCGCCTTGCGGCAGATGAGTGCTGAGAGGGAGTCCTGCACCCTCTAGGCGAGTCGCTGGTGCTTAGCTGGGGAGTGCCTAAGAGGTGGTGAATGCCGCTCACACGTCTGGCATGACTGGTTGTTGTCTCGTCTAGGTAGAGGGTCTCTATGTAAAGAGAAATGATCGTTCGTCACCTTTCTTGTAGGGCGACGAGTGACGAGGAGTCGGTGAGACAAGCTTAGCTGCAGCATAACGACCAGCTGGGTAAAGCTATAGTGTGGTGAGGCAGGTCATGCTATGCTGGTAAGTCACACAACACTGCAGCAAAGAGAACAGTCGTCCATGTACGAGATCCCGGGGAATCGTCATAGCAAGAGCCCGAAGGATCAGCGAGATGAGAGCCTGAAGGCTCCAGATCACGAGAGCCCAAAGGCTCCACATGACAAGGGCTCAAAGGCCTGAAGTCATGAGAGCCCAAAGGCTCAACAACATGAGGGATCAAAAGCCCGAAGTTACGGGAGCCTGAAGGCTAAACGTGATGAGAGCCCGAAGGCCTAACGTCAATAAAGCCCGAAGGCCCAACGTCAATAAAGCCGGAAGGTTCAGCGCGCCATGACTGAATGCTTTGGATCACAAAACCAGGAGTTTATGTGTAACGTGTGCCCAGAGGCCCAGGGTGAAGAGAGCCTGAAGGCTCAGTGCAACCAGAGCGCATGAAGAGAGCCTGAAGGCTCAGCGCAACCAGAGCCCAAAGCCTCTGGGTCACGAGAACCCGGAGGTTCTACGTTACATGAGCCCGGAAGCCCAGGGTCTCCTCAGTGTGACGAGAGTCTGAGGGCTCAGGGTCACGAGAGCCCGGAGGCTCAGAGCGATGAAAACCCAAAGGCCCAGAAGTCCGACTGAGAGGCAGATCACTCCTGACACTAAGGACTAGTGCTATCCCGGACACATCATTGGTCCCGGCAAGCCGGATACAGCAGTTGAGGATCTGTCTTGAGGGCAGACATGAATGTATCCCTGCTAAAATCTTATGGCTTGTCTTTTAGCAAAAGTGATATCTCCTATAAATAGCGAGGGTTTGTATAAAGTGACAGAACAATTCATTTTTAATCTAACTTAACTTATTGCTTATCTTCGAAAAAAAAAAAATATGGGAAAGGACCTAGTAAGAGATACCTTCTGAACAAGAGTAGCTGCTCGAACACGTGTCTCCTCTATAGAAGCTGCGCTTGATCCTGGAAGTGGTTGTAGCAACTTGGCCAATAAGGGAAAGAGTACTTTGTTAAAACAAGACTCCCATTCTCCAGCACTTAGTGCCTGTAAGTCATGATTCAGGAGTGCTCGCTGCAGGTATGTCATTGCCATATTTCGTACCTTTAAAAAAAACATGATTAAACTTTTATTCTCAAAATAGAAAGGAGCATAACATGTTAATACAAAGAAAATACAAATCTTATTCCATAACTACAGTTCATGAAAAAAGACAAAATTTTGATAATAAGATTTGTTATTTCTATACTTACCTGATGTTTATATGGTTCTCTCCAGAAGCTTGGTTTATTGATATTTACCCATGAAAAAAAAAAATTCATTCTTTTCTATAAACACATGTCTCTAGTAAAGTAATGCAACACACAATAGCTGTTAATAGCACGAAGCAAAGCACCAAGGACTCTTTCTTATTTCAGTTTCAAAATCGAACTATTCCCTATCCTCTTGACATCACAAGTCAGTGCAGAGGAAACTGGTATGTACATAGAGGAAACTGGTATGTACATATATGAAAATCAGGTATGTATAGCAATAAAAAATGTTATCATTAAAATTTAATTTTTTTCTATAAACCTCCCTGATGTTCATATTGCTAACTCCTACAGTTTGATGGAGGTTGAAAGCCAGTGTACGAGAGATATAGGTAAATTATTTGCCTCAATAGGCGTGGGAGGAGATAATGATAATGATGATAAAATAATTAGAATTCTAGACTCACTGGTCTAGATTAGTGGTAACAAAATCATTGACATATGGGATTCATGATTGTTTTTCTTAAGATATTTTGAATGTTTTGAAAATAAAAATCATAAATATAAAAGGCCACATTACCAACAGCATCTATAGGACCAAGAGCCAAGAAATTTTGATAAACAAACCATAATTCTTCCAGATGATGTTCAGTGAACCCCACCATGATACTCCAATGAGCTGCCGCTATAACTCTTTCAAAGCAAGATTTCTGCAATAATTAAGTGCTGTGGGTGTGCTCAAAACATGTTGAACCTTCAAGGCTTTTGAAAAAATTAAATCTAATTCTTTGTGAGTATCTGAGATTATATTTTTAACTAGAAATTATATTACAATTCTAGACAGGGAACAATTAGCAATTTCAACCCCATACAGCAAATTAGGGACACTACCTCTTTTGTTATAGTTTGTCCTAAAATACTGAATGGCTGTTACTGGAAAAAGAAATCTATTTTCTGATGAAATTCTTAAAGCTACTTTCTGATGAAATTAAAGCTATTTTCAGATGAAATTCTTGAAGCTATTTCCAAAAAGGGGGAGAAAAAATTATGGTAGATTCTTAGGACAAAATTCTAAAAAAATTTTGCTCTGAAGAAAGAAAAGAGAAAATAATTTCATGCTACAAGAGTCTGCCTTAAAAGAGTGTTTGCAGTTTATAACGAGTTTAGCTAAAGTGTTTTAGCCGTGAAATCTATAAGCGAAATATTTTTCAACAGTTCAACGTTGAGTATTTTGAAAACTGTTAAACAACATCCAAATTCCAAAAAATAATCCTGATTACTGGAGGCCTTTTAATACCTAAAGACTAACACACTGTATATATATATATATATATATATATATATATATATATATATATATATATATATATATATATATATATATATATATATATATATATATGTATATATATATATATATATATATATATACACAAAGTGGAACCTCTACATACGATTGTTCAAACACCCGAAGTAAAATTCGATCAAATTTTTCATCTCGACACCCAAAGTCATGCTTCAACGTCCGACGTAGATCATACGTGTAGAATTTTCTTGAAGCGTCGGTCGTAGTTTCTTGTTTACGCCGGTAGACGGCAGCACGTCAGAGCGACACCATTGAGCGTCGCATCAGTTCTCGGTGCTCACGCACATCCTGTAGTTGTCCTCTGTTCTGTCCGCTATTAACAGTGCTTATTATCTTCCTTTTCTCACGTTTACATTTTGATTGTATGTATAACCATGGGTCCTTAAATGCTTAGTTTCGGTACAGGTATTAGTAGAGGTAAGAAAAGGAACAAGGCAATGCTTTCATTAAAATTGAAGCAAGAAATTATAGAAAAACATGAGCGCGGCGTGCGTGTGAATGACCTGGCTAAACAATATGGCTGGAATATGTCTACGATCTCGACGATCATCAAGCAGAAGGCAGCCATTAAAGCAGTCAAACCATCAAAGGGGAACACCATTATTTCAAAACGTCGTAGCCCTACCCTAGAAGAGATGGAACGCCTTTTATTGATATGGATAAAGGGCAAAGATATTGTTGGCGATACGATCACTGAAACAATCATTTGTGAGAAGGCCAGCGCTATCTATTGTGACTTGAAGGCGGCGAGCTCTGGGGGTGACGTGGGGGAGGGTTCAACTGATCCTACAACGGAGGAATTCAAGGCGTCGCCGCGGTTGGTTCGAGAAATTTAAGAGATGGACCGGGATTCATTCAGTTGTTCAGCACGGAGAGGCTTCAAGTTCGGACACCAAGGCTGCTACCGATTTTGTTAAGAAGTTCGAAAAGATCGTGGAGTATGAAGGCTACGTAGAGCAGCAAGTTTTCAATTGTGATGAAACCGGTCTGTTTTAGAAAAAGATGCCTAGTCGAACATACATCACCGCCAAAGAGAAGAAAATGCCTGGACATAAGTCTATGAAGGATTGGTTGACTCTTGCCCTCTGTGCCAACGCCAGCAGGACTACAAAATAAAACCGTTATTGGTTTATCATTCCGAAAACCCTAGGGCATTTAAGGCACATAGTCAATAAGGACATGCTGTATGTACTCTGGCGAGCTAATTCTAAGGCTTTGGTTACTAGGCATTTCTTTGTTGAATGGGTAAACCTAGTTTTCGGCCCTGCTGTCAAGAAGTTCCTTCAGGAGAGGAATTAGCCTTCAAAGTGCTTGCTTTGCTTGGGTAAAGCTCCCGCTTACCCTCCAGGACACGAAGATGATATCATCAACCAGTTAAAATTCATCAGAGTGCTGTATCTTCCACTGAACACCACCCCTATCCTCCAGCCCATGGACCAGCAAGTCATCTCAAATTTTAAGAAGCTCTACACCAAGCACTTATTTAAGCAGTGCTTTAACGTCACGCAAAGCACCAATATTCTGGAGAAGCCATTTCAATATCGTGCACTGCTTGAAGATCATAGATCAGGCTTTGGGAGGGAGTAACTCGACGGACACTGAATTCAGCTTGGAAGAAGCTTTGGCCTGATGCTGTTTCTCCCAGAGATTTTGAAGGTTTTGGCCCTGAGCCTGAACCTGTGCGTAGATGAGGAAGAAGTATTAGAGATTTTATCCCTTGGAAGTCCATGGGTCTGGAAGTCGATGCAAATGACATCACCGAACTCGTCAAGGAGCATCATGAAGAGCTCACCACCGATGAAATCAAGGAGCTGCATGTCATGCAGAATGATGAGTTCCAAGCGCAGTTGAGTGAGTCGGAGGACATCGAGGAGGTAGAGCCCATCTTAAAGTTCGCTAAAATAAGAGAGATATTACCACATCATCAACATGTGGTTGATTTCATTGATAAGTATCACCCACAGAAACTTCAGGTTTGCCGTGTAGATTCGCAATTCGATGATGTCTGCTTAACCCATTCCAAAAAAAATTCTGAAAATCTGTACTAAACGACTTTCTCTAGATAGTTTCTTTTAAGGGGACCATCCACCATGGGGTATTGACATAACTTTCAGAAATCGAAAATCGTTTTATTGCTTCTATGTATGCGTAAACATGTCGTACATACTCCCCAGAAGTTTCAGCCAATTATTTTTACAAATAACAAAGATATAGAGGTTTTTAAATGATGACGTCATCCTTACTGTGTCGTCTGCATGACTGAGTTTGACAAAATCGTCTTTGTGTATTAATTTTGCATAAATATAGCGATTTTTTCACTTATATTTCGATCTATCGTACGTCTGGCAGAAATGGAAGGCATTGGTAGAGTGTAGATGAACGAAGTCTACTCCTACAATAACAGAAGCCAAAGTTGCCAAAGATGTATAGAAGTTATAATGTATGCGTTTGTTTACTTGAAGTTCGTATGTACATTGTGTTTCCACAACGCCCTCGGGAACATTTATAGCAAGGCCAATGTTACCTAAGGTTATAGAAAGAACAAATAGTCAATCATTTATCCAAACAATGAAATATAGCGGTCTTTAAATGATGACATCATCCTTATGGCGTCGTCTGTATGACTGAGTTTTGACAGATGCGCAGTTCTCTCTCTCTCTCTCTCTCTCTCTGCTCTCTCTCTCTCCTCTCTCTCTCTCTCGAATTATTTACCACTGCTATTTATACAAATACTTTTATTCTCTCTCTCTCTCTCTCTCTCTCTCTCTCTCTCTCTCTCCTCTCTCTCTCTCTCATCTCTCTCTCTCCTCTCTCTCCTCTCCTTCTCTCCTCTCTCTCTCTCTCATCTCTCTCTCCTCTCCCTCTCTCTCTCTCCTCTCACTCTCTCTCTCTCTCTCTCTCTCTCTCTCTCTCTCTCTCTCTTCTCTCTCTCTTCTCTCTCCTCATAATTTAAAACTCCTATTTATACAAATACTATGATAACAATGTTCAACTCTCTCTCTCTCTCTCTCTCTCTCTCTCTCTCTCTCTCCATCCTCTCTCTCTCTCTCCTCTCTTCTCCTCTCTCTCTCTCTCTCTCTCTCTCCTCAATTTGAACTGCCATCTATATCAGCCAAATGCTTTCATGATCTCTCTCTCTCTCTCTCTCCTCTCTCTCTCTCTCTCTCTGAAATCTCGTACTTCTGGCAGAAATGAAAGGCATTGGTAGAGGGTAGGTGAATGAAAACTACCAGCTACGAAAACATCAGCAAAGTTTCCAAAGACATATATAAATTATAATGCATGTGTTTATTTACTTGAAGTTCGTATGTTGATTGTGCTTTCACAACGTCCTCTGGAATTTTATAGCAATGCCAATGTTACATAAGGTGATAGAAAGAACAAAAAGTAAGTGGACAACAAGAAAAGAGAACCAAGAAAGAGGGAAACATGGATAAGAGTACAAAGCTGAAACCTGCTAGCTAAAACACTGGCAACAATTAGAGATCGCTGGCAACTCATAACATAGGAATAGTAAACTGAGGGTTCAAATACCTCCTTTAGGGTGCAATTATGTAGGAATAAACAATAAAAGTTATCATAATAATATTATCCTGATTTCTTTTAGAAAAGAAGCAAAAGTTTGCTGCAAATCTTTGGGAGCTCATAACTCAAAAACATACTTATTCCCACTTAGGTACATTTTTCTCACTTACTTGTTGTTCGATATTAGAGAAAAAGATATCATTGAAAAGAAGAATAAAAATCCCACAATTCTGTAAGACAAAATTTTGATTTTCGTTTTACATTTTTTTTCACGATTATTTTCCGTCTAGACGAGGAAAAAAAATAAAAATTCATTAAAAAAGAAACAGAAAGGAAAATCAAAATTCTGTCTGACAGAATTGTTCGGTTGTTAGAGTAGTTTTTGTGGTATAAGTTTCAATACAATTGGTATTATAGTAGTGGGGAAAAATGTACCTAAATATTTTTTTTAAATCATGATTTTTGCTAATAAATCCAAAAGTTTTTGATCAAATGACTTGAAATTTTTATACGATGAAGGTATCATATATGTCTAAAACATATATTGAAATTGTGTAATTTGGATCATTAGAAAAAAAAATGGCGGACATGGCGGACGGTCCCATTAAAAAATCTACAAAGCGGTCTAGTGATCGTGATGAAGAGAAAGAAAGTGAAGCAAATAAAACTAAGATTAAATTGAGTGAAAGTGATGAAAATTAAAAATCAAAAATAAAAAAAATAAAAAACAAATATAAAATATAAAAGTTGAAAAAGAATAAATAAGCTAAGTTAGGCTAAAGTTCACGTAGTGTAAGTTAGAGTAAGTTACGGTACGTTATCGCAGTCACCATCTCTACCTCCTCGCCGACCGTCTGTCTCCTCCTGCGTAGCAATTCCTACACCTGCATTGGCCTGTCTCTAAGGTAAAGTGACATTAAAAACCTTTTTTTTATTTACTATTTCTTTATAATTATTCTTTTTTACATCTTTCTTATATAATGCAATTGTATTATTGTTATGTGTAATTATGTGTAGTAGCTTATTAAGGAGTTATCATAGGTTTTTGGGCTGTGGAACAAATTATACAAATTACAGTGTATTATTATGGGAATATTTGGTCCAACGTACGAAGCAGTTCCCGGAACGAAATAAGATCGTATGTAAAGGTTCCACTGTGTATATATGTGTATATATATACAGTATATATATATATATATATATATATATATATATATATATATATATAAATAATAGAAGATGAAACTTTCTCATGTACTAATTTTAAAATATAAAATTCTCTACCTAATGGTTTTAAATGAAAAAAATCAGTCAATAAATTAGAAAGAAGTATGAGTTTGAAGTAACACACCCAAAAAGTTTCAATGGGACTGAGTCATGCCCCTAACTTCTATTCAGCCTTTGCACCAATGCAGTTAACAGGAGAGGGAATGAGTAGGCCAGAATCATCTATCATGTTGAAAATTATAAAATCTAATTCCTAGTACCAGGCAAGATGCAAAAACATATCTGAGCAATCCCGGTACCACAGTAATCAAAATTAACAAACCAAATAATCTAGTTAACTCTCTGAAAAGAATAATAAGGAGATTATTGTAAATTAAGCCTTTGCTCTTTCAAATTAGATACATTGTGAACCCAGAGGTTAGGAGAGTTCCTGGGTCACCAGTCACAGAGTCTATGCAGAAAACATACATTTGGCAATTCCAGGAGGGGAGGGTATAGGGTATAGAGGGAAAATTAAATTTTTTACAAGTAAAAAAGCTCACACTTCATATATATATATATACAGTATATATATATATATATATATATATATATATATATATATATATATATATATATATATATATATATATATATATATATATATATATAAGCAATGTATCCTAAAGGCAAGATACATCAAAATAGGAAATTTCTTACCGTAGTGCGTGAATCACAACAATATCTGGCTATTCCTTGCAGAAGAGGGCAGAGGGCCTGAGACCACAATGATATCAAAGAGGCTGATGGTGATGACCCATCCTCAATACCAACAATCTGGCCCGATGCTGTATGTAATGTATCCATTAAATCTAGTAACTGTTGGGAATATAGACAAACATTAATTTCGACCAGGCCCGAATATGGTACAATTAAAAGTGAAGAATTATTGTATTAATAGCTATACCATAACAGACAGTATATCTTATGAGTTTTTGCAATACATTCACCCCTCATACCTCGCGGGTCTGCTATTTTAAAATATTATTCGCAGAGAGGGCCTGGCATTCCATAAAAGAATATTAAGGGGTATCTATTCATCATTACAGAGCAACAAATACAAAACAGGCCTTAACAAAAATACAAAATCTCATAAGTGTCACACAAATACTTGAATAAAAGTAATTTCAATAAAATCTATTGTTTCAATACTTCACTGAAGCCACACATTTTCAATGTCTATCATCAAAGAATAAAATTAATTCCCTCTCTCCCTCACTCTATTTGCCTTCCCCCCTAGTTTGTTATAGTTGGGCAAGCCAATATTGGATTGAGGATTTTTCATATTAAAGTCAGATTCAAGCACAAAAAATCTCTACACCACTGACCAGTGGGGAGTCATGGGGTAATTAAGTGAACCACTGGTAGTGTAAGTATTGAAACTATAAACTTTAACTTCTATAAATTTTACCTGAGCTTTACTTTCCTGATTTCAACCTCTTATGGAGGTATGAAAGTGAGGGAAAGAGGCTAAAGAAACTATCCTAAAACTAAATTTTCAAAACCCTACAAAACGAGCTCACCTTTAAACTTGATTATTATTCCATCAGTTTACCTTTATAAAAACAACTTTAATAATAAACTTCTTTATTTCTATACTCTCCTGATGTTCATATTGCTTCTTCTCGAGAAGTTTGAGTTTTTCAACATTTATTCCTAAAATCTATAAAAAATACTGTATTTCCCATTTTCTTTCCTTTCAATGGGCACATGCCTCTAGTAAAGTAATGAGACACACCAGCAGTTAATGACAAGAAATGAAGGCCCAGGGCTTCGTTATTTTATTTCTCTTCAACATGAGGACAACATAATGTACCCCTCTTCCAGACTATGATAAGTTTCATTGCATTTTAAGTTTCCTTCATCTTGATTTGTTAGTATTTACTATAAAGAGATAGTACTATGATTTAAATTACCATTGCAATTGCCTCACTATTCCTTACAAGGAAAGTATGTTTTAAGTTTAAGTGCTAATGACTTACTTTTAATTCAGAGGGAAATCCAGAGGTGGTTAGCTAGTAGTTTATAGTGGGTATAATGACTAATATGATATGCCATCGTTTTTTCATAATACACACAACTAGCCAAATTTTGATAGTAATGTGCTTCAAAGCTCTTAACTTACTGTATTTATCTTCCTCTGCTTAATCTCAGAAGGCCAATGTGTCTTTACTTGTAAGCGATAATTTTGGTATTACCTGGCTGGTGTCTTACCCTAACCTGATGAAGGGTAATATCGTTCCATTCATTAAGGGTTCTGACTGTTCACAACGTATTAAAATATCAAGGCGAGATCCTCTTGTAGATCCGAGACTTCTTTATTTACACTGGATACTTTTGGTACTTGACACAAGAATTCCCACATACCTAGTCATTATTTTAGATGACTAGATTGTGCGGTAGTCTGGAACCTAATATCCCTCCCACTTGCTGAAGTAAGCTTTTAGTAAACTTTTTTTTTTTTATTTATGGATGGCATTTCATATAGTATGATTCACTTAGTTGAAGCTCATCAGTTTCATCAGGTTTTGGACGGCAGTGCACTTCCTTCCCCTGTTAGCTCAGTATGTTAATAACTTTTTACCGAAATTAGTCTTGCTTGTAAAAATGCTTGAAACAATAGTAGGATTTTATCTTTTTAGTGGAAGAAATCTTATATCGTTACATGGGAAAAAGAATAATTAATAAAATAACAAGGAAGAAATGCACATAAAAATATATAGTAAGTAGACTAGAGGTGTCGTTGAGAAAGCTTTGCCTTGACCTTGAAATTGTACCTGAGCATATGAGCAGCAGTTCCCACACCAGTTATAAATAATATAAACAAACAGGTAGCATTCTTAGACTTTTGATTTATCCTTCTTTGCAGGAGGATGAGGAGGAACAAACAATTGAAAATACTACTTTTAAACCTTACATTCCTTATTGAAAATTTCTTGAATTAAAGTTTTGATGGTGTTTTATTCCTTAAGTATTCAGAGACAACTATTTGCCAGACTATGTACACTTCTCAATTTTCCCTCTTTGTTGAGAGGAGAGTTGTTAATTTGTTATCTTAATTACAGCGAAAGGCTAGTGATTCTAGTCTTGTATAGTCATTACGCCTTAATTCCTCAGAAGTTGTACCCTGTACTAGAATAGGTTATTTAACATTGTTTTAAAGTAAATTTAATTTAATCCTTGGAGCCCATCATTATTGCTAATAAACAAAAATCTTTAAATGAAGGGGTTTTTGCAAGCTGGTTTTTCTAAAGTATTGCTGTTTGTAGACAATAATGTAGAAAAGTATTCTTGAAATACTTTTCTTGGCATTTTATAAAATAAAGGTTACATCTTTAGTGGAATTTCAAAAGCCAAATATTTTCATTTAAGATAATAATTCAGGCCTAACATACCCCATTTAAAACCATAGCCTACCTCTTCAGGTGGGAGCTAGCAGTTTTAGTGCATCATATACTATGGGCTCTGATGGTACATGGCACCTTCCAAGTTTGAGATCCTATTGAAGAGCAGTGAATATTTCACTTCACTTTTTACACTTCTACTGAATAACCCTTGCACTCACGCATTTGTGAGAGAAAGGACCAAGATAATAACCTGGATACTTATAACCCTCCTCTCTCCAAAATAATTACCTCTACTCCATACAACCGCTCATCTCTCAAGTACTTAGATGGTAGTCACACAATTTTATTACTCGCATTGTTGAAATAAGCACCGTTTAAAAAACTAGTATTATTACTTATATAAACTTCACCTGATGTTCCCATTGCTTCTTCTCCAGTAGCTAAATTAAATCAACACTTACCGGAAAAATCTTTAAAATTTCCCATTTCTTTCCCTTCAATAAATACGTGCCCTTAAAGTTATGGAACCTTCTAGTGGCAAGTGATAAGAAGCCCAGAACTACACAGCTAGGTAATTCTTTTGTCTTTCAGTTTCTCTGTCACTTCTGCTTCGATCACACATTCTCCAGATTGTTTACATAACACACATAAAGATGTATCAGAGCCCCGATACCTTTAAATATTTTGGTCCCTTCAGCTGCTTAACTATTGCAATTTCACAATTCTAGTAGCTCTATATACTGCAACAACTAGCTTGTAGGGCAGAAGACTAGGTGGGTAGTCTTTATCCTGATTTCCCTCCATACTTAAATTAAGTGCTTCTAATAATTTTCATATTATTTATGAGGATGCCATGGCATATCGTATAATTCCTTTAAATTCTGATGGGGTGAACAAAGTTTCAACTAAAGCTCAATAATTTTCATGTTTCAGGCGACAGTGAATGCCGTTCAAGTAACTTGCAAGACTGGCCTCTAGCTCCTCATCGGTTAACATTAGGAGGGGTAAATGTAATCCCTAGCAGAGCTACGGCCAAAATTAGTCCTCTACGGGGATACTGCAACCCACTTTTCAAATGGTAAAGTGGGGAATCAGGAAGTTTGAACTTGGCTCATATACTGCGGTATAGGAAGCGGAATGAGAAGAAAACTCTGAGATAGACAATGAAAGTGAAGAAGTATCGCCTTTTTAAACTTTGTGTGACCTTATTGCTAAGAAACTGGCTAAGTTAAGTTCAATAATATCTCTTTATATTAAAAGTCTGGTGATTCACGTTCACAGTTAATACTTAGACTCACTTTAGCACAGAGAGGTACTCACTTGTAAAAGGCTAATTAATTACCTGACCATGTCTTGGATCACAATCTGATGCCAGTGTCGACCAAATCTTTGTGCCTCAAACGAAAATCTCTAAATTCAGGCAATGGATGTTGGTTAGCTAAAGAGATACTGTTTGTAAGTAATCAGATAAGATCATGCTTGAACCACTTTCCTTTGCAGATTCTAAATTTGGGGTTATTTTTGGCCTTGTAGAAGAGAAATTTGCAAGACATCAGGATTCGCATTTAATTTTAGATTATCTGACCTGCTTATAAGACTGCGTCAGAGGAGACCTCCAAAGCATTATCAGCAATTGTGTATTTTGGGCTTAAGAAAAGAATAAATACGTACTTCTATGGTAGGACCAGTATCAGAGGAACAAAAAAAATTAATTTCTAGACATATTTTAGGGTCTGTGTTAGATGGAGTTAACATTGTTAGAGTAATTACTCAAGTAGAGAACTAAAACTAAATTCTTTAAGGTTTGTTCTAGAAATACTCAACCTTCCCCTTTAAGATGAAATTTTTCAGCCTTAGACATACCAACAAGAAATCCCTTTCTTTCAATATATAATCATCTCCTATGTCTATTGACGCAAAGGGCCTCAGTTAGATTTCACCAGTCGTCTCTATCTTGACTTTTTAAATCAATACTCCTCCATTCATCATCTACTTTACGCTTCATATTCCTCAGCCAAGTTGGTCTGGGTCTTCCAACCCTAGTTGAAAGTTTGGTTAACTAATCTCTCTTGAGGAGTGTGAGGAGCATGCCCAAACCATCTCCATCTGCCCCTCACCATGATCTCACCCACATATGGCACTCGAGTAATCTCTCTTATAGTTTCATTTCTAATCCTGTCCTGCCATTCAACTCCTAATATTCTTCTGATGGCTTTATTCTCAAATCTACAAAATATGTTAGATATTGTTTCATTGTCATACCATGACTCATGTCTATACAGTAACAACAATCTCCCTAAACTGATATTTAGTCAGATTTTTATGTGTAATTTCAGGCTATTTGATTTCAAAATTTTACTTTACCTAACCCTTGTCTGATTTGCTTTTTTTGATTTTTCATCAAACTTCAAATCCAAAGGTCCTGTATTAGAGATCAGAGTTCCTAAATATTTCAATGGATCTACCTCATTAATCCTTTTTCCTTCCAATGATATTTTGTCTTCCATTGCACATTACGTTTTCATCATCTGTCTTTCTTCTATTTATTTTCAGCCCAACCTCCTGTGATATTTCATGCACTCTGGTAGTAAGCATTACAAATCCTGTGTTGTTCTGCTAATAAGGACAGCATTATCAGCATATTCTAGATACACTAACTTTCTAATACCAATCCTCCACCATCTTCAACTGTTCTATGCACTACAAAATCCCTGACAATGATAAACATCATAGGTGACAACACATTCCCTTGGAGTACTCCACTGTTCACTGGAAATTCATTTGATATGACTCCATTAACATTAACCTTGCACTTACTATGCTCATGCACAGACTTAATCAAATTTACATGTTTAAGTGGACCGTCTGCCATGGTGTTTTGACATACCAACTTTCAGAAATTGAAAATCGTTTTATTGCTTCTATGTATGCAGAAACCTATCGTACATGCTCTCCAGAAATTCTAGCCTATTATTGTTACAAATACTAAAAATATAGTGGTCTTTAAATGATGATGTCATCCTTACTGCGTCGTCTGCATGACTGAGTATGACAGAATTGTCTTTGAGTATTTATTTTTGCATATATATTGCGATTTTTTTTCACTTATATTTCGAAATCTTGTACGTCTGGCAGAAATGGAAGGCATTGGTAGAGGGTTGGTGAACAAATACTACGAGCTACAAGAATAGCAGCGAGTTTCCAAAGCCATATAGAAGTTATAATGCATGAGTTTGTTTACTTGCAGTTCGTATGTACATTGTGTTTTCACAACGTCCTCGGGAACTTTATAGCAAGGTCAATGTTTCCTAAGGCCATAGAAAGAAAAAAGTAAGCAGAGAGTAAGAAAAAAGGATGAAGAAGAGAGGGAAACATGAATAAGAGTACAAAGCTGAAACATGATAACTAAAACTCTTGCAACAATGAGAGGCCGCTGGCAACTCAACTCATGACTCCTTTACCCCAAGTGTAATGGCAAACTTAGGGTTTAAATACTCGTTTTGGGTGCGTTTATGTAAGAATAAACAATAAAAGTACAAAGTAAGGTTATCATAACAATGTTATCTTGATTTCATTAAGAAAAGAAGCAAAAATTTGTTAGAAATCATTGGGTGCTCATAATTCTAGAACATACTTATTCCCACTTAGGTACATTTTTCTCATTTATTTATTATTCGATTTTAAAGAGAAAGACATAATTGAAAAGAGGAATAAAAGTACCAGAATTTTGTGTACCAGAATTTTTATCTTCCTTTGTCTATTTTTTCATGAAAACTAATGCCTCACAACACAAAATTAATTAGTTCTGGAGTGGCTTTCGTAAAGTGATTTTTTCGTGTTGAGTCATATTTCACCTGCAAATTGCCTAATTTGCTCCAAACCCTACAAAAATCACCACATTAAATCTCACTATAAAGCTACAGTATAACCACAATGAAATACTGTACAGCCAAATACATTTGAACCATTCAATATACCTAAACTCAATGTAAATACCTGTAAATTAAATAGTTATTACACAATAATGCAATAATAAATGGAAAATAATACAATACAAACAGTACAATACTGTACTATTATAGTTACCCCTTTTATAGACTATAGCTACATTTTCTATTTTCTGTTGTCTGAACCCATTTTCTTCAACTCTGTGATGGGTGACTATTTTATTCTCGGCCTGGCTGGCAAATCTTTTTTTCCTAAAGTGAAACATTTTTTGTAAAGTGAGTCATAAAAATATTCACATCTCGTTTCGTACCTTGAAAATTTCGCAAGCAGAGTCTTTTGTGAAGAGAAGTATGACTGTATTATATGTCTAAGAAAATTAAGAAAAAAATCATTAAAAAAAGAAAAAGGAAAATAAAAAATCTGTCATAGAATTATTCTATATATAAAGCAGTTTTGATGTTATGATTTTCAAAACAATTGGTGTCATATTAAGTGGAGAAAAATGACCCTAAATTTTTATTTCAAATCATGATTTTTGCTAATATTTAAAAAAATAATTTGATCAAATGACTATTTTTATAAGATGAAGGTATCATATATTTCTAAAAGTTATATAGAAATTGCGTACTTTAAATAATTAAAAAATAAAATTCATGGCATGACGGACGGTCCCCTTTGGAGGAACTCCATAAAAACGGACTCTCCACGAAATTGGCCGGTGCATACTATCAAAGGCTTTTTCAAAGTCCACAAATGACATCGACAGTAAATTCCTTCATTCTACACATTGCTGTACAACATGTCCTAAAATGAACATATGATCAGTACAATTACCTTTTCTAAATCCCACTCTTTCAACTCTCAGCTTTTCACCCATCTTTCTTTTTAGCATCTTTATAATAAGCATACTATATATTTTCATGACAACTATCATAAATGTGAGGCCTCTTTATTTATTATAATCAGTAAGATCTCCTTTTTTTGTCATTTTCACCAACACTCCTAGCTCCCATTCATCAGGTTTTGCCTCTTCATGTAACATTCTACAAAATAATCTTGTAATTCTTCTGGGAGTCACTTCATTTTCAGCCAATATCATCTCAGCAGTTATTCCATTGTATCCAGGGGTTTTCCATCTTGAGTTTTTAATGATGGCTTCAAATTTAAACGCACTAAATTCATTCATGGGCACATCAAGATCTTCCTCAGCTTCAGGTATCTCAATCAAATTATTCCCTTCATATCTCCTATTCATGACCTCACTAAAGTGTTCCATCCAACATTGCCTTTCTTCATATGCTTCTTCTTTTTTGCTGCCGTGGAGATTTCATCAATAATTCTATGAGCAATTTTTACACCATAGCCACTCCCTGAATTCATAGCTTTTTCAGCCTCATCTACCTTACTGTATAAAAATTCTCTCCAGTCATTCCTGGCTTTTCTTTTGACTTCACTATTAATACTGGAATACTTAGCATGCTCTATCTTGTAATTTTCATTACGTCCCTGAAAACTTTCAACAGTTAATTTCTGTCTTTGTCTCCTTTTCATAGTATCCCAAGTATCATTTGATATCCATGGCTTTCTCCTTGTAACTACTTGTCCCAAAACTTCACAACCAACTGACTGATATATGTTCTTAATATCACACCATTCTTCACTAATTGTTCATTCTTCTCTTAAAGTCTCTAAGATTGCAAATTGATTCCTACATTCAATTGGAGAGGCTTCTTTGTACTCATCTTCTAGAAGCTTAGTTGTATCAAACCTAAGTATTCTATCTACTTTTCTGTTGGGTGTTTTCAGTTTTAATTTCAGTGTGGCAATGAGAAGCTGGTGATCACTACCAATACCTGCACCTCTATAGCTTCTCACATTTCTTAGAGTCCTCCTTCTCTCTTCATTAATGGCTATATGATCTATTTTATTTTTGTAATTGCCACAAGGTGAAGTCTCCTTCTTTCTTCATTAATGGCTATGTGATCTATTTTACTTTTGTAATTTCCACATGGTGAAGTTCATGTATATTTGGGGATGTACTTATGCTGGAAAAGAGTACCTCCAATAACAAGATTGTTTGCTGAACAAAAACTTATAAAATGGCCTCCATTTTCATTTGCAACTGAACCCAGTCCCTCAATGTCCATCATATTCTCTATGACTTGATTAATCTTCCCAACTTTAGCATTGACACCGATCGCAATGTTCGTATTTCTCTCCGGGATCTCACCCTTTACACTATGCAGTTCTTCATAGTATTCATCTTTCACTTGTTCAAGAGCATCATTTGTTGGTGCATAGCACACTTTAGTGATCATAACGCACTGCTTTGATTTAAACTTTGCAAGTAACAATCTGCTATTAACAGCTCTCCACTCAGTTAATGCCTTTTCTGCTCTTGGTGTCATCATTATTCCAATCCCTTCTCTTGCCACTCCATCAGTTCTTCGTGAATATATATATATATATATATATATATATATATATATATATATATATATATATATATATATATATATATATACAGTATATATTGCCTTGCTCTAAGATTTCCTTACCAATCCACTTACAACACGTTTCACTTATTGCCAAGATATCCAAATTATATTTCATAAATTCATTCTTCACTTGCTGCAACTTCCCAATCTAATTCATGGTTCTAACATTCCAATTACCAATTTTTAATTTTCTTTAGTATTTACAAACTGGGAGATTTTTAGCACCCAGCTACGCCCGGGATGGGCCATTCTGTCATTTTCGCTTTCCATAAACTGACTAAATCCATAGAGGATTCTTTGGCTAAATTCATCAAAGGATAGCCAGTTCCGTGTGATGCACATTGCCTATCTAAGGCAAGTGACCCCTGCTGATCCATACTGATTCTAGCAAGATCATCCGCCAGGCATCGAGGGTGTAAGCCGAAGAGACAGCTTGTCTATCGTCTTAAACTTTATCCGTAACCCTGCTGTTAGTGACTTCTTCAAGATTTAGGTGGGCATTTCCTCCACACCCAAAGTTCTCGTTACTTCACCAGGTTGTTCATCCGCTTATAAAATCATTGGCAAACAAGGACTGCTCAGATATACCGCATAGCACAGTAACATACCACCTAGCACGGTAATATACCACCTAGCACAGGATAGCACAACAGAATTCCACTATGATGAACACTCCAAAAGGATAGCAAACCATATAAAAAATCTTATTGCTCAGGACCCAGACACTCATATGGAACAATTAAATTTACCAAGTAGTCATGGATTTGTTGGTGCATTATAAGCACATCTTGGAGAAGAGGAGTGTAAATTTCAAGACTAGACTGGAAAGCTACTTCAAGAAGGTAGAGAATCCTGCAATAGATCCTGTACCTTTACCCAAACTGATTCTTCTCTTCCTTAGGATCTTACAATCATTTCTGGCTCAACATAGCACCCAGGATATTCACCAAACTGGCAGAGACGGTAATCCAAGAATTACGAACCCAAGGAATTCAAATAGTAGCTTACCTAGACGACTGGCTCATTTGGTCAAACAGCATCGAGAACTGCCTCACGGCAACAAACAGAGTGATAAAATTCCTACAATAGTTGGGGTTCCAGATCAACATCGAGAAATCTCGCCTTGTCCCGAAAACCAAGTTTCAATGGCTGGGATTACAATGGGATCTGCGTTCCCACACGCTACGTCTCCCAACAGCCAAGAGGGCAGAAATAGCAAAGAACACAAGACGTTTTCTCAAGGACAAATTGACGTCCAGGAGAAATCAAGAGAGAATCCTGGGTGCCCTCCGGTTTGCCTTGGTAACAGATATAGTACTGAAGGCCAGACTGAAAGATATAAACCGAGTATGGCGCTCCAGGCCAAACGAGAAATATCGAGACAAAAGAGCTCGACTTCCGCCAATTCTGAGGAAAAGACTTCAGCCATGGACAAAGGTAAAAAATCTGGCAAAATCCGTTCCTTTACAATATCCACCTCCAAAACTGGTCATTCACACAGACGCCTCCTTAACAGGCTGGGGGGGGGGGGAAACTCCCAGTACAAGAAAGTCCAAGGACTATGGTCGACAGTATTCCGCCAACTCCATTTCAATGTCTTAAGAGGCCATGGCGGTATTCCTAACCATAAAACGACTGGCTCAAGCCAGGAACCAACATATCAGATTGGTTCTAGACAGCGAAGTCATAGTCCACTGCATAAACAGAGGGGGTTCCAAGTCAGGCCACATAAACCATGTGATGTTAGCAATATTTTCCATGGCAGCATCGAACCAGTGGCATCTGTCAGCAGTCCATCTAGCGGGAGTACGAAATGTAGTGGCGGACGCACTTTCGAGGACAACTCCGCTGGAGTCGGAGTGGTCACTGGACCTAAAATCATTCAAATGGATTCTATCTCAGGTTCCGGGTCTCCAGATAGACTTGTTTGCAACAGAGTCCAACCACAAACTAGAGTGCTACGTAGCCCCCAACCTGGACCCTCGGGCTTACGCCACAGACGCAATGTCATTGGACTGGAACACTTGGGAGAGAATTTACTTATTCCCACCAATAAATCTGTTGATGAAAGTGTTAGACAAACTCAGAACTTTCAAAGGCCAGGTTGCTCTAGTAGCCCACAACTGGCCCAAGAGCAACTGGTTTCCCCTGCTGGTGGAACTGGGTCTCCACCCTCGACAGATACCCAATCCAATACTAACACAAGTAGTACAAACTCGCAATGTGTTAGCTTCCTCAAAAATTCAGAGTGCCCTAACTTTATGGACTTTATGAAATTTGCAGCCCAGAGGGGTGCAGATATTGATCCTCAAAATACCCTATTTTTAGAATCGGATAAAAGGGAATCCACCCTTCGACAGTATGATTCGGCCGGTAAGAAACTCGCAAAGTTTTTAAGGGACTCAAAGGTTGAGATGATGACTATGAATCTGACAGTAACCTTCTTTAGAATTCTATTTGAATCAGGCCTAGCGGCCAGTACTATTACTACAATTAAATCAGCCTTGAAAAAGATTTTCCAAATTGGTTTTAATATTGACCTTACAGATTCATACTTCTCATCAATCCCGAGAGCCTGCGCCAGATTGAAACCATCAACTTGCCCTATCTCAGTTTCCTGGTTTCTGAATGATGTACTCAAATTGGCTTCTGACACTCTTAACGAGTCTTGTAATTACATTCCATTATTAAGGAAAACCTTGTTCCTAATGAGCCTAGCTTCTGGCGCCAGAATATCAGAACTTTCAGCCTTGACTAGAGATCCAGGTCATATTGAATTTCTCTCGTCAGGGGAAGTCCTACTTTCCCCTGACAAAAGGTTCTTAGTGAAAAATGAGGACCCCAGAACAGATGGTCCCCCTGGAAGATTGTTCCACTTCCTCAGGATCCATCTTTATGTCCAGTAAACACTCTGAAAGCCTATTTAAATAGAACTTCCATTAAGTCCTCAGGGCCCTTATTCATTAGAGAAAATGGAGGAACCATCACCCTGAAAGGAATCAGACAGCAGATTCTGTATTTCATTAAACAGGCTAACCCTGAATCATTCCCTCATCTTCATGATATACGAGCCGTAGCTACATCTATTAATTACTTTCACCATATGAATTTTGATGAACTTACAAAATATACAGGCTGAAAGTCTCCAACAGTTTTTAAACGCCACTATTTAAAACCTTTGGAAGCCCTAAAATTTGCTACAGTGGCAGCAGGGAATGTGGTTCCTCCTGAAAGTAAAGATTCATAATCACAAGGTCTTGCTCTATCCTCCTTTCTTCTACCTGCCTTACTTATTGTCCCTGCTTTAGTTTTGGTTTTGTTTTTCACCTGAGCTGCACCCTTATGGTGCACTCTTATTTTATCATGTTTGTAAATAGCCTTACTCTCCCACGAGTTAAATTTTGTTTGTATTTACCCTCAGGATTGTAAATTATCATTTGATCTTACAGTTTATTATTTTGCATTGCATTTTCTTTTTCTTTCCATAGTTTGGAGGTTTTGCTGCAATTTGTTAACTTACCCTTCTATCCTTCCTTATAAGGAATGGTTCATTCACTAGATTTCTTAGTATTTCCTATCTATTATTTGTATTAAACCATGTTTTTTTATATTTTGTTTTTAATTTACTTTCCCCTCAGGTGTTAGTTCCAAGTTTTGGGACCATTTCTCTTGTACTATTTCACAGAGCGGCACAGGTGGAGCCCAGAAAAGGGATTTTGACGAAGGAAAAATTTATTTCTGAGTGAGACCTGTGCCGCCCAGTGAACCCATCCTCTACTTCCCTCCCAGAATGGGCCCAAACTTGGGTGCTATAAGGAGTGACGTAGTTGGCGTGGGTTGGGATGGTGGTAGTAGCATTCAATGGTGTAGCATTCAGTGGTGGGTGTTGAACGGCACCTCGCTGTTACAGGGATATTGAAGAGGAGATATCTAAATGGCACGAGACCTCTAGTTGTGGTTTAACACGCCCCAGTATTATACCGACACCTATTTAGGTGAGCGAGCTGGGTTCAACCCTGGCATTCCTATGCAACTTTTTTCTCTGGTAATACATAGCAGTTATATACCTTAGAAATGATGCAAAAGTAGCATTTCACTGGGCGGCACAGGTCTCTCGCCCAGAAATAGATTTTTCCTTCGTCAAAACCCCTTTATTTATACTCGGTGTGAGGCTTCTCCATGGAAAAAACTTGCCATAAATGGGGGCTCAACACTTATATGATGAAGTATAAGCCTATCTTAGCCAAAAAGGGTAGGATCAGGGTATAAATTAACTTTACCATTGTCTGTAAATTCTATGCGAACCTCATCTCTAGAGAGAGCCATAACTCCATTAATCAGAGCACTAGAAGCCATAGCGAATAGAAAAATCACTCTGAGATAAAATTCGGAAAGATATTCATGAATTTTCGAAGCTAGTTATAAAACAATATCCAATACTCGGGAGACCGGCCTCGGCAGGACTGCTGGCCTCAACCTCGCACAAACTTTTGGAATCGTGGCAAAGAGGACAGAGTTAAAATCTAAGTCAAAAGCATATAAAATGGGTTCAGGTAGGGCCAACTTGCATGACGCAATCGTGGAGGATGCTAAATCTGTTGTATGCAAGTCGATCAGAAAGCCTAAACAAAAATCCATAGATTTAGGAGGAGGATTTTTATCTACTACATATCGAACCCAATTCTTCCATAGAGTTTCATACCAATTCAAAGTATTGGAAGTTCCATAATTTTCCACAAATGCCAATTTGTCCCGTTGGATTTGAATCGAAAAAATCATGAGATGAAAGACATTCAGTTATTAAGATGAAGCGAAGACAGTTGTCCACTGTACTTCTTAAGACAGGCCCAGGCTGGGTAGAGGTACCAGCCTGGAGTTCACCATGTCAACAAAGGATACCAGTTGCTCGTCGGCCAAAGAGGAGCAACCAGGGTTGCTGTCCACCTGAACGAACAGAACTTGTCTAACACCTTCAAGAGAAGATTAAAGGATAGGAATACGTTCATCTTCTCCCAATGATTCAAATTCATGAATAACGCATCCATGCCTATCACATTTAGATCTGCGTATGGTGCCACATGAATGCTAAGTGTCTTGTTGAGACTCGTTTCAAACAGGTCCACTTGAAAGACCTGGGACTACGTCTTGCATGAAAGGGAATGATTCATCTAGAGACCCTTCTGTCTTTAGTGGATGTGTTCGAGATAGAGAGTCTGCCATCCCATTCAAGATTCCGTGAGGTGAGATGCAGACAGAGATCCCCTCCTCTATGCCAATGTAAAAATGACAATCAGTACATGGTTTAGTTGGGGAGATCTTGACCTTTGCCTGTCGATGCAATGAACCATTACTCTGCTGTCTAATACAAGACGGAAATGAATGTTGTCTTGTAAATATAGACTTTGCAGAGATAAGAAGACTGCCATGGTCTCCAGAATATTGAAGTGAAATTGCCCGAAACTCTGGGACCAACGACCTTGCACTTTCTTGAGAGGAGGATGATCCCCCCAACTGTCCAGTGAGCCGTTCGTAGGTAGAAACACTGTAGGAGGAGGAAAGTGCAACGGAACCGTCTTGAAATACTCCTGGCATGTGACCACTGACGGAGTTGCCGTCGAAGCAACCCGGGGTCGTCTTCTGATGATCGCGGGGAGCTGTGGAAGCTCCTTTCTTCTAAACCCTGCTTGCATCTTTGAGTCTGACCCTGAGGAGAGGGTTAGTTACAGAAGCATACTGAAATGAGCCCAGAACCCTTTCCTGAAAACATCTTGTGGTCTTTCTTAAGTAGATGAAAGACCAAACTGACCGGGCTATTTCCTTCCTCTTGGCAGCAGGAATAGAGAGGGCAAGAGTCGTTAGATTCCAACGAATCCCTAACCATGGGAAATTTGAGTTCAGCCTTGATTTCTGGAAGCTTATTTGGAATCCAAAATATTGGAGGAATCTTGCCACGTGATATGTTGCTTCCGTGCATTCCCTTGCTGAGGGAGCTCGAATGGCATATCTCTGAATATATAAGCCTTTTTTCCTAGACTGGAATCAAGGTAGAGGGAGAACGTTTCGACCTATTGGAAGATGCCAATAAGCGTCGGTAAGATCTATAGAGACGATGTAAACCCCCCCGAGGTTATGAGGTCCTTATCTGCGAAATAGTCAGCCTCCAAAACTGGTCGCAAAGAACGAATAGAATTAGAAGGGAGAAGTCGAAAATAGTTTGAGAAATCATCGAAACTTTCTTTGCCACGCAGAAGACGACCTCGAAACTTCATAGATTTTGGCAGGGGATAACTCTTCCCAAAAGGTCCTGCACATATTGTACCAGATTTGGTGTTAATTTCTGGAAAAAATCTCTTGATCCTTGGGGTTTGTCTCTTCCATTGGCAGCGTAAACCGCTGGAATTCACGCCTTGTGACCAAGGACTGAACAGACATCTGTCCTTGAACCATAACAGCCTTCCACCTACTGGAGTATCCTCATTACTAGGTTGAGGATGTTTGCCCTTAGTTCCCGTTACATCGGAGACCCCGACTCCCTAGCCTACGACCTTCAACGGACCAACCTCTACCCCCTCTTACAGTCTTGGGGGGACGAGAGGACGAGGTCCCTTGTTCAAATCCAGGATTGAATGTTGGGGACCGTGAAGTCACTGGGTGAGGAACAGTGAAAAGATCCTGCACTACCTGCACTACCTGAAGCAGAGATGAAGGGCCTCCTAAGTTTTGTTGGTGTACAGACCCGCTTAGGTTAAGGGCCAACCTCAGGAATAATTTCCCTTTTGTGAGATCTTCCCCATCTCCGGAAAAGACTCATGTTCTGCTGCCGCTTTATCCAAGATCTCCTTACTAAATTCTGTGGAAAAAGATCTTTATCCCAATACAGGCGTCAGTAAGACGCTTCGGTTCAAGCGAAAAGACAGGGGCATCAACAGATTACCAATCATCATTTCTACAAAGCATTGAAGAGACATCAAAGCTGATAGTGTCTCCCTAGCCTCCAATTTCACCTTAACTAGGTGTGCCGGAAATCTTGGTAGTCTTTCATTAACTGCCGGCAGGCTATATCCTTATCTAATTTTCCCTTCAACAAAAGTAAACTGAATATCCAACCCGTGATCAATGTCAAGGGGAAGAACAAGTGACCCAGGTTTCATGTTAAAGGCGACTCGCTACACGAAAAAATCCCTTTACGAAAGTCCTTACGGAACCAATTAATTTCATGTTGCGAGGCATCACTGAATATGATTATACTGAGCACATTATATGTTGTTAAGTTAATCCTTTCAAACTATTTAAGTAAAACAAATCCTACGATTATTAAAACGCAATAGCTGTTGTTTTTTTTTTTTATTCTGTTATTGTGGCTGTATACGTTTATAAAACGGTGGACCTCCTATCCGTACTACTACCGGCCGCCATTCCTTTTACTTGTCTTTAAGCAGGAATAGCCGCAGATAGAATAGTTTCGGGTGGGGTTAACAAAAGGATGGGTCCATCAGGACGACATGGCACTCTCACCCAAAAATGGGATTTTGACGAAGGAAAAATCTATCTCTGGGGAGATACCTGTGTCGCCCGGTGAAAAGGTCCTTCTTGTCACTTTTCTGATATAAATACTTCCAAATATACCAGAGAAAGTTAAAGCATGGAATGCAGAGGTTACTACCCACGCGCCAGCACCATAAAGGCGTCGTGTATAAAGATAGGGCGTGTGAAAACCACTATTCACAGGTCGTCTTCCATTTATATAATTCCTTCACCAATAAGGGATGAGCCGCTACAGCGGCACTAACCAAACCAACCTGATCCACTCCACTGACGCCCAACCTGAGCGCCATCTACACATCCTTCTTTTTGGACTCGTGTTGCGACGCTGCCTTTGTTTTTGTGCGCTCTTTTTGCATTGTTTTTTGGATTTCTTCGCCATGGCTGAAGCTTTCCTTCCACCTGCACCAATGTTAAGTACCATAGACTGTTTTGGCATTATTTTTGACCCGGGCTTGTACGCCTTATTTACATATGGCGTGTGTTTTAGTGCGTTCGGCTTGATGCCGCCCCGCGTCCTACGCGGCCATTTTCATCGCTTGTTTACATGCCTTCGGGTATTTAATGTCATGCTAGGTTCTTTTTAATCTTAAGTTAGATTATTGGCCCTGTGCCATTCATTTAGAACCGCTGTGTTTACTTTTAAGTACTTATGAGTCGCTTCCGAGTCCGTTTCTTGTGTTAACGAAGAATAGCGTTCAGGGTTTTATTATAGTTTGGTTCCCTACCCAGCGGGTTGGTGTTAGCTCTTTACGAGTTTTTTCTTCCTAATTACATCCGTTCAGAGTGTCCATTTTCCCCTTTCGCTATTCTTCGTTGCATATTTATGTTGTACATTACGGACAGATGTGTTACATGATTTTAATTGGTTCGTGTTCATTCTAGATCGAGCTTAGTAACCTTCGAGTGTGAGAGGCTGGAGTTTCCCGTTTTCTGTTTCATTACTGTTTTGGAATATTTTCCTCACAGATTCTGGTTCTCCCCCTCTCTATCTCTCTCCTTCAGGGATTATTCTTTTTCGTTGATAGACGAGTTCATTTATTTATATTTAATTTTTACCAGGTTACTTTGTTCTTTCTAATAGGCTAGTGATTATATTTTACATAGGTCCTGTCATGTTAGAGTCATTCTGGTTAGCTTGGCCTGCTCTCGAGCCGCCACGTTGTTCCCCCTCCCTCTTAGTCCCACCCTACTCCCCGCTCCGGCCTGGGCATTAGGTCTGGACCCCACTATTCCGGAACCCCGTCATAGTTTTCCGCTAACATACTTGAGCTGGGAACACATTACTTACCTATTACTGCGGTGCTCCCCTTCGACTGGGAATCCCTCCCCTCGATGGCCCTCAGCACCTTGACTCCGGCTACGGCCCCGTCACACGACAAACCCCTATTCTCCGCTCCCCTTTTGACTCTCCGGTAGGCTCCCTACCAGAGATCTTATCCGGAGATCTTTTTTATATCAAGGGCCATATCCACCCGCCCCCGGAACTCCAATGCACTACGGAGCTTTCCATCTTTGCCACTATGCCTAATTTCAATGTATATTACAGTAATTACTCAGGAGCTCCGGCTCCTCGTGAATTCACACATAAGGCACTCCGGCGCACTACGGAGTATCCTCTCAGTAATTACAGTGGAGCTCCGGCTCCCTATATATTCACGAACCTATTAATACAAATCATATAGAACCCCCTTTTAACCTTAGCTCTTACTGTTAAGCATATTTCCTAACCTTTAGGTTAAGTTAGAGCCTCCGGGAGTTCTTGTACTTATATAATTCTTTATATTACAGAAAGTTCGCTGTGCCTCCAAGGGTTGTTCGGCGACCTTTACGGATCCCGTGGGCCATGACGTCTGCCGGTCTCATGCCCACTGTGCGATCTCCTTCGCCCGGGAGGCAGGCCAGACCCCGTATATGGTCTGGTTCCCGGAGTCTTGCTCGCTCTGCTATGAGCTCTCATCCCTTCTCCTCGATGATGAGGTGAGATTTCTCAATGGTACCATTCATACTGTTATTGTTGTTTTGAGATTTCTTCGTTTGTAGACGAGTTCAATTATTTATGAATTGATTTTAACTTGTCTGTTTTTATTCCGTGCCTTTCTAGTTCGTTCTAACGTTACCCTCCTCTTTCAGGCTGACGAGGATTCTCTCAAGACGGCCAGATCCAGCCTCCGGACCTGGGTCTCAGGATTTGGGAGGAACGCCCCTCAAGGCTGCCCTTACCTGTTGGAAGGGGACATGGCCTCCCGGCTTTTCCCTGGATCTCCCTCGGCCGCCATACCTACCGAACTGGCTACTCCCCTGATCGACGCTATCAGAGCGGCCTTGCCCTCTGAAGAGGAACACCAACTTTCTGGCGACGTCTCCGCTTTGGACATACACATCGAACCGATGGATGAGCAGGTAAGTGGTGTGGAGGACCTGGCAGACTCTTTTCTCTCTCCTACTCCTTCCTCTTCCTCTTCCTTCCTCGGCTTTGACAAGCCTTCGGCTTCTCCTTGCGAAGGTTCCTTGTCGGTCCGCCCCAAGGTTAAGCCAATTAAAAAACAAAAACCCAAACCCATTAATCCGGCTTCGCCTCCAGCCATGTCACCGGTCCCCGGACCTTCCTCAGCTCCCGACATCCCAGTGATGTCAAAAACCGCTCCTCCTTCTAAAGGACAGAGGGGTAAGTCCGCTAAAGCCAAGGCTTCAGCTGCGGGTAGCTCCTCGGACCCCCTTGTAACCATGTCTATGGTACAAGAAATGGTGGAGTCAAAAATGGAGAAGTACTCTGCTGTAATGACGGAGCTCAAAGACATGGTGGCTAGTCTTCTCCGTTCTGGAGCTCAACCAGCTCCGCCCGTAGGCCCTGACACCTCAAAGCTACCACCGTTCGATAAGAACAACCCTTGGTGGTTTGCTCGACATGCACCTTACTTGGATGGCACCCTGACTCTGGAAGGCTTGGGTACCCGCCCTTTGGAAGACCTGGAGTTCTAACCCCCTGACCTCCAGTTTCCTTTTAATGGGTTTGTTCGCCTGAAGGAACATGCCCTCGTCCGAATGGACAAAGTGCCAAAGGAGACAGTGATATTTCCTAAGGAACAAGCCCAAGCTGTCTGGGCTCGTACACTCTCGGAATGGGGATGCGTTAACTCTAAGTTGACCCCCACAAAGGTGCTTACACCATTTTTATGACACCTACGACTATCCCGGCTCCTCTTACTGACAAAGTAGCGGAGTTGACTGTCCAAGCCATCAAGGACGGCATCCCTATGCCAACCCTTAAGGGGACGGACCCCACCTCTCTCCTTGTGCCATCCCCAAGCGATTTTTGGCAAGATCCCCGTCAACCTTTACTGTGGGTAAACTTGACCCAGACTGCGCCTCCTCCCTCTTTTCAGAGAAACTCCCCAAGCTCCCGGATCACTTGCTGAAAACGGAGTTTGAGACAAGAAACAGGCTAGCAAGGTCACTCAACTCTCTGGTATCCTCTGAGTTGATAGCTTCCCTTTATAATGAGGAACCACTCTTTCGGGTACTGGCGAAAAGTCTTCTACAGACTTTTCAAATAGACCTTCATGACTTTTGGACTGTGAGAACGAACTGCAAGAAACACGTTCTCGCCGAGGCTTCTATTAGGCATGAGCCTAACAGACTTATTACCTCCTCCTGTTTGGGTAAGTGCTCAAAATCCGTTTTTTGGGCTCGGCCATGTCGTCCTGATGGAAGCATGCTAGAGAAATAACTTGAAAGTACTATATCTGTGGATTTGTGTGTGTGCCTTCTACCTTGAATGGATTCCTTATCTGGTCTCCTAGACCTGTATATGAAATTCCAGTTAACTTTAATTTCCACTAAACTTGGAACTGATTTAGTGCTTCCTGCCCCCTGCAGGGGAAGTGTCGACATCGACGATAAGGATTCAAGGCTTGAATTTCCGTATGAACGGAAGATAAAGCTTTAGAGATTACCTTTCACATATCTTGGAAATCTGTATCCTGATTTCAAGTTGGGCGCTTCTAGGGTTTAATTAAAACTCTAGCATGTTTTATTTGTCTGCAACCGAGATAGCAGCAATAAGACGCAAATACGTTTAGTATTTTTACCTTGCAACTAGATTATCAAATGTAGTTACAATAGGGTATAAATCTGATCCAGCATTGAAAACACGTCAGGGTCCATATTTTCTCTTGTAGAAAAAATATGTAATTTCATTATCGGAGTAATGCCACTCAATGGAGATGTGAAACCAAATCTGACTGACTTGTATAGACTTTGGGAATGCCTAAACACTGTGACGCAAACGTTCACTCGGCACTGGTGTTATTGGTCAGATATGCACCTATATGGAACAGTGTGTTAATCATCGTTGTGATTTGCACTCGAGGGTAAGTGTACCCATGCACCCGATGTACTGAAAAGTCCCAAAGCAGTTCACTGTTCATCGCAGCACTAGAAGACAGGTTTTATAACACTACCCGCCACCACCACAAAATGTTTTCTTTCATGTACTTGCTTTGCATAGTGTTTGTAAAAGACCCTGGATGATCTCCACCCACTGTATGAGTGGAGTCTTCCAAAGTCCATGTGTTGAAAGAAATTCAACGAAGAAGAAACTTTCTTTGGATAATGACCTGCGGGTGTACTGTCAGGATCCGCTCTGCGAATAAAGAAAGTGAGCTTTGCTCTCAGTTGTCTTAGGAATAGGTTTGATCCTGAAGTTTTGCCTCTGAAGAGCTGTCCTCCCTTGAAGTCTGAAGTTCTTCGAAGATAGACCTTTAGACACACTACTGGGCATAGAGAGACATCTTCCTTAAGTGGGCAGATTCTCCAAGGACCAAACCTCTTAGTGGGTAGCTCATTCTTGGCAAGAAAAGCAGGATCAGGAAAAAGGTTCAGTTCTCCTGTTTCTAGGAAATGAATACAGTATAGCCTTCATCTCTGGATTTGGCCACTATTTCACTGACTCTAGCCCCTGAGGCTATTGCAAACAGAAAGATGACTTTCTGTGTTAGATCCTTTAGAGTACAATCATAATTGTTTAGGTTTGAAGCATAGTGCAAGACTTTGTCCAAAGACCAACACGATGGGCTTTGGAGGGGTTGTCGGCTTGAGTCTAGCGTATGCTTTTGGGATCTTATTGAGGATTTCACTAGTGAGGTCCACCTCAAAGGCGTACAGATGTGGTCTAGTCAGGGCCGACTTACACGCGGTAATCGTGGTGGAAGCCAGGCCTTGTTCATGTAGGTGTATGAAGAAAGCGAGACAGAAATCTATCGATATATCTGTTGGTTTCTTTGTTTTCACAAAGGACACCCATTTCTTCCAAGATGATTCATATTGTCTCCTAGTTGAACTTGACTTATACTCTTCAATGAAGTTAACTTTATCCTTCGAGATTCCAAACTTTTTGTTTGCTGCTAGGGGGAGAAAATTATGAGATGTAGGTTGTTGGTTCTCGAGGATGAAGCATAGACAGTCGACTTCTGGACCAGTTGGGATAAAACTGGGTTCGGTAGAGGAAACAGCTTCAGTTTCAATTCTAGAACTAGAGGGAACTAATTGCCTTTGGGCCATTTGGGGGCCACTACTGCTGCTGTCCCTCTGAAGGATCTTAGCTTGTCGAGGACTCTTAGAAGGAGATTGGTTGGTGGAAGCAGGTAAATGCGATTCCACCTGTTCCAGTCGAGGGACATGGTGTCTATCGCTTCTGCTTGAGGGTCCGTATAAGGGTCTAGGTAATGAGGTAATTTCTTGTTGTCGCCCGTTGCAAAGAGGTCGGTCTGCAGTTCCGGGACTTTTTCCGAGGTGAAGGAGAATGGGTCTGCGTCTAGGGACCATTCTGTCTCTATGGGCTTTCGCCTGTATATAGCATCCGCCGTCACATTGCGGAACCCTTGTAGGTGAACTGCTGATAGGTGCCATCCCTTCTTCCTTGTCAGGTGGAAGGTGGTTAATATCACATGTCCTATGTGAGATGATCTCGAGCCTTGTCGATTTAGACATTTTGCTATCCCTTCATTGATCAGGGCCAATCTGATGTGGATTATTCTGCGAGGGGATAGTTTCTTCAACATCAAGCAAACTGCCAGAGCTTCCGAAACGTTGATATGAAAGGTTTTGAGCTGGTGCGACCAATTCCTTTGCACTTTTCTCTCGTGAGAATGGCCACCTAGTCAATTTAGACATATTGCTATCCTTTCGTTGCTCAGAGTCGATCTGATGTGGATTGTTCTGCGAGGGGATAGTCTCTTTAACGTCGGGAAAACTGCCAGAGCTTCCAAAACGTTGATATGAAAGGTTGTGGTGGTTGCAGGGGAATTGTTCGTGCTAGGCTCTTGGCTGCTGACCACGGCCTTAACTGCGTGTGCAATAGGGTCGGGGTCAACCTTGGTTGATCTTTTCGAGCGTTTGATGCGCATCTTCTCCAGACTCTTGACGCACCTTTTAAACGTGCTTTTACCACCAGGTCTGTCACTGCCGCAAACTGGAGAGTTCAATACTCTTTCCTGTTGGTATTCTGAAATCCTCTTGTGACGGATTAGTCTCTTGACAGATCCCTCTATCTCTCTCCTCTTCTTGGATGGAATGGAAAGGTGATGTGACTTTAAGTCCCATTGGAACTTTTGAGCTGGAGGAAGTCGAGACTTCTTGCGATTGATGTTGAAGCCCAGGTGTTCCAGAAACTGAATCACCTTGTTGGCTGCCTGAAGACAAGTAGTCATGGATGCTGCCCATACCAGTCAATCGTCTAGATATGCTAGTAATTGAACTCCTTCGGAGTTTAGCTGCTGAACAATTGTGTCTGCCGGCTTCATGAATATCCTTGGGGCTGTATTCAGTCCGAAGGGCATTGCTCTGAAGAATCACTTCTTCTGTAGCATGAATCCTAGGTAAGAGGAGAAAGGGCGGCTCAATAGAAGATGCCAGTGAGTATCTGTTGGGTCTATTGAGACTGTGTTTGCTTCCTTTGGTAGAAGGGTCCTTATGTGTTGACAAGTAAGCACCCGGAAATTCTTGTTCTCAATGAACTTGTTGAGTAGAGACAAGTCTAGAATGACTCTGAGTTTGTCTGAGTCTTTCTTTGGAACACAATACAGGCTTCCCTGGAATTTGATTATTACCTTCTTGTTCAAGAGTTCTGAGGTATATTCATCTAACAAGTGGGTGGAGTGTTGGAAGAATTCTGGAAAACGGGGTGGAGTTCTGTTCCTTCTCCACCCGAGTCCACTCGTGATTAGGCTGTGGGCCCAGGGATCGAAGGTCCAACGAAACCAAAAGTGGTATAATCTGCCTCCTACCTGGAACCCCTCAGTGCTTGGGGGGTCCTGAGGAATTGTGTCCATGACCGCGTCCTCCTCTGCCCCGTGAGGGGATTCTGGAGGAACCTCTTCTTTGGCCTTTTCCTTTATAAGGACAAAAGGTGGTCGACTGCCTCTCAAAACCAGGATTAAATGCTGGCAACTGGGCTACCAGCTGTTGAGGGACCATCTGGAAGGTGGTTTGAGGCTGTGCTACCAGTTGAGGCACCGTAGCCATGGTCCCGGCCGGAAGTTGCACAGGTTTACGTGGTTTCCTTATCTTTTTGTTCTTAGGTTGGGGACCTCCGTCTGAGGAGGATTACCTCTTTGATGTCATGCCCAACTTTTGGAGAAGGTTCCTATTCTCCGTGGCTGCTTTGGCGATGACTTCTCGCACTGCTTCCCGTAGGAAAAGGTCCTTGCCCCAGATGCACGATGAAAATAATCAGTTTCCTGGGTTCGTGTTTCACTGTTGCCAAGGCAAACGTGTGCTGCTCTCTACAGGTCCTTCTTGACTTGATGAAAGCATATAAGTCCTTCACAAGAGTACCCATGTGAGACTTAGCCAGGAAAACATACATTTCTGGGGCATTATGTAGGCCTGCGCACATTTCAAGGCAGTTCTGATGAGAAAGGGAGGCCGCTAATTTCTCTTTCGTCTCCTGTTCTCCTCAGAAGATGGTCTGGCAACTTTGGGAAGTTCTCATTGAACTGCTAGCCTAGTATCTCTGGATCCAATTTCGAGACGGAGAAGGTTAGATGGACGTCTTTCCACTTCTCCTCGCAGGTAGGCATTGCTAGAGAGAATGGTTTGCATTCTTCTAGAGATGGGCAGGGTTTGCCCTCTTCGATTGCCCTAATGACAAATTCTAGAGCTTTCTCCAAAAAGGAGAAAGAGATGGAGGAAGGAGCAACAAAGGTGGGATGCCTCTTGTTCAGTGCTGAGACTTTGGAGTTGGTGTATCCGGCTCCTTTCAAGGACTTTACAAGGATGGCTTGAGCTTGTCATGTTCGAAGACAATGACTTCCTTCGGTACCGTTTCCTCACGGGACGCAAGTTCATCCCGCAGTCTCACATAACAGTTTGGATAGGCTGAAAAGCTGAGCCAGAACTCAAGATCTTCAAACAGTTTGGCCAGCTACTTCTCTGAGACAAATAGCTTCCCATTCATCATGGGCATGTGCTCCACATACGTCCAGGGATTGGTTTTAGAGCAGTGAGGGAGATCTGATACTCTAAGGAGCTTAATAGAGCCCCTGGAAGTTCCAGGGCGCTCCCTTTCCTGTATCCGTCTCTTGTTCTGTTGGATGGATTGCTTTATCGCTTCCTTTCTGCTGGATCGACGTGAAGAGTGCTTCGCTCTTGTCGACCTGTGTAGTTGGTTGAGGAGTTGGGGTTGAAGAGGTCGACGGCATAGGTTGGTATGCCGTCACGGTGAACTGAGGGTCCTCAGTTATCGTCGAAATGAATCCTTCTTCCTCCGTGCTTGGTAGATCCATGTCTTCTTCAGGGCCTTCTTGCAGTAGGTCCTGTTCTGTGTCGGTGGACACTTCTGACATCCATTCTTGGTGGATGTCCATGCCTTCTAGTGCCTTATGGATGTTCACGTCGATCTTCAGCTGTATGAGAGGAGGCTGGACCTGTTCCTGGGGCACAACTGCGTTTGCTAGTGCCTTGGGGAACAGAGGGCACCTTAGAGATTCATTAGGTGGGTAAGGTCCCAGAGAGTTCTTTTGGAACCCTCTTTCCCACTTACAAAGGATTTACCTTGCTGTGTCCCTAGTCTCCACAGTGACTGTTGGTCAGCAGGGTTGAGCAGGTAGAGCAACCTTTCGGGTCCCAATACTTCAAGGATCCGGATACGATACAGCAGGGGGCATGAGACCTGCACATCGTATGCCCACAAGAGTTCCTACTCTTGTGGTTGCAGAACATAGCTGTGCACTTCACCACTGGCTCCTCCTGCAAAAGAAATGGTTTTAATGAGTATAAGGTTTTTATATCATTGATATAAATGCATACATTTTATTAGCAATAGTAATCACTATTGTAAATGGTAGCTTAGGAAAGTAAGCTGGAAAGGAGAAAGGAAAGACACATATTTGTGTTTCCTCTCCCAGGCAATTGCTGAAACCTACATCAATGATAATATTTAGGTTCCCTGTTAGGGAGAATACAGGGTGGAAGAAACTCTAGTACTTAGAGTTAGGGTTAGTAAGTGTTTAAACTAACTTATCCACCTGTAGTATATTAATACTGATCGTTGATTTATTAGAGTCCCGATGATCAAAGGATTCATCTGGGTGTTGAGGGATTACTCAACCTCAACATTATATTGTGGTCCCAACAATAGACTGTGAAAGGAAACACAGAGTATGTTAGAAAATAATTGTACTACTGTATTTTTTGTATACTGTAGTTCAGCCGGTGTACTCCCGGGGTTAGGTTAGTACCTGGCGTCACTAACTGATAGAGAAAGAAAGCATTAAGGAAGGAGAGTTTCCTATAATTATGGTTTAGCACAACAATTGGAAGTATAGGAGGAGTATCAAGCCGCCTACTGTCTCCTTGCCAGAATAAGTATTCTAATGGAAGGGGTAAGAATTTTTCTGATTCTAGCTTCCATCCATCCACAAAAGGCCTGCCGCCAGCTGTACTGCCAACGGCAATAATTGTGGATGGCAGACCAAGAGAGGGCTGAAGACTTCTCAAAAAGTATGTTGGGATTCCCACCGGCAGTCATCAGGGCCGGCTCAATCTTCCCCGTGACATTCACTTCCGGTGAAGGAGGGACATAAGGAGGAATGTGGCTGAGGCGGCTGGGCTAACTGCCACAGGTAGGGTCCCGGCCGGCAACGCAGACAACCTGGCAAGCCAGGATGACTGTCAGAATCCTGGCGAAAGAATGTTGTCCAGCTATGCCGACACTAAAGGACATAAGGGGGAAGGGAAAGAGTCTTATAGTTCATTGGAGGAGAGAAGGTGGCAGGTATGCTGCCTACCTCCGACAGTGGACAGGGGAAGCGCGGCTTCCTGTGCTGATGACGTCATCGGCGGCAGAGGAAACATGATTCCTTTGCTGGCGACATCGTCAGCGGCAAGACAAGGGCACCCCGAGTTAATTACCATCTATCCCAAAGCCGGAGTTACTCGACGGTGATGAAGACGGCGGTGTTTAGTTACTATCTAACCCAAAGCCTGAGTTCTACTCGACGGCAATGAGGAAAGACAGTGGTTGCCGCCGTTAGTACCGCCAGGGTTCCTGGCATGGTTGGTACGGCCGGGGCTCCCGCCGAATACGAAAAGTAAAGTTACATAATCGGAAGAGGAATAATAATTTTTCTGTATGAACAATCTTCACTTGTATAATTTGCCTAACTAGCTAATATTATAGCTAAATACTGGGAATTGTCGCCTTACTAACTAAATAATTTGCAGCGGTCGTAAAATGGCCGCCTCCGGTCATGGCAGCGCTCAATCAAACACACTTAAATTATTCAAATTTAACTATGAGAAGGGAGCCTAAAATTATACACAGGAAAGAATTAATACTCAACTTTCCAGAGGATGAAGATGCTGGAGATTGCATGATTATTCCGAAAGCTTGCAACAAAACACCGGGAAAACTTTGGGAGAACACCTAGCATATACACTACAAGTAAAAGGAATAGCAGCCGGTAGTAGTATGGATAGGAGATCCATCGGGTACCTAGAAAGGCACCCCCTTTCTTTCGCCACTCTTCTCCCTTACATCAAAGCGTTAAATCTATTCGGGGTGAAGATTGCTATGTGTCGTATCTAAAAAATACAGTGAACCCTCGTTTATCGCGGTAGATAGGTTCCAGACCCGACCGCGATAGGTGAAAATCCGCGAAGTAGTGACACCATATTTACCTACAGTATTTATTTAACATGTATATTCAGACTTTTAAAACCCTCCCTTGTACGTAGTACTGTTAACAAACTACCCTTTAATGTACAGAACACTTAATGCATATACTACAGTACCCTAAACTAAAACAGGCACAAATATTAAAGGCGATTTTATATCATGCGTTTCCTAAACACGCCAAAAAGCACGATAAAAAATGGCAACCAATGTTTTGTTTACGATTCTCTGATCATAATGAAGAAACAAACGCATTTAGTGTACACATCTGTGTATAGGTTAGTTTTTGCATCGATTATATTGATTATACAGTATGTTGATTACCAATGTTTTACTTGATTTTTCTTAGGACTTCCAAATGAAATAAAGTACGCTCAGTAAACAACCACGCTCAGTAAACAAAGAAGGCATTTAACGCGCATGATGAAAGTGATAAATAATGATATTTACAGTAAAAGCTTTTAAAAAATATGTTATTACAAATATTATTTACCGTATCTATATAAAATCATACAGTACATACTGTACGTAGCAAAGCAGGAAAACAATGAGAGAGAGAGAGAGAGAGAGAGAGAGAGAGAGAGAGAGAGAGAGAGAGAGAGAGATTGTTTTACGTACGTAAATGTAAATTTTAAACAAAAAAAAAAAATATGATAGGTTACAACATGTATACTCTTCAGACTTTTAAAACCTTCCCTTTAACTTAATGCATACAGTACTAAACTAAAACAGGCACAAATATTAAAATGTTAGAATATTAAAGTAAAAAATAAAGATTGTTACTGTACTCACCACAAAAGAAGTTCAAGAAAAACTTGAATGATGATGGCGATGAATTTGCTGCACAGTAGAAATGATGATGATGAAGCTGATGATGTCTTCTACTGTGCAGCCAATGATAGTATTTTACGTCTCTTCAGACGGAGGTGTCTTTTCCTGGGACACCTCTTCAACTTCTTCCTGGGAAACTTCTTCAATTTCTTCCGAAGGTGTACTAGCAGGAGGAACTGGCTCTTTTTTGCGAGGCTGGAAGAACATTGTGATCGGAAGTTGCTGCCGCTGCTTCTTTTTTCGATCTAAGAGCATCCTGTAGGGAGTCATGTCTTCATCGATCTTGTTGCAGAATTGCATAGACCGAACCATATCCTCATCCCACTCTTGCAACATTTCTTTCAACTCCTTCGCATGGTTGCAGACCTTGGCAAGCCGTTCTAATGTTAAGCCCGTTTCTTCGACATTTTCTTGGGTCTCTTCCTGTGTTTCGCTCTCTTCTTCACTGGCCGATTTCGTCAGGTCTTCTAGGTCTGCGTCAGTTAGCGGCTGGGAATGGCAGTCCAACAACTCGTCGACGTCTTCAGTCGTCATGTCGCCAAACCCGTCACCTCCAATTATCGCAGCCAACTGCACAGATTTGCGTATTGCAGAGTGTTGGATTTCAGACGGAGTAAATCCCTCGTCGTCATAAACAATCTGGGGCCACAACTTCTTCCAGCTCGCATTCACGGTTGCAGGTTTCATTTCTTGCAGTGCCTTCTGAATGTTCTGCAGGCACGTGGCTATGGTGTACTGCCGCCAGTACACCTTCAAGTTAAAATCTTCATCTTCATCTTCTTGGGCAGCATCCACACACGCAACGAGGTCCGCTAAGGTATTCTTCGTGTAGAGGGCCTTGAACGCCCTGATAACCCACTGGTCCATCGGTTGAATTAATGACGTGGTGTTGGGTGGCAGGAACTCAACCTGAACGCCTTAACGCGACCGGTCAGTTGCGTGTCCACCAGCGTTATCCATAAGGAGAAGGATCTTGAATGGCAAGGCCTTCTCTAAGCGATATTGACTGACTTGCGGGATGAAACACTGGTGGAACCAGTTGGAGGTCAGCATCTTCGTAATCCATGCTTTTGGATTATGCATCCAGTACACGGGAAGGAGATTCTTATTCTTATTTTTCAAAGCACGAGGATTTTTCGACTTGTAAATAAGCCCCGGTTTAGCAAAATCCAGCAGCATTGCCACACATCACGAGGTAACGCAATCCTTGAATGCTTTAAAGCCAGAGGCTTTGGCTTCTTCTTTGAACAGGAAAGTTTGCGACGTCATTCTCTTCCAAAACAAGCCGGTCTCATCCATATTAAACACTTGTTCCGGCTTGTATCCACCTTCGGCGATAATATTCTTGAACGTCTGGTTCACGTAAGTTTCAGCAGCGACAGTGTCAGCGGAAGCAGCTTCGCCATACAGGGAAACGCTTTTCAGGGTGAAGCGTTTCTGAAACTTTGCAAACCATCCTTTGCTGGCGGAAAAACGTTGTTTCTGACGCTGGGAATCAGTGGATGTCCCTGGTTGAGGTTCATCTACATCATCATCTTCTTCAGCATGGTCGCCATCGTCGTCTTGAGGTTCCTTTGCCGCAAAATTCTCATACAAGCTCAAAGCCTTGGTTCGGATGGTGTTCGTATCCAAGGCTATGTTCTTCTTCCGGCAGTCGGCAATCCACACTGCTAAAGCACCTTCCATGCGTACGATCGTTTTATTACGCGTGGTAACGACTCGCTTCGCTGATCTGCTAAAGGTGAAAGTAGCCGTCTTTCTAATGTTCGCCTCGTCCTTCTTGATATAGCGAACGGTGGATTCGTTGACTCCAAAATGGCGGGCTGCGGCCGCGTAACTTCTACCGTCTTTTAACATATCGAGAAGCGTCACCTTCTCAGCAATCGTCATCATCTTTCGGTGGCGTTTAGGCTCACTACCAGCCTTAATAGAAGCAGAACGCTTGGGAGGCATTGTACAGTAGGGTTTAACAGAAAGTTCAACAAAAAGTTCAACTTAAAAGTCACGCACAGCACCGATTAAAGTCCACAATAACTTAACAACATCTACACAGTGATACGGCGGGAGACAAAGTGACCGCGAATACGTAGATGCTGCGGGTTGGAGATGCGGGCAAAACACCAATCACAGGCTAGATAACAAAACTTGGGTTTTGATTCGTCATCTATCAGCGCTTGAACCAATCACAAGCCGTCTTATATGCTACGTAGGTTACCAATTCAAAGTACTGTACAAGGTACCCTACGTATACTGTACAGTAATAATAATAATAATAATAATAATAATAATAATAATAATGATAATAATAATAATTTCAATAACAACAACAACAGTAATAATAATAATAATAATAATAATAATAATAATAATACAGCTTTACGTACGCTATTTTACGCTTGTTTTGTTGTAGGATATGTCTCTCTCTCTCTCTCTCTCTCTCTCTCTCTCTCTCTCTCTCTCTCTCTCTCTCTCTCTCTCTCTCTCTCTCTCTCTCTCTCTCTCTCTCTCTCACGCTTATTCGAGATGTGATTTTTGCAACAAAGAATATTATTGGATGCAGTACTACGTACATATACATACAAAAGATTCATGGAAAAGATGCACATCCATTACATTTGTAGTACAGTAGTAGCCATCAGCAGCCTTACACCATTCTAATATGGTATGACTGCATCTGATTTGCGTTTCATGTTCGATTTAATTTTACTACGTACTGTATACAGTACTGAATTATCGTATGATCACATTCTCTTTTTGTGTTTTATTTCTTTCTGTGCTGAATTATAAGTCATATGTAATGCAATGAACAATCAGTAAGAGCAGATATTACTAATTACAGTATTAATGGAATTACAGGTACCAAAATATCGTATTTGGGGTCTTCAGATATCGCGGTATTTTCGAAATTTCCGGAAAATTCGCGATATGTATATATTTATGGGTAATGAAAAAAAACCGCGAAGTGGTGAATCCGCGATGGTCGAACCGCGAAGTAGCGAGGGCTCACTGTATGTCCCTAATTCCTAGCGAAATCCTTAACTGGATACTCGCGCCAGGAGTTAGAATCCTGGAGACCTTCGGTTTATTTTTCTGGGAGTATCACTGTTGCAAATATCCCTTAGAAAGCTACCTAAAGGAACTTTCCATCAGGGCGACATGGGCGAGCCCAAAAAATGAATTACTGTAATATTACTGACGAAACTTTTATCATTATCTTTTATTTTTCTAGCCCACTGAAGTAGAAGATGGTATAAATATAATTACCAAGTTACTGCAATGTAGATATACCATACAGTACTGCATAAGAGACGACACATAGTTGTGTCATGCTCCAAGAAAACACGTAGGCTACGTCAGTCGACTGAACGAAAACACCAAACATTTACAGTACTGTTAAGCTGTAGTATAGTGATATTACTATACATATATGACAGTAATATACACTAAAGCATCAGCGAGTGTTAGATTACAGTATTACTAGAAAGGAACAACTGTTTTGTTACACAGAACAGTAAGGGGATGATGACGACTCTGTAAATATTTACTTTAGCAAAATACTGTACTGTAGCCTTATTGTGTCCATTACATAGTTTACATGCTTGCACATGTACTGCATACTGTACATATGATTATAAACTGGTAGAAACCAAATATAAAACAATATTAGGCAGTATTTACTGTGTTAATCATCAGCTCGGGCACCTGCACGTGGCAAGGGGCAGAGACTTTTTAGGTTAGGAGGTAGCCCACCCTAATACATCCCATAATTGCAAAAATTCGCTTATTGCGCTTGTGTCTGTAACCTAACTACCGCGATAAATGAGGGCCAACTGTATGACATCACCAGACTTGAGATGTGAACTCGGCAAAGGATGACTTGCGAAATATGTAAAACCCTTTTCTGTTTTTCTTGCAAAAAAATAAAAGAAAATACCAACTTATCAAGTATTTCATTTTTATGAAATAGAAGAAAATATCTTACATCTAAGAAATTATTTATCCTATTATTATTAGAGAAATATCTATCCACAACCAGAGATGAAGAATATGAAATTAAACAAAAAATATGAGATTCTGTCCTAGTTGTAGAGTCAATTTACACCAAATAGTACATTATACATAACCGATACAGACCCATGAAATACTTTGTATCGTACTTATTACTTCTACTATGGTAATACTAATATCATCGGTACCTATTGAAAGGACACATCTCATTTTGCCTGCTTGTTTCTGGCCAGAAATATGATGTCACCAGATAATATTATGATATGAACTTGACAGATATTGAAACTTTTCTTAACGTATTCTTTATCTAAAATGGGTACTGTATATTATCAATAAAAGAGAATACTAACTTAAGAGAAATTAGTTCAATTTTATAAAAGAATATAGATAATTTCTAAGGAGATATTTTTCCTATTAGTGTACAATTTCTGACAAGCTTGTGACGTCATCACGGTGAAAAAAAGTGGTCGTAAAGTTGAACAGTCATAAGTTGCACAGGTCGTAAGTCGATGACTACCTGTACATAAAAATAAACAAGGAATTTCTATTACAAAAACTTGGTAAGTTTGACATTATCATCTCTAGTTACCTTTTCTGACACTTGCTGGTAAGTCATGGGAACATCATCTGAATCAGACTCATCAGCATCATAAGCACTAGACCCAATATTTGGAGACTTAGGTCTACGTGTACTGCCTTTCTCTTCTTTACGTCTTCCTGATGTCTTGCGACGAGAAGGCGAGCGGACACCTTCCTTATTAGCAGTTCTCTTTTCTATTTTGCCTGAAAAAAAAGAAATTAATTATTCACGTAACCACAAAAAAGAAATTCATAATTGAGGAACCACAAAAAAAATGCAGCTGGGTAGTAAAGATAGTCAAGTACAGATTTTCCTTATTGTAAAAACTTTTATCAGGATATACTATACAATAAAAGATTTTAATTTGTAAGACCATTTCAAAATAGCTTTATAAGATTTACTGTCTCAGGTACTTTATTTAATTCATAAATACCACTGTACCTCCATTTAATGTTGCTTCAACAAATGTTCGACAAGCCTGAACAGCTGCTGGGAGACTTGACTGTGTGATTCGCCTGTCTCTGACTAAGAAGGCCAAAGTATCTACAGCTTGAACTAAAGCCTCAGGTCTGTGCTCTCCAAGCTCACGCTGATGTACTATATCCCATTCATTAACAGACACAGCTCGCACAGCTACTGGCTCAATTTCACCTTCACGACCAACCTGCAAAATATCTTATTAGCACTGACATGATGAGGACAAACAAAAGATATTCAGTTTGGTATCAACTTTGTAACTTCATGAATAAATATGAAGAATTTTTTGATAAATCTGATTAAGCCATAACAAAGATTAGTTTGTTATCAGGAAAAAGGAGCACAGGTGTTAGGATATTCCACATTTTATTGGTGACACATCTCGTTTTTGAAAACGAGTATCAAGTCTATAAAAGACAATAAAATGTACATGGTTAAAACATAGGAAGAAAACTAGTTAGATTAGGATGGAAACGTTAGTTACAAAGTATATTGATAGAAAATAAAAAGCTGAGTAGGTGAAACTAAGCAATGTGAACTTTACTGTACTAGTAGTTTGTAAGATGAATTATGAAGGTTAGGATATGGTTTATTGAATATTTTGATTGCCAGAGAAAGTCTTGATATGGAGTCTTCATTAAAAGTCCAGGAATGACTGGAGAGAGTATTTAGACAGTAAAGCAGATGAGGCCAGAAAAGCTATGAATTCAAGAAGTGGTTATGGTGTGAGAATTGCTCATAGATTTATTAATGAAATCTCGACTGGGGCAAAGAAGAAGAAGCATATACTCATCAAAAAGAGAGATGGCTCTGTTATAGCAACAGGAGATGGAGAAAGATAATTGTTGGACGAACACTTTAGTGAGGTTATGAATAGGACATATGAAAGGAATAATTTGATATACCTGAAGCAGACAAAGACCTTGATGTGCCCATGAATTAATTAATTGTGTTTGAAGTCGAGGCTATCCTACAAAACTAAAGAGATGGAAAGCCCCTGGATACGATGGAATAATTGCTGAGATGATACTGGCCGAAAATGAAGTGACTCCCAGACTACTTACAAGATTATTTTGTAGAATGTGGCATGAAGAGGCAAAACCTGATGAATGGGAGTTAGGAGTGTTGGTGAAAATAGCTATAAAGGGAGACCTGGCTGATTGCAATAATTACAGAGGCATAACACTTATGTCAGTTATGAAAATATATAGTATGCTTATTCTTAAGAGACTGGAGAGAAAGATTGATGAAAAGCTGAGAGATGAACAAGCAGGATTTAGAAAAGGTAGAAGTTGCACTGTCCAAATTTTGTTTTTGAGACATGCTGTACAGCAATGCGTAGAATATAGAAATCGCCTTTTGATGGTATTTGTGGACTATGAAAAAGTCTCTTAAATATGTAAATTTTATTAAGTCTATTCATGAGCATAGCAAGTGCAAAGTTAATATTAATGGAGTCTTATCAAGTGAGTTTCCAGTGAACAACACAGTACTCCAAGGGAATGTGTTGTCACCTATGTTGTTTATCATCCTCATGGACTTTGTAATGTGTAGAACAGTCAGAGATGGTGGAGAAGGATTGGACTGGATTGGTGATAGAAATTTAGCAGATGAAGAGTATGCTGATGATGCTGTCCTTCTTAACAGAACACCAGAGGATTTGCAATGCCTGCTTACCAGAATGCATGAAATATCACACGGAGGGGCTGAAGATAAATAGAAGAAAGACAGAGATGATGAGAACGGAGTATGCAATGGAAGAAGAAATATCATTGGAAGGAGAAGGAATTAATGAGGTAGAATCATTTAAGCATTTAGGAACAATGATCTCCAATACAGGGGGTTTAGAATTAAGAGTTTAGTGAAAGATTGAAAAAAGCAAATCAGACAATGGCTAGGTTAAGTAAAATTTGGAAATCAAATCTCCTAAAATTTCATATAAAAATCAGACTATATATTAGTTTATTGAAATCGGTGTTACTCTATGGACATGAGTCATGGTATGACAATGAAACAATCTCCAATAGATTTAGTAGATTTGAGAATAAAGCCCTTAGAAGTATATTGGGAGTTAAAAGGCAGGACAGGATTAGAAATGAAACTATAAGAGAGATTACTCGAGTACTATATATGGACGAGATCATGATGAGGGGTAGTTGGAGATGATTTGGGCATGCTCTTCGCATAACTGGGCTCGACAATTTACTAAAAAATTGGAAGACCCAGGCCTACATGGCTTAGGACTATTAAGTGCGAAGTAGGAGATGATGAATAGAGAAGTATTGAATTAAAAGCTCAAGACAGAGACGACTGGCGAAATCTAACTGAGGCTTTTTGCGTCAATAAGCGTGGGAGGAGATGATGATGATGATGTTGATGAAAAAGTGCCATAAACAGTAAAATTTAAGTATTCTTCCTGTGTCACTTTTCAATAAATTCTGTAGTGTTGTTGACTTTGGTTTGCTTGACTGGTAAACCATGTGGAGAAATGCTATTTACGTTCAGAATTGACCTCTCATAGCCAGTTCAATATAAGTGGTGTTACTGATATCACTTTTGTGATAAGGTAAGAACTCTGAAAGTAATTTATTATGATTTAAAACTAAATTTTCAATACAATTTGTATTTTTCCTAGATATACAAACCCGAGTCATTTATATGGGTTTACTCCTAAGTCAATTTTCTATGACCAGAAAAAGAAAAAGGTGCTTAATTGGTAACTATATAATAGGTTACTAGTCAACTCCAAGGCTGGGCAGCACCCAAGAGCTACTGCCAGACAGAGTTCCTCTACTCATGGTCAAGATTTGTGGAGTGGATGAGGTGGGACCTTTTTGTCAAATACCTCAGGTTTGTATAGCTAGGAAAAATACAAATTGTATCAAAAATTTGTAGTGTGTTCCTACACAGATAAAAACTTCTGAGTCATTTATACGTGGAGTCTTCCTTAGGTGGAAGTCTCAGTCATGAACGGGTCTCCATCTGGCTCTATATCATAACAGGTAAACACAAAAATTGGTGAGCATACAAAAATAAATACAAATACACGAGTAAAGTATATGCATGTGACAATCAGACCGGCTTGTAAAAAGGGTGGGTCTCAGTGTCAGTATGCACTTACGTCATCGACCCAACTATAGTTTATACCTCCGTATGAAGATTTATGTCACAACATAACATAATATAACTGTTATTCTTACTTGCATTAGGGTGCTTTCAGTTAAGAGTACTTCCAGGTCTGCTGGCTCGAGGAGGAAGTGACGAGCAAACTTGTTCCTCTTTCATACCCTTTCAATGAGGAGAATAACTGATGCTGTAACAATAGGTTGTGTCTCATAAAAGCTTGGTCTAAATCAAATTGCTGAGCTACAACAATAGGACCTAAGGAGAAAGTATACAGGATCTACAGGTACAGTCGTTTAAGTGGTCTGTGAAAATGGTCTGTGTTTTCCAGACCCCTGCACTAAGGACTTGGGCTACCGAGTGGTTCTTGCAGACCACCAAGGTTACAGCAAGGCTTTAAGAATAACCTCCTGCAACCAAAAAGAGACTGTGTTCTTAGAAATCATCTTGGTGCATCCAGTGCTTACAAATAGGTTAGGTACATTCAGTTGCTGAGAAGCCGTTCTCTTAAGGTATATTCTGACTGCTCTTACAGGAGTAACAGATTATCTGGATCATTAGTTACCTCTTTAAGAGACGAGATTGTAAAGAAGCCAAATCTAGTATTATTAATAGCTGGATTCTGGGTTTTTGCCACAAACTCTGGAATGAAGGAGGAAGACAAATCTTAGAACCCCTTGGAATGTGATATAAGGTATGATAAGCCATGTAACTCACTAAACCTCTTGGAAGATGCTAGGCAAGAAGAAAAACAGTATTCAGGGTTAGATCCCTACCTAAGGCCTTATGTAAACGTTCATAGAGTGGCATCATAAGAGACAGATCCTTTACCACATTCCAAGAAGAGTGCTTAAAGTTCCAGAGGACACATCTGTTCGAAGCTCCTGCTTAAAACAGAGAGTTCCCATAAAGGGGAAAGGTTGATTCCCTTAAGCTTAAAGACCTGGCCCAAGCCAAAAAATAGCCTTTCACCGCTGTCACCGAGAGAAACTTCTCTTTCCTTAGGAACAAAAATAAGTCTGCTATCAGGGGAATGGTGACCTTGAGTGGAGCAATGACATCAATCACAGAAAGTTGACAACTGAGCTTTGTAGGCAGTTAAGGAAGATTTCTGGAAGTATCTTGAAAGCTGCTTTGCTATCAGTCTCAAAAAGCCTATCTTTCAGAGGTGTTGCTGGATAACCTCCAGCCATGAAGAGACTAGCAGTATACTGCTTCGTGGTACTTTTTCATGCGAGGCTGACAAAGTGGGTTGGACCAAGCTGGAAGTTCTCTCGGTACTTCCGAGAGATGATCCAGCAGGTCTGGATACCAATCCGCTTGCTGCCAGCTTGTGGCACCTAGCGATACTCTGACATCTCAGAACAGACGGATTTTGTTCAGAAATTGACGTATAAGGCTGAACGGTGGGAAGGCATAAAAGTCCAGCCCGTCCCAATGGTGTTGGAGCGCATCCTCCACCACTGCTGCTGGGTCTGGAACTGGAGAGCAATACACAGAGTTTGATGTTCAGGTGAGTGATGAACATGTCTAGAGTTGGGTAACCCAAAAAGTCAAGAGACTCGTCGCTACTTTAGGAAGCAAAGTACATTCTGAACCAACGGTCGTCCTCAGTCATCTCATATGGTCTACAATTACGTCCATTTTCATTGGAATGAAGCATGCTAAGAGTGAGACCCCACTGACTTGAGCTCTATGATGGATTCCCACAGCTAGTTGACAGAGCATATGGGATATTGACTAGGCTTCTCAAGGTTCAGTTGGACTCCCATCTCCCAGTAGAAGTTGAGGAGGTCTCTTTGATGTGGGAACTGAGGTCAAGACTCTTCCAAGAGAAGATGACACCAAACAAGTCTGATGCCATAGCATGAGCCTAAGCCAAGACTAGGGTGAGGAATCTGGTGAAGACAAGAGGTGCTGTAGAAAGGCCTAGGCACAGCATCTTGAAGTGATAGATCTTGTCCCTGATAGGGAATCTTAGCTACTTTCTGGATCTGGGATGAATTGGGACCTGAAAGTATGCATCTTTCAGGTCTAGGGTCAGCAAGAAGTTGTTCTTCCTGATGGCCTGAAGAACTGGCAGGGGTCTCCATCTTGGAACTTTGTTTGCAGAACAAACAAGTTCAAGTGGGAGAGGTCTACAACAGGTGTCCAGTGCCCTGTCAGCTTCTCTACTAAGATGAGGTAGCTGAAGAAACCTGGGGACCTATCCGAGATCTCTTCTATGACACTTTTGGCCATAATTTTAAGAAACTTCCACTTCCAGAAGATCTCTTGGTAATTCTCTAGAATAACATGGTAGACTGTCAGAGTCTGAGCTAGAGAGTTCAAGTCTATGCATGGGATATGATACCCTGACCAGAGAACTCCTATGATTCATGGATCAACCCAGAAGAACTGCCAGCCATCCTCCTAATGGTGGTAGGTCGAGGGACTTGCCCTCCCTAGCTGGAGCCACTGCAATTTCGACTACCTCGTCTGGAGCGGTGTCTACATTGTAGATAGTTCGGTTTGAAAAGGGAATATCTTGGTGGATGTTGAGGGGAGGATATCCTAGGTGCCACAGCTCTCTTTATCAAAGAATACTGCATAGCTTTTTCTGCATTTTCTATAGCCATAGCAACTTCATTAGGGGGAATCGGTGTGAAAAAATCAAGCACTTTAAGAGTTAAGCAGACATAAGGCATCCCAGATGATATGTAACTTCCAATAAAAGGACACACAATTTGTTCAACTAATTTATTGATTCATACAAACCAGGTTCTGAAATACAGATTACAAAAGTAAATGGATGGAACCTAACCAATATAGACCAAGAATAGAGTACAGTAATTGTTTTTTCTCTATTTAAAGTATAACATACATATATAGTATGCATGTATATTTCTATGTATGTTTGTATGTTATCTACAATTAACCCTCTCCTATCACGCCCAATTAATACCGCTATTGCTGGGCAGTAGCAGAAATCGTGAACCTAAGAACTTATGGTAATAATTCTAATCGATACCTCAACCTCAAATTTTACTCCAAATTTACATTATTTTTACCTCTTTTTAATAAAATTATTCTAATTACAAGAAAAAAGAAAAACAAATAAATAATAAACTCAAAACATTACAGGACATTTTATTTACCTTTTTGATGATGATGAGGGGCTTGGGTGGGTTGAAGGGGTTCTGAGGCAGGCAGGGAATAGCCTCTCTTTTGGTAATGAGTGAGCAATATTTTCTCAGTTATATATTTCATAAAGCATGGCTTTTCAAAACAGACTAGAGGGTATATTAAAGCATTAATTTTGTTTAGTACAGGATATATAAAATCTTTATTCTATGTTTTCCCTGTGGGTTTTCAAGGTTTTCACACGTAGGCTACGTTTATCGGCAATGAACAGCAGGACTTTCAGTATCGAGTCAGCAATATTTTCTCAGCCGAAGATTTAAAAAAATATAGATTTTCTTTACAAATATTTATTTTTGTGAAAAACATCGTATATTAAAGATAGACAGACAGACAGACAGACACACACACACACACACACACACACACACTCACTCTCTCTCTCTCTCTCGATGACCCAGCATTTAGTTGAAGTGAGAGAGGTTGCACGATGCAATGAAGGGATGGGCAATGGCAACGAGGATGTTTTCTCCAAACTCGGTAGGTTTAACCTTGCCGCTAAGACCACCTCTGAGCATCCAGACTAGGACCAGACCACTATTAACTCTTCCCAATTTTCATATTTCTGTTTTTCTCTCTTTCTTAACCTTTCTATCCAAACTCTCAACTTTCAATCACTCCTGACTTAAAAAAAATGAATAAAAAACATTAGATATTTAGATACGACGGCTATTTTTAACTAGCCTATAAACATATAGACATTAAGGAGCTGACAGCTACCTTATGCACCAGAGCAAATGCTTAAGAACCTATAAACAAAGCTAAGAACTCGCACAGAGGTTTCGAGAGACTGGGACGGAAGAATCCCAGGGTGAGAGGGGACACAATAATGGAATAATGCAACGCACATCCTCAACGTGTAATTACTGATCACTCCCTATGACCGACCCTTAACGAAATAGGCTCAACTTCTCATGAGGTTGACAGAGCTTTTGTTCCTTGTTGGAGTCCTGACCAAACTAAAAAAAACCCAATTGCTGCTTATTGGTAATACTCAATAATACCCAAGAGTCTGGCTGTTTTGGATGTCTCGAAATCCAAGTAATCGCTAGCCTTCCGCTGTCAATCCTGGTGAGAAAACAGTCTTCCGCCTTGTGGTGCTCAGTTGAAAGTTGTGGTACATTAGGGACAGCCCAACTTTAAGGAGACTTAACAGTTGGTTTGGGAGCACTTATGGGAGGTTAGGGACAGAAAAGATGGAGACACCCAGGATTAAGCTGATGCAACAGCAGGAAGGGAACTTCATCCACCCTTTTTACAATAGTGGTCACAAAGCTAATAATCATAGAAGTTGTGGGGTATGAGACAGACCATAGTCTGTCCTTACAAAGTGATTAGCAGAGATTTCCAAACAGACATGCAGTAAATAATATCACAGAGAAATTAGAAATGAGTGGGAATCTGAAGTTAAAGCACAAATGTGCAAAATGTCAAATAAACAAATGGTGTGTAGACTTCAAAGAAGGGTGCCCTGCATACCTGCACCGTGATAGTGTATGCCTTTTCTGTAAGCAAGAACAGGAAATAGAAAAATTGAAAATTTAAAACCAAGAACTAAGAAAACAATTGAAAGAGGTCAAGTGAAAGTTCCAACATTTAAAAATAAGGAACAAAGACTTCATAGATAAATGATGTAGAAAATAGGATTAGTATCCAAGAAATACAAAATATGGTAATATCAAGGACAGAACCTAGAGATGAAATAACCAACAAAAAATAGGGAGTTCATGAAACCTACTAGAGGAAGGGCAGCTAAGGCTAAGAAGATTAAACAACTGCCTATAAATGTTAATAACACCAAAAACAGATTCTCCCCCTAGAAGAGAAAGAGGAAGAAGAGACGTTGTTAATCAGAAACTCTCTGGTAAGGGACCAAAGGGAACACTTCAACCTCAAAAAGAGGAAAAAGGTCAGGTCCTATCCAGGTGCCCACGCACAAAAGATAGAAGAAGTGATTGGCAAAACTATAACAGAGAACAGAAAACCCCTACTACTGTTCAAGCACCTGGAAATGACCTATTCCTAAGGAAGGATACTGCTGGCCAAACAGAACTTTTGATCAACAAGCTAAAACAACTGTTGAAATGGCTAGAAATAAGACCAATAACACTATAATTATAGGTATTTGCCCAAGACTCAATGCCAGGAAAGGTTTAAGTCCACACATGCCATAAAAAAAAGAAGTGAAATTTATAGAGCTTTGGGATACTTTCTACAGCAAGAAAAAAATATACAAAAGAGACGGAATACGTATTAATAAAGAAGGCAAGAAAGTATATGGAAACACAATCTCAGGCTGTACAATTACTTAAACACAGTAGACCAAGAACAAACTAGACCCTTAGAAAATCCTCCAACAACAAAGAGAGGAAATTTGGCAGAAAACTTGGATTATCCTGATAAAAATAAAACACTAGTAAATCAGGAAAACTAGCAAACCCACAGAGGAAGAGAGAAATGATGGAAAATTTCTCAGAGTGGCACAACTCATTGCTTAGACAATTACAAACAAAATGGAAAACTTCAGGGTAATGATAAGGGAAGAACTAGATGTCATGGGCATTACTGAGACCCGGATTCAAGAGAAAACAAAGGATTTTATTGGAGAATATAAATCTCAGGTTTCAAGCTTTTCTAAAAGGGTTGCCTCACCAAAAAAGGTGGAGGGGTAATGCTGTGTTAAAAATCACTTAAACCCCATAGAAATTGAATTAGATACCAAATGTGAAGTGACAGGTGCAAATAATAACACCATAGGAAAAAAAACATGTCAAAACTAGTAATAGACAGACCACCACATCAAACACAAGAACAGGAAGAAGAGCCGTATAGACAGCTTGGACAAGAAGTTAACAATAAGCTAGCTGTCCTCATGGGAGACTTCAATGCAGCAGTAAACTGGAACACTATGAATTCTACATCAAAAACAGAGGGACATAGGCTATTAGAATTTCTCAATAATGAATTCCTCCACCAGTACCTTGAAGGCAGTTTTGCACTGTGTTTTGGTGTCTTTTATGCTAGGATTGTTGCTCTTATTCATGCTATTACCCTTATAAGGGTTAGGTCCTTTTGGTTGAAGAGGGACTCCAGGTTTACAGTGATTTTCCGATGTTATCCTACTGATCGGCACTTTACCCGATCGAGCCTTTGTGTCGTAGTTCCCCCCGTCCTATTCGGTACATACCCGAACCTGGAGGGTTAGGCCTACTTCCTTTATTCATTTTGTTCTGATGTTCTCCTGCGTCCCTCTCTTACTGCGTTATTTTAGCTTTATCTAGCTTTATTCTGCATGCCACATAACCTAGTTATTTATTCCTGTTTCGTTATTTACCAGTTAGTTATGATCATTCGTTTATGTTGGTATCGCATGGATGTGTGTTGACTAGGTTGGTACTCCTGTCCGTTCGCGGACCCACTTGACCACCTCGTACCCCTCCCTGGCTTGTTCTCGCTGTTCCCCCCTTGTGTGGTGCATCCCCCGATATGCCCTCATCCCTCTCCAGGGATACCTAATGTTTCCCCCCCCCCCTTACCTTATCCCTCCCCAGGGTTACCTCATGTCTCCTTGAGACTTCGGAGATCAGATGTTTGTTTTGGTCGAGTGCGCTCGTCCAATCCCCCCTCATGGATACTTCATACTCCCTCCCTTAGAATTGAGCCGAGAACAGCTGTTGGGGTCTTAGCCGAGTTCCCCCATTTCCATGCTTTGTCGTAGCCGTGTTCTCCCTGCCCACTCTGGTTGGCCCCCGGGGGACCGGGAAGATTACGGCGTGCGTGTTAGGTTCTCTTCTGCGTATTCCCGCGTTATGTAACGTAACATGATTTTTACCTATATCCGTAGGCCTGTATCAGTTTGAATCCCAGAGAACCTTCTTTATGTGTTTTGTTAGTGCTTGTCAGTTATGACCCCCCGGTCTAACTCGGCTGTCTCCCCGGAGCCAACGGAAATAACGCTAACCTTAACAGTTAACTTTATATATATATACATCCCCGGCTCTGACGGGATAGTATATCCTCCTTTTGACGATATTATCTTTGGATGATCATAATTTAATTCATTGTTTATACTGGTATTAATTAGTTATATTCATAGTACATTATCCCGGTACCCACCCCGGTTTTTTCTATTCATAGAATATTATCCCGGTATCCACTCCGGTTAATTTTAAGTTCTCGCCCAAAAATAGATTTTTCCTTCGTCAAAATCCCTTTATTATTTCATTATCTTTCAATAATTACTCAATTTACAGGTATTAACAGTTATTTTAGGTATATTGAATGGTTCAAATGTATTCGGCTGGACATTATTTCATTGTGGTTATAGTGCAGCTTTATTAGAAAATTCAATGTGGCGTTTTGGTAAGGTTTGGAACGAATTAGGAAATTTATGTGAAATGTAACCCATAACACAAAATTTTCACGAAACGAAAGTCCCTCCAGAGCTAATTATTGTATGTATGTATGTATATATATATATATATATATATATATATATATATATGTATATATATATATATATATATATATATATATATATATATATATATATATATATATATATATATATATACACATTTATATATACACACATTTATATATACTGTACATATATATACATGTATATATATATACATATATAAACATATACATACATATACATATATATCTATATATGCATATATACATATAAATACACATACAGTATATGTATACATATATATGCATATATATATATATATATATATATAGATATATATATATATATATATATATATATATATATATATATATATATATATATATATATAACTCCTGTATATATAAACACATATAAACATATGTATACATACATATATACCGTACATACATATATATATATATATATATATATATATATATATATACATATATACAATATATATATATATATATATATATATATATATATATATATATATATATATATATATATATATATATATATATATATATATATATGTATATGCCCCCTGTGGCCGCAGGGGCATAAAAACAATTAGAATAGCGCCAACGTTATCCCTGCGTGTCGTAAGAGGCGACTAAAAGGGACGGGACGAGGGGACTGGGAACCCCCTCTCCTGGAGCTGGGGGAAAGTGACTCCTACCCGCAATCTAGTTTTGGGGTGTTTGAATGTACGTGGATGTAGTACGATAGAGTAAATGATGTGAAATTGGAAGTATGTTTAGGAATAGAAAGATGGATGTATTGGCCTTGTGTGAGACAAAGATAAAAGAAAAGGGTGAAGTGATGTTTGGTGAAATGTCTGGTAGTGTGTCTGGGATTGAAAGG